>NC_041383.1:309602985-309844044 GCF_002162155.2 Triticum dicoccoides | reverse complement strand
CCACCGGGGAAGGAGAAGAATGCAGCCACGGGGTCCATCTCCTGGGCGTCACGACGCGGGGCCACCGTCACCTGGCGGAGAGGGAGCGGCAGAGTAGCCTGCAGCGGTGGCGCTTCAGGCGCCGCCTTGCTCTTGGCACGTCCCCGTCCCTGATCGCCGTGCCGCCGGCCCGCCGGAGTCCTGCTGCGCCGTCTTGGTGCCGCCTCGATGACGTCAGTGGACTTGCCTTTGGCATGGCATGAGTTTCCCAAAAACGCATCGTGCCACGAGCGCCGCTGCCCGCTGGCGCCATCATCGTCGTGATCGCGCCGGTCCGTCCGAGGGGCCGCCCGGCAAGTAGCCGCTAGTGCCTTTGTGGGTTTCGATGGTTAATAACAAAATACTCGAGGGGTTAATGTCTTTACCGAGTGTTCACGTATGCTAAGTCCCGAGAGATTTGGTTTAACTGAAGTATTTTGACTTCTAAAAATGTTGAGGAAAACGCTGAAGTCTTCGGTGGTTTGGAGTAGAATTTATTTTGTACTTTATCTAATTCTGCATTTGATAGGGGGTAAGTTGTGCCATTAAGAGGGGTCAAAGTGTGAAATAAGATTGTAAGCTTCAGCGTGCTTGGTTAGAACCCTGTGGGCTCAGTCTCTCGGAGATGCTCGTAAGAGTATGGTGTGCGTATGTACGTTGCATGTATATGAGCATCTGTGTCCGTACTATATTTCTAGAACCTATTTACTCAAAGAGTGAAGAATTTGGAAATCTTCTTCGAGGCGAACCAACTAGCTTCGGTGACCAAGTCGAATGCGTGTGAGAAATCATCGTAGTTATTCGGTGTCGCTTAGTGTTGAACGTGTATGTATGTATAGGTTAGAGCAACTCCAGCCGTTCGCCCCCCAAGCGGCCCGAAAAATCGCCGTCTGAGAGCGAACCGGTGCTAAAATCGGCCTGGGGCCGATCGGGGTCCCAGCCGCCGCCCCCAGGGTCGGCCCCAGGACGTCTATTTTAAACTATTTAAAAATAAATTTGGCACAAATTCGGCAAGCATAACATAAACTTCGGCGACTTAAAACAGTTTTTACATAGAAAACTTTAAATTCACTTAAAAAACAAGGCCGCGACTACAGGCCGAAAAACTCGCTGAATACGGCGTAGTCATCGTCGTCGCCGTAGCCGTCGTCGTCCTTCTCCTTCACGCAGACGCCACTGTTGGACCCCTGCTCGGGGTCGCCCTGGCGGACCGGCGACGGCGACGCGTCGTCGTCGCTGTCATTGAGAACGACGACGCCTCCCTCGTCGCGACCCCGGCACCGAGAGGCGATCTCCTCTAGGGCGCGGCACTGGCGCTCCAACTCCAGCAGCGCCTAGTCCTCCCGCGCCCACTTCATGGCCGCCGCTCGTCGAGCCCTGGCTCCATCTTTACGCTGGCGAAACATGGCTCCGTCTTCACGGCGGCGAGCCCCGGCTCCGTCTTTGGCTTGATGAGGCGGGGAGGAGCCGAGGAGGAGGAGTCGCGCCCGCCCTTGTTGATGACGATACCAGCGCTGCGGGTGCTCTGGGCGAGCGACGTCTCCGCTGGCTCGGCCTTGACGCTGAAGAGCGCTGGCAACCTGGAGGAGTGGGAGGAGGAGCGGGAGGAGGAGGAAGAGGAGCCGATCCTCCTCGGCATCCATTGGCCGCCGCTCTGGCGGGGGACCGGGGCGGCAGGGTACATCAACGGCGGCACGTTGCCTCCCTCGAGGTGCTGGAGGACGGCGTGGAGCGTGCGGCCGGGGGCGCCCCACCACAGGCGGCGGCTGTCGTTGTTCTTGGTGCCCCGCACCAGAGGAGCGTTGTTGGTGGAGGCCAGCGGTGCCACCTGCCGGCGTCCGAAGTAGGCCTCCCACGCTTCGTGGTTGCCGGCGGTGTACTCCGGGAGGGCCAGCTGCTCCTCCGTCAGCGACACCCGCACACGCTCGACCACGTTGTTGAAGTAGTCGGGGCGCGTCACGTCGTGCAGTGGGGGTATGGGCACACCCCCAGTGCTGAGCCTCCATCACCACGACGCGCGCATGCCAGGAGGCGCCGAGACGTTGGCTTCAAACAGGAGGTGGGCTTCCCACTCGTGCAGCGAGCGGCGGCCGAAGCCATTGGCCGTCGCCCCATCGTTGGGGAACCTCGCCCATCGTTTGCGGCGGCTTTGAACGAGGGGAGAGAGAGAGGAAAGAGTTCGTCGGCGGCGGCTATGCACGGGGAGAGAGGGGCTGCGGGTGGGTGCATCCTCTGGTGAGGGAGGAGCTGCTTTATATAGCAACGAGGGGGGGAGGGGGTGGCGGCGTTGTGTGTACGCGTGGCGTAGGGGCCGCGTTGCCGCACCTCACCGGCCCATGAGGAATCAAGGGAAGGCTGACCGGCGGCAGCCTATGCATTGATTCCCCGCGGGGAATCAAGATGTTGTGAGGACGACAAGGCGGGGGTCGCTGACTCGGAGGGCCCGCTGTTTGCTCGCGCCTAAAGCTATTGCCCCGGCGCCCCTGGGTGCCCCCAGCGCGCCGGGTTCAGCCTGGGTCCGCTGGCCCCAATTTCGGGCCAAACCGGCAAAAAACGGGCTCTTGGGGGCGCGACTGGGCCTGTTTTCGGGCGCCAGCGCAAACAAATCGCCTTGGGGGGGAGGCCTATTGGGGGCGCGACTGGAGTTGCTCTTAGGGTCATGTATTGTCACGCCTCTTTGCTCCTACGTATAGTGTATAGCTTGAGAGACAAGTCGAGGTCGTGCACCCCTTATACCTATATATGTGCACTTGCACATGATCAATGAATTGTGTCGCATGCAATCTCATCTTTCTGAAACATGGTATCAGTTTCCGTTTTCTTTCCTGCAACCTAACTTCCGCTCCACACCGTCGCTGCACCTTGGGACGGCTGCCACTATCTCTAGCTGCCACCCCTGCAACCTGCTGCCCCCGCCCCTTCCTTTCCCCACCACAGTTGCCGCCGGCCCTCTTCCTTCCCACCCCGCCACCGCTAGCCCCAGCCGCCACCGCCGCAACCTGCCGCCGCTGCCCCTTCCTCTCCCTACCGCAGCCGCCTTCCCTGCCACCGCCACTGCCTCTCTCCCTAATACGCCTCGAACGTATCTATAATTTTATATCAATCTTGGATGTTATATGTATATATGTATATGCATTTTTATGCTATTTTATATCATTTTTTTGGGATATATATATATATATATATGTATATGCATTTTTATGCTATTTTATATTGTTTTTTGGGACTAAAACTATTAACACAGTGCCTAGTGCCAGTATCTGTTTTTTTGCTTGTTTTTGACTTTTCAAAAAATCAATACTAGACGAAGTCCGAACACGATGAAACTTTATGGTGATTTTTATGGACCAAAAGGGACCCTAGAAGCTTTGGGAGGAGGCCAAAAGATATATGAGAGAGCCATGAGCTCACAGGGCACGCCCCCTAAGCTCGTGGGCCCCTCGTAGCTCCATTTGACCTAATTCTTCTTCTATAAATTTTCAAATATTCCCAAACCAACAGAGAGCCACCCGGAACAATTTTTCTGCCGCCGCAAGCTTCTGTTCTTCTGCTGTCTCATCTGGAGGCCATTTTCGGTACTCTACCGGAGGGAGAATAGATCATGGAGGGCTTCTACATCATCCTTGCTACCTTCCGATGATGCGTCAGTAGTTCATCACAGACCTATGGGTCCATAGCTAGTATTTAGATGGCTTCTTCTTTCTCTTTGATCTTCAATATAATGTTCTCCCCAATCTCCTTGGAGTTCTATTCGATGTAATCTTCTTTTCCAGTGTGTTTGTTGGGTTCTGATGAATTGTCGGTTTATGATCAAATTATTCACTAAAAGTAATTGAGTCTTTTCTAAACTTTATTATGCACGATTATTATAGCTTTGTATTTCTCTCTGATATATTAGTTGGTTTGGCCAAGTAGATTGATTTATCTTGAGTGAGAGAGGTGCTTTGTGATGGGTTCAATCTTGCGTTGTCCACACCCAGTGACAGAAAGGTAGCGAGGCACGTATTGTATTGTTGCCATTAAGGGTAAAATGATGGGTTTAATCATATTGCTTGATTTTACTTTGTCTACATCATGTCATCTTGCTTGAAGTGTTACTCTATTTGTCATGGACTTAATACGATAGATGCATCATGGGTGGCGGTCGATTGGTGGAGTAATAGTAGTAGATGCAGGTAGGACTCGGTCTACTTGTCATAGACATGATGCCTATATACATGATCATTGCCATGAATAACATCATAACTATGCACTTTTCTATCAATTGCCCAATTGTAGTTTGTCTACCTAGCGTATGCTATTGTTTTGAGAGATAAGACTCTAGAGAAAACTATGATCCCCGGGTCTACTTCAATCATATAAAGAAAACCAAAAATAAGTAACGAGTTCAAGGGGATTGACGACCCTCTTACCCATCTTGGGTGCAAGTATTTGCTTTTGTGTTGTGCAGGTGATGTTCACGAGGATTTAGTTGGTTCTCCTATTGGTTCGATAACGTTCTCCCTGAGGGAATACTTATCTCTATTGTACTGCTTCACCCCTGCTCTTCGGGGAAATCCCAACGCAGTTTACATGTAGAAGGAAGAATTTCCGGCATGTCGTCAAATCCTATCAAGTACCTTCACACAAACGATCATCTACTTGCTCTATTTTTATTTGCCTCTCTTTTTCATCTCCTTCCACTTCTCTAAAAAATACCAAAAGTATTTTACTTTGATAGTTTGCTTGCTTTCTTGTTGTCTCAAGAAAATACTAAGTTGCGTGACTTCCCAAATACTAATAATAATGATTTTATTAGTACTCCAATTGCTCCTCCCGCCACTAGTTTGAAGTCTTGTGATATTAATGCTGCATTGCTAAATCTTGTTATGAAAGAACAATTTTCTGGAAGTCCTAATGAAGATGTTGCATCCCAGCTTAATACCTTCGTTGAATTATATGTTATGCAAAAGAATAAATATGTGGATATTGATATTGTTAAGTTCAAATTATTTCCTTCCTCGCCACGAGAAAGTGCTAAAAGTTGGTTTTCATCCTTACCTCGCAATAGTATTGATTCATGGATAAGTGTAAGGATGCTTTTATTTCCAGTATTTTCCTCCTACTAAGATTATTTCCCTTAGACTCAAATTATGAATTTTAAGCAACTTGAAAATGAACATGTTGCATAATTTTGGGAGAGAATGAAATTAATGATTAGAAATTGTCCCACTCATGGTTTAAGCTTATGGATGATAATACAAAATTTCTATGCGGGACTAAACATTGTTTCTAGAAATCTTCTAGACTCTGCTGCGGGTGGTACTTTTATGGAAATTACATTATAAGAATCTAAAAAACTCCTTGATAATATAATGTCAAATTATTCTCAATGGCACACCGAACGAGATCCAAGTGGTAATAAGGTAAACTCTGTCAAAGAAATTACTACGTTGAGTGATAAAATGAATGCTCTCATGAATATGGTTGCTAGTAAGAATGCTCATGTTGATCCTAATGATGTGTCTCTATCTACCTTGATTGAGCAAAATAATGATGCTATTGATGTGATTTTTTTTGCTAGAAATAATTTCAAGAACAATACTTTGATGGAGCTAATGTCAATCCCAAACCGCATCCTGATAATTCCTCAAATAATTATGGTAATTCCTATGGAAATTCCTACAATAATAATAATTTTATACCTACTAATCTTGAGAACCACAATAAATAATTTATTAGTTCTAAAAAATTAGTACTATGGTAGAAGAAAAATTACATAAAGTTGATGATATGGCTAGAAACATGGATATAATTGCTCATGATGTTGAAACTATTAAAATTAAAACTTTGCCACCTAAGCATGATATTAACGAGTCTATTAAATCTATACAAGTGTCAATTAATGAAAGTAAAGAGAGAACCGCTAGGTTGAGAGCTAAGCAAGAATTCCTAGAAAAAGTTATTCGACCCGGTTTTATCGTAGTCATGATGAGGATATTAAAATGATTGGTGTGACACCTATTTAAACTGTGTTTAGTAATATAAAACTTGATGAAAAAGGGACTGGAGATGAGTCAACTTTAGCTAGAAGGTGTCCCAATTGTTCGGAGGGTAATGATCTTAATGATAAAAATGATAAAAGTGGGTCTGGAGAGGTCAATAATTTAAATAGTGATGCGCCCACTACTTTGGAGTACAAGGACTTTAATTATGATAATTACTCTTTGATTGAATGTGTTTCTTTTTGTAATCCATGATAGATTCACCTAATGCTTATGAACAAAATAAAGCTTTCACTAAACATATTGTAGAAGCTATGATAATAGCTTATGATGAAATGTTAGAATTGGATGTTTCTATACCTAGGAAGTTGCATGATGAATGGGAACCTACTATTAAAATGAAGATTAAATATTATGAATGCAATGCTTTGTGTGATCTAGGTGCTAGCGTCTCTACTATACCAAAATCTTTATGCGACATGCTATGTCTCACCGGTATGAATGAATGTTCCCTCAATTTGCATTTAGCGGATTCAACTATTAAGAAACCATTGGGTAGAATAAATGATTTGCTTATAATTTCTAATAGAAATTATGTGCCCATGGATCTTATTGTGCTCAATATTGAATGCATTTCATCTTGTCCTATAACACTTGGTAGGCCTTTCCTACGCACCATAGGAGCTATTGTTGATATGAACGAAGTAAATATAAGGTTTAAATTTCCATTAAAGAAAGGGATGGAACACTTCCCTAGAAAGAGATTTAAACCACCATATGAATCTATTATGAAGGATACCTATGCAATCAATTTAAAAGATGATAATACTTGAAACAATGCCTTACGCCTAGCTAGGGGCGTTAAACCATAGCACTTGTTGGGAGGCAACCCAATAGTTATCTTAAATTTTTGCTTTTACTTTATGTTTTGGTGTGTTGACACAATTATTGCTACTGTTATTATTGTGTTTTTATGTTTTAATTAGTTTTTGTGCCAAGTAAAGCCTTTGGGATGATTTGGTTGATAGTTGACTCGATTCTGTGAAAAAATAGAAAGTTTTGCTTCCAGTACTAGAAGTTTGATAATTAACTGAAACGTGATAAAATTCTGATTTTTTTACACATGATTGACATACAAATTGTCCACATTGTCCTATTTGTTTTTGAATTTTTGGAGTTGCAGAAGTATTGCGCTTAGCCAGATCATTATAGACTGTTATGTTTTTGACAGATTCTATTTTCTAGTGCATAGTTCACTTGTTTTGATGATGCTATGGATAATATCTGGGGGTACAAGTCATGGAAATTAAAATACAGTAGGTATTATGCAAGATTAAAATATGAATGGGTTCATAACAGTACCTAAACTTTATGATTTCCTTATTATACTATCGGATCTCATGAGGTTTCTGTTGAGTTTTGTGTGCTGAAGTTTTCAAGTTTTGGGTGAGATCACGATGGATGAAGGAATAAGGAGTGGAAAGACCCTAAGCTTGGGGATTTCCAAGGCACTCCAAGGTACTCCCTCCGTCCCAAATAAGTGTCTTGAGCTTAGTAAAAATTTGTACTAGAGCTAGTACAAAGTTTAGACACTTATTTTGGGACGGAGGGAGTAATATTCAAGGAAGATCCAAACGTCTAAGCTTGGGGATGCCCCGAATGTCATCTCTTCTTTCATCTACAATCTATCGGTATGTTACTTGGAGCTACATTTTTATTCATCACATGATATGAGTTTGCTTGGAGCGTCTTGTACCATAGTTTTACTTTGTTTGCGTTTAGTTTTCCACAATCATCATTTGTTGGACATACTTTTTGAGAGACAAACAAATTTATCGTGATTTGTTAGAATACTATATGTGCTTCACTTATATCTTTTGATCTAGGTAGTTGCTCTACTACTTACTTATATCTTTTAGAGCACGAAGGTGGTTATATTTTATAGAAATGATTGTACTCTCATGCTTCCCTTATATCTTTTCGAGAGTCTATGATAGTAATTGGCAATATGTACGAGTTATAAAATTAGTTATGATATGATAAGGTATTCAAGGGGGGATATAATAAAAAAATTCATGTAGATCACTAAATATGTAATGTATGGTTTAATGATATTGATGTCATAATATGAAAGGATATAGGTTCATGATCATAGGTTAGTAGAAATATCGGTATTAAATCTTGTTATTAACTGCTCATCTAAGTGTTGGTCATGGCATGGTGGGGAGGTCCGAGCATTTTTATGTCTAAAATGAAATCCTTTGTGCTATTATAATCGGGGGTGCACGATGGTTACCTCCTACCAACCTCCTCCCTAGGGGCATGCGAGTAGTACTTTGCTTCTAGGGCTAATAGGCGCAGTAGGTTGAGGAGCAACTCTTTGTGCTAGGGCTGATAAGGATTAGCTAGCAGTTTCTCTATCATACCCAAAGGAATCTCATAACCAATATTTCAATAGGTGCAGTAGGTCGAGGAGAAAATCTTTGAGCTTCTGGTCGAGGTGAAGATACCCTGAACAAACCCCTCAAAGGATTGTTTTCCATAATAAGAAGTAACAGTAAATTTCAACATGTTATATAAATTTTTCCTCACCAATTTCCACTTACCAAGAGCGCTTCACTGCCCGACAACGGCGCTAGAAAATATTCTTGATGAACCACAAGTGTAGGGGATTAATCATGGTCCTTTCGATAAGTAAGAGTGCGAACCCAACGAGGAGTAGAAGGAAATGGCAAGCAGTTTTCAGCAAGGTAATTTCTGCAAGCACTGAAATTGTCGGTAACAGGTAGTTTGATAGCAAGATAATTTGTAGCAAGTAATAAGTAGCAATAGTAACAATAGGTGCATCAAGGTAGATCAATCCATTTTGCAGCAAAGGACAAGCCAAAACAACCTCTTATAGTAAGCAAAGCGTTCTTGTGGACACACAAGAATTTCATCTAGTCACTTTTGTCATGTTGGTTTGATTCGCGTTCGCTGCTTTGATAATTTGATATGTGGGTGGAATGGTGCTTGAATGCTTTTCTTACTTGAACAAGCCTCCCACTTATGATTAACCCCTTTCGCAAGCATCCGCAACTACAAAAGAAGAATTAAGATGAAATCTAACCATAATATTAAACATATGGATCCAAATCAGCCCCTTACGGAATAGCACATAAAATAGGGTTTAAGCTTATGTCACTCTAGCAACCCATCATCTAATAACTACTCCACAATATATTCCCTTAGGCCCAAAGATGGTGAAGTGTCATGTAGTCGACGTTCACATAACACCACTAAGGGAATCGCAACATAGATATCATCAAAATATCGAACGAATACCAAATTCACATGATTACTGTCAGGACCCCGACTCGATGTCACATCGATCTAGCCGGTAACACCTCATATCACTTTGCGGCCTCACGCACGGTATCCCCACGGGTGTCGCCTTACCTTTGCCCGGGACCGTTTGCGCCTTTTGGCTCACGTATATGATAGTGTCGCTAGCATCCATATGATAAAGAGCCCGGGCTGACATGACTAGTCGTAAACCCAAAGTGGCACAGACTTACAGGGACAGGCATCCATGACCCAGCTTCGAACGTGTCGGTCATCAGCAAGTGGGTCCGGGCTGTAGCACTGGGCTAGCAGGACTCCGGTAAACCGGGCTGTAGCGGGCTAACAGGACTCCGGTACTCAAAGCGTGACATTTCCCCGAAGGGACAGACACAGGAACGAAGAAGGACACATGCCGGCCAGCCTAAGTGTTCCGGAGCAGTAGCAAGCTACCATGGCTCAGTGAAACACTAGGAGACATTTCCCGGTAAGAGAGGCTACTAAAGATAAACAACTAGATGGTCAGATCCCACACATACCAGCATTTCAATAACATACACACAATATGCTCGATATGTGCAAATACAACATGGCATCACAACATGACTCTACGACTCAAGTATTTATTCAATAGGCTCCGAGGAGCAAGATATTACAAACAGGGGTCTCACGACCCAACATTCAGAGCATACAAGTCAAAGCACAAACGGAAGCTATCATGTCTGAGTACAGACATCTATAAATGAAAAAGGCTGAGAAGCCTGACTATCTATCAGATCCTGCCGAGGGCACAAGATCGTAGCTGAGGTATCAAGCTAAACGTCGAAGTCCACGCGAAACTACTAGTGAGACCGAAGTCTCTCTGCAAAACATAACATAGGCAAACGTGAGTACAAATGTACCCAGCAAGACTTACATCAGATCTATCTACGCATGCATCATTATCAACAAAGGGATGGTGGGGCTTAACTGCAGCAAGCCAGCTTTGACTCGGTGGCTATCCTGAACTACGACTGCGAGTAACTTTTTTGAGGTGGCGCACACGAGTCCACATATTCACCATATCAATACACCACTATGGATCCGCTCCCGTCTCCCTACGAGAACGCCATCCATAGCACTCACGCTTATCTTGCGTATTTTAGAGTATCCACTTTCACTTGTCTATGAACTGATATAAGCAACCCAGAAGTCCTTTTCCGCGGACACGGCTATTCGAATAGATGATGTTAACCCTGCAGGGGTGTACTTCTTCATACATGTTTCCACCACTTAGCGTCTGCACACGGCATGTGCTCGGCAGACTTCAAGCGAAAGCCGACGTGGGTGTAGACCACGACCTACCTAAACACTCAAGTCTCTAGTCCAGGTTTATCGCCTATTCGGGTTCCATCCATGAGGAGATCCGGCCGGAGTTTCGCTCACAGCCCCAAACGATGTGAACAGGGTTCCCGAGATACCAAACGGGCATCCGGTACACCGTGCCACGTACCTACCGCATCACAGCCCACCCCTACGGTCAGCGCTGTCCACGGCCTCCAGTAAGCTACAAACACCAGAAACTACTTGCAACTCCTGGACAGAGGACTAGGGTGAATAAGAAGTCGAGCGGGGTCATATTTCAGGGCCCAATGTATGGTAGTAGCTGAATCATGGATCACAAACACAGAACTCAGTTCCTGAGGACGGCTTCAATGAGACAACCCACCATGTACTCCTACATGGCCTCTATACCAACACTGTCAGGACCCCGACTCGATGTCACATCGATCTAGCCGGTAACACCTCATATCACTTTGCGGCCTCACGCACGGTATCCCCACGGGTGTCGCCTTACCTTTGCCCGGGACCGTTTGCGCCTTTTGGCTCACGTATATGATAGTGTCGCTAGCATCCATATGATAAGGAGCCCGGGCTGACATGACTAGTCGTAAACCCAAAGTGGCACAGACTTACAGGGACAGGCATCCATGACCCAGCTTCGAACGTGTCGGTCATCAGCAAGTGGGTCCGGGCTGTAGCACTGGGCTAGCAGGACTCCGGTAAACCGGGCTGTAGCGGGCTAACAGGACTCCGGTACTCAAAGCGTGACATTTCCCCGAAGGGACAGACACCGGAACGAAGAAGGACACATGCCGGCCAGCCTAAGTGTTCCAGAGCAGTAGCAAGCTACCATGGCTCAGTGGTAACACTAGGAGACATTTCCCGGTAAGAGAGGCTACTAAAGATAAACAACTAGATAGTCAGATCCCACACATACCAAGCATTTCAATCATACACACAATATGCTCGATATGTGCAAATACAACGAAGCATCACAACATGACTCTACGACACAAGTACTTTATTTAAGGCTCAGGGAGCCATACATAACATACACGAAGGTACGGGTCCCACGACCCAACATACAAGTCATACAGTCATACAAACCAGCAGCGGAAGTAACTTGTCTGAGTACAGACAACTAGTAAAATAAAAGAGGCTTGGGAAGCCTAGCTATACTACAAGGTCCTTCACAAGCTCAGGGTCACCACCTCGGTCTTTAGCCTACTCGTTGATGTCAACGTCTACATAGAACCCATCAGAAGGGGTTGCAGCGTCTTCTGTAAAAAAATGTAGATTATAGCAACATGAGTACAAAGGTACTCAGCAAGACTTACATCAGATCCTACATACATGCTTAGTATCAAGAAGGGTTGGTGGACTTATTGCAGCAAGCCAGCTTTGACTCTTGGCTAGGCTATCCTACGATACTCCAACTTGAAATGGTTTTGCGCACACGAGTCCACTACTCACCACTTCAATACAACACCGAGGATCAACCTCCGTCTTTCTACGGAAGAGCCATCCTCGGCACTCACTCTTATCTTGAGGCTTTTAGTAGTTTCCATTTACTTGTCTATGAACTGTATAGGCAACCAAGTAGTCCTTTACCACGGACGCGGCTATTCGAATAGATCATGTTAACCCTGCAGGGGTGTACTCCTTCATACACGCTCCCACCACTTACCGTCGTTTACACGACATGTACTCGGCAACCTTCAAGCGGAAGCCCAACGTGGGTGTCGGCCACGACCTACCTAATCACCTAAGCCTCCAGTCCAGGTTTATCGCCTATCCAGGTTCCATCCGCAGGGAGTCCGGCCGAGGTTTCCCATACGGCCCCGAATGATGTGAACAGGGTTCCCGAAATACCTAACGGGTATTCAGTACACCGTGCCACGTACCTACCGCATCACAGCCCACCCCTACGGTCAGCGCTGTCCACGGCCTCCAGTAGGCTACAAACACCAGAAACTACTTGCAACTCCTGGACGGAGAACTAGGGTGAATAAGAAGCCGAGAGGGTCCATTGGTTTCGGGCCCAATGCATGGTAGTAGCTGATTCTTAAATCACACATACAGATCTCAGTGCTTAAGGTCGGCTTCAATGAAACAACCCACCATGTACTCCTACATGGCCTCTCATCGATACCTTTACCAATTCGTGTTCACCACACCACTCTCATTACTGACATAACATTTCACTCTAGCCCATCACCCAGATGAACCAGACATGACACGACTCTAAGCATAGCAGGCATAGCAAGGTAGGAACAACACATACATATGGCTCAATCAACTCCTACACATGCTAGTGGGTTTCATCTAGTTACTGTGGCAATGACAGGTCATGCAGAGGAAATGGGTTCAACTACCGTAGCACACAGCAGTTTGAATCGCGTTGTCTTAATGCAGTAAAAGAGAGCAGGAGCGAGAACATGGGATTGTATCGATATGATCAAATGGTTGGTTGCTTGCCTGATGGTTCGATGCACTGATACGGTTCTTCGTTAGGGTAATCACGGTACTCCTCGGAGGCAGAACCTGTCGCAAAGGACACCGACACACAACCATCACCAAACAATGTGCAACAATATGATGCATGCATGAAACATAGCAATATGAGTGTGTTGGGCTAATGCAACTAAAACCAGAAGGGTTTGAACAAATTTGAATCAAAGATTCAAATTTCAAACTCAAACATGGCCTTTTAAAGTGCTTTTCCTTGTTCTTCTTAAAACATCAATTTAACTTGTTTGATCATGCATGAAAATAGTACAGATGGATAGATTGGATTTTTCTGATCATTTTTCATATATAATTTGTCCAATTTGGAGTTACAGAATAAAAGTTATGAATTTTTGAAGTTTAAATAATATTCTGGAATTTCCTGATTTAATTTAAATCCAGAAATATAATTATTGCGCCAGCATGACGTCAGCATGACGTCAGTGGTCAACTGCGGCTGTCTGGGGTCAAACCTGACGTGTGGGGCCCACACGTCAGTGACAGGGGGGTTAAACAGGGTTAAATTAATCCTAATTACTAATTAGTGGCGCTGGGGCCCACTGGTCAGTGTCAGGGGGTTAACTAACAGTGGTTAGCGCTAATCCTAATTAGCTACAGGGCTGGGCCCACCTGTCAGGGACTCAGGGGGGTTCCTGCCGTGGTCAAAGTGGGTCAAACCCACCGGCGACGTGACGCCGGCGAGGCCCGAGACGGCGGCGCGATGCGGGATCGCGCTACAGGGCACGGGCGAGGCCGTTCTTGGGCTCGTTGGAGAGCTCTTGCTCCCGCGCGTCGAACGGTGGCCGTGGCTGTGCCTGAGGTGGCCGGAGTCGACGGCGGCGAGCTCGGCTGCGGCCGCCGGAGTTCGGTCGTGCACGGAAACGGGGTTGGAGCTCGAAGGCGAGCGAAGCGAGGCGCTAGGGATGCTCTATGGAGCCTTACGAACTCGTTGGACTCGCCGGGGTGACCAAATGGTCACCGGAGCTGCGTCGACGGCGAGCTCGGCGACGGCGGAGGTTCGGCCGTGGTGGGGAGGAGGCTACGGTGAGGGAACGAGGGGGAGAAGAAGGGGAAACGGTGGCGTAGCTCACCGCGGTTGCAGTGGGCGTCGAAGCGGGCTCGGGGACGCGCTGGAGACGGCGAATCGACGGCGACGGTGTTCGGAGCCCGAGGAGGGGAACGGCGACGTGGCGGCGATGCAGGGCTTCCGGAGGCCCATGGAGCGGTGGGGAGGAAGAGGAGGTCGAGGCGGAGCCGCTGAGCTAGTCGGGGGAGCGAGGGGTGGCCGAAGACGGCTGCTAAGGCGAACGGCGGCGACGGTGGTGTTCGGCCGTGAGAGAGAGAGCGAGGGAGAGGAGGGAAGAGCCGAGGGCGAGTGAGAGAGAGCAGGGGGGGAGGCGTGGCGTCGTCCAGGGCATCGAGGCGAGGAGGGGAGGGCAGGCAGGCAGGGAGAGAGGTGGCGTGGCGCGGTGGCGCGCGCGCGCGCCGGCCACACTCCCCTCCCTCTGTCGGGACGAAGACGACAGAGGAGGGAGGCGGGCTGGGCCGCCTGCTGGCTGGGCCGGCCAGCTGGATGGGCTGCACAGTGGAGGAGCCCAGGTAAGCTTCTCCCTTTTATTTTTTTCTGTTTTCTAATTTCTGACATTTGTTTTGATTTAAATAATATATTAAATCATTTATTTAACTTATGCCAAATTTTTCAGGGGCTAGATATATTATTCCAGAGCTCCTTTATAATTGGCACAATATTTGGACATATATTAATATATATAGAAATATATTTCCAAAGCAAATATTTATGCATTAATTCCAAATGCCCAAAATAAATGTCCATGAGCCACTAAAAATATTGGTTTGATTTTTATCTCTGTCCAATATTTTCAGAGATCAACATGAGCATTTTCTTGGACCCTTTTGGAGAAATTTTTATTTGGGTCATTTTCAGAAATGATTCTGAGGGTTTCACAATCCCCATTTCAATTTAAATGGAATTTTAAACATGATGTACACACTCTGATGCATGACTAGCTAGGGTGTGACAACTCACCCCCACTCAAAAGAATCTCGTCCCGAGATTTAGGTTCCTCCGGGAAGAAGGCGGGGTACTCAAGTCGAAGACGATCCTCCCTTTCCCAGGTTGCTTCATCCTCAGAATGGTGCGACCATTGTACTTTGAGGAACTTGATGTTCTGACGTCGGGTGATACGTTTGGCCTGATCGAGGATACGAACGGGGTACTCCCGATATGTAAGATTATCTTGGAGATCAAGCGTTTCGTGGTCCACTTCACGGATAGGATCCGAGAAGCAACGCCTGAGTTGAGAAACGTGGAAGACATCGTGGACTCTGGAGAGATGCGGAGGTAGTTCCAGCTGGTAGGCAACTTCCCCTCGTTTGGCAAGAATGCGAAAAGGTCCAATGTAACGAGGAGCCAATTTGCCTTTGATACCGAAACGATGGGTTCCCTTCAGAGGGGTGACCCGAAGATATGCCTTCTCGTCAACCTCGAAAGTCATAGCCTTATGTTTTCGGTCATATTGACTCTTTTGACGAGATTGGGCTGTTTTCAACTTTTCACGAACGATGCGGACTTGTTCTTCTGCTTCCTGAATCATGTCCGGGCCAAAGAATTGTCTTTCCCCGGTCTCTGACCAGTTAAGCGGTGTTCGACACCGTCGTCCATAGAGAACTTCAAAAGGGGCTTTACCCAAGCTAGATTGATAGCTATTGTTGTAAGCGAATTCGGCAAATGGAAGGCACTTCTCCCAGTCCATTCCGAATGAGATAACAGAGGCTCGAAGCATGTCTTCTAGAATTTGGTTGACGCGTTCCACTTGACCACTCGACTGAGGGTGGAAGGCGGTGCTAAAGGAGAGACGAGTTCCCATAGCATTTTGGAAACTTTCCCAAAATCGAGAGGTGAAAAGACTTCCTCGATCCGAGTTGATTTCCAAAGGAACACCATGGAGGGACACTATTCGGGAGATGTACAAGTCTGCCAGCTGACTAGCGGTTATACTCTCACGAACAGGTAGGAAATGGGCTACTTTGGAAAGACGATCGACAACAACGAGGATAGAATTATTCCCTCTCTTGGTCCTGGGAAAACCGGTAATGAAATCCATACCAATTTTATCCCATTTCCATTCAGGAATAGCTAAGGGTTGAAGGGTGCCAGCAGGCCGTTGGTGCTCTGCTTTTACACGACGACAGACGTCGCAATTTGCAATATACTGAGCAATTTCTCTCTTCATCCTAGTCCACCAGAACCTCTGGCGTAGGTCCTGATACATCTTAGTGCTACCGGGATGAATGGTGAGAGGAGATTCATGAGCTTCCTTAAGGATCAAACGCCTCAGGTTTCGCACTTTGGGAACCACTAGTCGATTCCCGAAGTATACGACCCCTTGATCATTAATGGAGAAGCAATTCGCAATTCCTTTCCGAATGTTTCTCTTGATGCGGGAGATTCCCGGATCTACCTTCTGTGCCTTGATAATCTGATCCGTAAGGGTAGGTTTTGCCACCAAGGTGGAAAGAAAACCTTGAGGAACAATGTGAAGGTTAAGCTTCCAAAATTCCTCATGGAGAAGCGGTTGACTTTGTTGTAACATCAGGTTGTTACAATAAGATTTACGACTTAGCGCATCAGCCATGACGTTGGCTTTCCCTGGGGTGTAGGTTATTCCTAAATCGAAATCTGTGATCAATTCAACCCAACGTCTTTGCCTGAGGTTCAGATCCGGTTGGGTGAAGATGTACTTCAGACTTTGGTGATCAGTGAATATTTCGCAACAATTACCGAGGAGGTAATGTCGCCAGGTTTTAAGTGCATAGACTACAGCTGCAAGCTCTAGATCATGAGTAGGATAATTCTCCTCATGTGGGTGCAATTGCCGTGAAGCGTAGGCAATTACGTGTCGATCTTGCATGAGAATGCAACCTAGTCCTTGTCGCGAGGCGTCGCAGTAGATAACAAAATCCTTGGAGAAGTCTGGCGGTACCAGTACGGGAGCAGAAGTCAGGCGTCTTTTCAGTTCCTGAAAGCTGTGCTCACATTGTGGAGTCCACTCGAACTTTTTATCTTTCTTGAGGAGTTCGGTTAGAGGTTTGGCAACCTTGGAGAAGTTCTCGACAAAGCGACGACAATAGCTCGCTAAGCCTAGAAAACTCCGAACTTGCTTGACCGATTCAGGTGGAGTCCAGTTAAGGATGGCTTGAACTCGCTCAGGGTTAACAGCAATACCTTTACCAGATATTACATGACCCAGATAGGTCACTTCTGGCAACCAGAATTCACATTTAGAAAATTTGGCATAAAGGCGATGCTCTCGAAGTTTCTGCAACACTAGCCTTAGATGTTCGGCATGTTCTTCCTCGTTCTTGGAGTAGATGAGTATATCATCGAGGTAAACTACAACGAATTTATCCAAATACTCCATGAAGATTGAGTTCATTAACCGAGAAAAGGTGGCTGGAGCGTTGGTTAAACCGAAGGACATGACGGTGTACTCGTATTGGCCATAACGAGTAACAAAGGCCGTTTTAGGAATGTCCCCGTTTCTGATTTTGATTTGATGGTAGCCCAACCTCAAATCCATTTTGGAGAAGACTGAAGATCCAGCGAGCTGATCATACAGGTCGTTGATCCTGGGAAGCGGATATTTGTTCTTGATTGTGACCAAATTGACAGGTCGGTAATCTACAACCATCCGGTCCGTACCATCCTTCTTCTTGACGAATAGGACGGGGCAAGCCCACGGAGATGAACTAGGTCGGATGAAACCCTTTTTCAAGGACTCATCGAGTTGTTTCTTAAGCTCGGCTAGTTCTAGGGGTGCCATCTTATAGGGTCTCCTAGCAATCGGAACGGTTCCTGGAATGAGGTCTATTACGAACTCAACATCCCTGTCAGGTGGAACACCTGGCAATTCTTCTGGGAAGACATCCGGGAAGTCACGGACTACCGGAACGTCCTCAAGGTCTGGCAAAGGGCTGGCGTTAAGAGAATATAATTGTCACTTAGCTATTCGGGTCAAGACATTGACTATCTTCCCCGAAGGATGGGTGAGTTGAACAGTCCTAGAGAAGCAATCAATTTTGGCTTGATGAGCTGACATCCAGTCCATACCCAGAATGATATTGATATCTGAAAATTTAAGGGCTATCAAAGAGGCAAGGAAAACAAGTCTGTCGACTTGGATTTCATTTCCATGGCTTACTCTAGAAGTTTGCCATTTGGATCCCGGAGTTTGAATTACCATAGAAGTTGGCATATCACCGAATGCGACGTTATGCAAGCGAGCATAGTTTTCAGATATAAAAGAATGAGAGGCTCCTGTATCGAAAAGAACAGATGCCGGGTGGCAATTAACAAGAAGCGTACCGAGAACGACGTTGGGATCCTCTTGAGCTTCTTCGGCAGAGATACAGTTGACATGGCCACGTGAGGCGGTGACCGGCTTGGCGTGGAATACTTTTCCTGTCGGCTTGCCACGGCCAACAGCTTTAGCAGATTGATTGGGGTTGGTCTGGGGACACTCACGCATATAGTGGCCAGATTCCCCACACTTGAAACAAGTCACGGAACTGGTACGTGGAGGAGCATTGTTGGTTGGACCCCCATAGGGCTTGGCCGGTGCAGACTGCTGAACGGGGCGAGGCGCCTGGAAGGATGGCCTCGGTGTGAACCTGGGTGGCAGGGCGGTGTTGGGTACCCACACGCGACGCTTCTGAGGACCAGCACCGGATGAGTAACCCATATCACGGCCATGCTTGCGTGTTGCGTCATAGTCAGTCTGACCAGTTTCAGCACTGATGGCTTTGTTGACAAGTTTTTGAAAAGATGTGCACTCATGCAGACGGAGGTCACGGCGAAGCTCAGGACTAAGGCCCTTACGGAACCTTGCTTGCTTCTTGGCGTCAGTAGAAACTTCCTCGGTTGCATATCGTGCGAGATTACCAAACTCCCTGCTGTAAACATCCACAGAAAGTCGGCCTTGGGTGAAACTGCAAAATTCTTCACGTTTGCGGTCCATGAGACCCTCCGGAATATGATGCTCACGGAAAGCCTCGCTGAACTCAGCCCAAGTAGTGACATGGCCCGCTGGGCGCATAGCTCCATAATTTTCCCACCATAGACTGGCGGGGCCTTCAAGATGATATGCAGCAAAGGTGACCTTGTCAGCCTCCGCTACCAGCGCGGAACGCAGTTTATGAGAGATACTGCGAAGCCAGTCATCAGCGTCGAGAGGCTCGACGGAGTGGTGGAACGTGGGTGGATGTAATTTGATAAAATCACTGAGTGACACCACGTTAGTCCTCTGATGGTGTGCTGTGTTCTGTTCAATACGCTCCAACAAACGGTTGGTCTCCCGCTTGTTTCTCTCAGCTTCCATCATAACCTCGGCTAGTGAAGGAGGATGAGGCAGATTTTCATTCCTGCCTTCACTGCCTTCGGCCTGCTCTTGAGAAGCAGGGTTAGCGCGCGTGTTGACCATCCTAGGTAACAAGACAATGATTTAGTCAGAATGATAAAATTCCGACATAGGATACAGAATGTAAGGAATAACTCGAAATGCAAGATGATCATCCGTATGACATGGTAAAAACAGAACTGCTTCTTTTATTCCATCGTCATACACACCATACAGGGTTTAGTACAAGACCAAACAAAGTACTATTACGGTGAGAAAAGGATTACATCTCATCGGAGGCATTCCAAGCTCCTATACATTATTTTTTTACACCTCCGGAAAGAGTACAAACTAGGTCATATCCCACGAGTCACGCGGGACGATAGACGACACAGCTAGTGCGAACTAGTGATACTACCACTAACTCAGACCGATCCGTAGTAGTCCTCGTAAAAGTCACCTCCATAGCCTGGAAGCTCAACATGATCATCCGGAAACAGACGATCTCGCGGAGCTTGTGGACCATAGGGGCTAGGATGAGGCCTTGGACCAACAGACGGTGGCCTGCGGGGACCGCGAGGTGGGGTGATGCCTCCTACATCACGCCAAACCATCACGTGTGGCAGAGCAGACCTCACAGGATAGAGATCGCGCATATCTGAGAATCCAGCTTGCACCGCCGGTGCGAACCGAGTCAAAGTGGCCCAGTGGTCAGCACGAGTATTGAAGAGCTCTAACCTCAAGGCCCGATTGTCACGGTCCTTATCCTCGAGCATCTCAGCAGTGGTGCGAGTCCGTGAATCCTCCTGAGTGGGGTCAGCATAAATAGCCTGGAGATACCCTTGTGCTCCCGGAAGTGATCCTGGCATATACCGGAAATCAGAGTCCCGAAATATACCAGATCTGACTCGCATAATGGTCATCATAGAGTAGGCGGCGTCCTGCACAACCATCTCAATAGTAACCCCGAGTCCATAAGAGCAGTGAAGAGGCTCGGTGGATCCAGGATAAGATGGAAATATCCTGACAGTGCAGAGATACTGGCTTTGATTAAAGTCTCGGAATTGCTCTTCGACCGTGTACTCAGGATACCAGCGGTATCCAGCCTCAGTCATTACCCTGACCAACTTGGCAGTATGGCCGGGTACATCTAGGCATCGAGTCAGGCGAACCACTTGATTGAGGTCGCGAGTGGCCATCTGAAAGCACAATCATAATGCAAGGGCATTAGAATTTCTAGCAAAATTTCGGCAGCATAACAGCTGTAAATGCTCAAGAAGGATTTTGAGACATTTGACAAAGGATTTCGTACACACTCAACATCATCATATCAAAGTTCTGAATCCATTCTAACAACATAATGTGGTAGTAGAACTGAACTAGGCTTGTATCCATCAAACTTATAAGGTACTACTGATTAGTAACACGTGATCCTGATAGAGAGAATAGGTCCTAATTCCTTAACCCCCGGTGGAAGAATGGACTGACTCAGATCAGAATGTCATAAGATAAAGGAGTAAAAAGAGCCTTACGTTCCAACCCACAAACAATTCCCCTACATATAACTAAAGAATTTCTAGACTCAACATCGACAAGTTTGGCTTGGAGAACCTACAGGCAGTCCGGCTCTGATGCCAACGCTGTCAGGACCCCGACTCGATGTCACATCGATCTAGCCGGTAACACCTCATATCACTTTGCGGCCTCACGCACGGTATCCCCACGGGTGTCGCCTTACCTTTGCCCGGGACCGTTTGCGCCTTTTGGCTCACGTATATAATAGTGTCGCTAGCATCCATATGATAAAGAGCCCGGGCTGACATGACTAGTCGTAAACCCAAAGTGGCACAGACTTACAGGGACAGGCATCCATGACCCAACTTCGAACGTGTCGGTCATCAGCAAGTGGGTCCGGGCTGTAGCACTGGGCTAGCAAGACTCCGGTAAACCGGGCTGTAGCGGGCTAACAGGACTCCGGTACTCAAAGCGTGACATTTCCCCGAAGGGACAAACACAGGAACGAAGAAGGACACATGCTGGCCAGCCTAAGTGTTCCAGAGCAGTAGCAAGCTACCATGGCTCAGTGGTAACACTAGGAGACATTTCCCGGTAAGAGAGGCTACTAAAGATAAACAACTAGATAGTCAGATCCCACACATACCAAGCATTTCAATCATACACACAATATGCTCGATATGTGCGAATACAACGAAGCATCACAACATGACTCTACGACACAAGTACTTTATTTAAGGCTCAGGGAGCCATACATAACATACACGAAGGTACGGGTCTCACG
The DNA here is from genome assembly GCF_002162155.2 of Triticum dicoccoides. Lineage (NCBI taxonomy): Eukaryota > Viridiplantae > Streptophyta > Magnoliopsida > Poales > Poaceae > Triticum > Triticum dicoccoides. Next base: position 309,822,175 of record NC_041383.1, on the reverse strand, counting down.
ACCCAACATACAAGTCATACAGTCATACAAACCAGCAGCGGAAGTAACTTGTCTGAGTACAGACAACTAGTAAAATAAAAGAGGCTTGGGAAGCCTAGCTATACTACAAGGTCCTTCACAAGCTCAGGGTCACCACCTGGGTCTTTAGCCTACTCGTTGATGTCAACGTCTACATAGAACCCATCAGAAGGGGTTGCAGCGTCTTCTGTAAAAAATGTAGATTATAGCAACATGAGTACAAAGGTACTCAGCAAGACTTACATCAGATCCTACATACATGCTTAGTATCAAGAAGGGTTGGTGGAGTTATTGCAGCAAGCCAGCTTTGACTCTTGGCTAGGCTATCCTACGATACTCCAACTTGAAATGGTTTTGCGCACACGAGTCCACTACTCACCACTTCAATACACCACCGAGGATCCACCTCCGTCTTTCTACGGAAGAGCCATCCTCGGCACTCACTCTTATCTTGAGGCTTTTAGTAGTTTCCATTTACTTGTCTATGAACTGTATAGGCAACCAAGTAGTCCTTTACCGCGGACGCGGCTATTTGAATAGATCATGTTAACCCTGCAGGGTTGTACTCCTTCATACACGCTCCCACCACTTACCGTCGTTTACACGACATGTACTCGGCAACCTTCAAGCGGAAGCCCAACGTGGGTGTCGGCCACGACCTACCTAATCACCTAAGCCTCCAGTCCAGGTTTATCGCATATCCAGGTTCCATCCGCAGGGAGTCCGGCCGAGGTTTCCCATACGGCCCCGAACGATGTGAACAGGGTTCCCAAAATACCTAACGGGTATTCAGTACACCGTGCCACGTACCTACCGCATCACAGCCCACCCCTACGGTCAGCGCTGTCCACGGCCTCCAGTAGGCTACAAACACCAGAAACTACTTGCAACTCCTGGACGGAGAACTAGGGTGAATAAGAAGCCGAGAGGGTCCATTGGTTTCGGGCCCAATGCATGGTAGTAGCTGATTCTTAAATCACACATACAGATCTCAGTGCTTAAGGTCGGCTTCAATGAAACAACCCACCATGTACTCCTACATGGCCTCTCATCGATACCTTTACCAATTCGTGTTCACCACACCACTCTCATTACTGACATAACATTTCACTCTAGCCCATCACCCAGATGAACCAGACCTGACACGACTCTAAGCATAGCAGGCATAGCAAGGTAGGAACAACACATACATATGGAACAAGCATAGCAGGCATATGGTTTCATCTAGTTACTGTGGCAATGACAGGTCATGCAGAGGAAATGGGTTCAACTACCGTAGCACACAGCAGTTTGAATCGCGTTGTCTTAATGCAGTAAAATAGAGCAGGAGCGAGAACATGGGATTGTATCGATATGATCAAATGGTTGGTTGCTTGCCTGATGGTTCGATGCACTGATACGGTTCTTCGTTAGGGTAATCACGGTACTCCTCGGAGGCAGAACCTGTCGCAAAGGACACCGACACACAACCATCACCAAACAATGTGCAACAATATGATGCATGCATGAAACATAGCAATATGAGTGTGTTGGGCTAATGCAACTAAAACCAGAAGGGTTTGAACAAATTTGAATCAAAGATTCAAATTTCAAACTCAAACATGGCCTTTTAAAGTGCTTTTCCTTGTTCTGCTTAAAACATCAATTTAACTTGTTTGATCATGCATGAAAATAGTACAGATGGATAGATTGGATTTTTCTGATCATTTTTCATATATAATTTGTCCAATTTGGAGTTACAGAATAAAAGTTATGAATTTTTGAAGTTTAAATAATATTCTGGAATTTCCTGATTTAATTTAAATCCAGAAATATAATTATTGCGCCAGCATGACGTCAGCATGATGTCAGTGGTCAACTGCGGCTGTCTGGGGTCAAACCTGACGTGTGGGGCCCACACGTCAGTGACAGGGGGGTTAAACAGGGTTAAATTAATCCTAATTACTAATTAGTGGCGCTGGGGCCCACTAGTCAGTGTCAGGGGGTTAACTAACAGTGGTTAGCGCTAATCCTAATTAGCTACAGGGCTGGGCCCACCTGTCAGGGACTCAGGGGGGTTCCTGCCGTGGTCAAAGTGGGTCAAACCCACCGGCGACGTGACGCCGGCGAGGCCCGAGACGGCGGCGCGATGCGGGATCGCGCTACAGGGCACGGGCGAGGCCGTTCTTGGGCTCGTTGGAGATCTCTTGCTCCCGCGCGTCGAACGGTGGCCGTGGCTGTGCCTGAGGTGGCCGGAGTCGACGGCGGCGAGCTCGGCTGCGGCCGCCGGAGTTCGGTCGTGCACGGAAACGGGGTTGGAGCTCGAAGGCGAGCAAAGCGAGGCGCTAGGGATGCTCTATGGAGCCTTACGAACTCGTTGGACTCGCCGGGGTGACCAAATGGTCACCGGAGCTGCGTCGACGGCGAGCTCGGCGACGGCGGAGGTTCGGCCGTGGTGGGGAGGAGGCTACGGTGAGGGAACGAGGGGGAGAAGAAGGGGAAACGGTGGCGTAGCTCACCGCGGTTGCAGTGGGCGTCGAAGCGGGCTCGGGGACGCGCTGGAGACGGCGAATCGACAGCGACGGTGGTCGGAGCCCGAGGAGGGGAACGGCGACGTGGCGGCGATGCAGGGCTTCCGGAGGCCCGTGGAGCGGTGGGGAGGAAGAGGAGGTCGAGGCGGAGCCGCTGAGCTAGTCGGGGGAGCGAGGGGTGGCCGGAGACGGCTGCTAAGGCGAACGGCGGCGACGGTGGTGTTCGGCCGTGAGAGAGAGAGCGAGGGAGAGGAGGGAAGAGCCGAGGGCGAGTGAGAGAGAGCAGGGGGGAGGCGTGGCGTCGTCCAGGGCATCGAGGCGAGGAGGGGAGGGCAGGCAGGCAGGGAGAGAGGTGGCGTGGCGCGGTGGCGCGTGCGCGCGCCGGCCACACTCCCCTCCCTCTGTCGGGACGAAGACGACAGAGGAGGGAGGCGGGCTGGGCCGCCTGCTGGCTGGGCCGGCCAGCTGGATGGGCTGCACAGTGGAGGAGCCCAGGTAAGCTTCTCCCTTTTATTTTTTTCTGTTTTCTAATTTCTGACATTTGTTTTGATTTAAATAATATATTAAATCATTTATTTAACTTATGCCAAATTTTTCAGGGGCTAGATATATTATTCCAGAGCTCCTTTATAATTGGCACAATATTTGGTCATATATTAATATATATAGAAATATATTTCCAAAGCAAATATTTATGCATTAATTCCAAATGCCCAAAATAAATGTCCATGAGCCACTAAAAATATTGGTTTGATTTTTATCTCTGTCCAATATTTTCAGAGATCAACATGAGCATTTTCTTGGACCCTTTTGGAGAAATTTTTATTTGGGTCATTTTTAGAAATGATTCTGAGGGTTTCACAATCCCCATTTCAATTTAAATGGAATTTTAAACATGATGCACACACTCTGATGCATGACTAGCTAGGGTGTGACAATTACTAATGACAAGACTTCTCCCATGTCCTCAAGAACAAAAGTAACTACTCACACAAAATATTCATGCTCAAGATCAGAGGGGTATTGAATATCATAATAGATCCGAACATATAATCTTCCACCAAATAACTGGATAGCATCAACTACAAGATGTAATCAATACTACTAGTCACCCACAGGTACCAATCCGAGGTTTTGATACAAAGATTGAACATTAGAGATGAACTAGGGTTTTGAGATGAGATGGTGCTGCTGAAGATGTTGATGGAGATTGGCCCTCCCACGGTGAGAGGGTTGTTGGTGATGACGATAGCTTTGATTCCCCCCTCCCAGAGCGAAGTATGCCCGGCGGAATCGCTCCGCCGAAGAACAAAAGTGCTCATAATAAGTTCCGCCTCGAGACGGCGGCACTCCGTCTTGAAAGTCCTCTCCTTATTTTTTCTAGGGAAAATGACCTTATGTATCAGAAGATGGGCACCAGAAGCAGGCCATGGGGCCCACTACCCACCAGGGCGCGTCAGGGGGCTGGCGCACCCTGGTGCCTAGTGGGTACCTGGGTGGCCCCCTCTTGTATTTCTTTTATCCAGTATTTTTATATATTTTGAAATAATTTTCCATAATATTTCAGCTCATTTGGAGATGTGCAGAATAGGTATTATGACATAGTTGTTTCAGGTCCAGAATTCTAGGTGCCGGTAATCTCCCTGTTTGTGTAAACCTTGCATATGATGAGAGAAAAGGCATTAGAATTACTTCACATAGTGTTATATTGTATAAAAAGACTATAAATAATAGTAGGAAAACATGATGCAAAATGGACGTATCAACTCCCCCAAGCCTAGACCTCGCTTGTCCTCAAGCGAAAGCCAATATTGAAAATCATGTCTACATGTTTAGAGAGAGAGGCGTCGATAAAAACAAAATACGAACATAGTAGCATCATGATCATTATTATAACAACAATAAACTTTATCGTAAAACTTCTCATGAGCAAGTAACAATTCATCACAAGATCAAACTATAAAGCATAAACTTTCTTGAAAACTAACAAACTATGTTTTTAGTCAACAATGCAACTGCAATTAATCATATTTTTAGGAAGGGTCTCATGTCGAAGCTTTTTAGCAAGTCTACATACTCAACCATCATTTAGTCTTCTATGATTGCTAACACTCACAACATATATATGGAGCAAAAAGTTTCAGCCAGACACATAGAAAGATAGGGGCTTATAGTTTCACCTCCCAACTTATTCACCTCAAGGGTGATGTTAATAATAATAATTCATGATATGTGCCTAGATATTTCCCCTCCACATGATGCTTGCAAAAGAAAAGAAAAAGGAATATACTAGAACACTTTGACTCTTGCATAAAAAGTAAATGCATAAAGGTAAACGATAGGCCCTTCGCAGAGGGAAGTAGAGGTATTCACGCACTTCTTATTTTTGGATGCACAAGCTCTTAGTGCAAAAGGACGTCATGTTATATTGCTCCTTATGATAGCAACCTTTATTATGCATTTCTTCGCTTTTATTACTTTGCCATCACAAGTTCGTACAATGCTTATTTTCCCTTACACTAAAAGATCATACATATTTAGAAGCAATTTTTATTGCCTTATGCACCGATGACAACTTACTTGAAGGATCTTATTCAATCCATAGGTAGGTATGGTGTACTCTCGAAACATGAATTTGGGTTTAAGGTTTTTGGATGCACAAGTAGAATTTCTACTTAGTGCGGATTTTTGGCTAGCAAAGATATTGGGCAAGCACCACATGTTGGAGGATCTGTGACAATATAACTTCTATGTGAATATGAACAAACATAAATCATTACGTTGTCTTCCTTGTCCAACACCGACAATTTGACATAAAATACTTAATGGGGGCTCACAATCATAAAAGATATCCAAGATATTATATTTGCATGCAAATCTTCTCTTCCCTTATTAATTCTTTCATGAATTGCATCATTGACCAATGCTATGTTTGTCAACTTTCAACAAAATTTACCACTTATACTTTTCCTTATGTAATGTCATTACTTTCCATAAGATTAGCATATGATCTTTGTCATTATTTTGTTTATTTTGATTGAAACAAGAAAGTATGGAAGCAAAAACTCAAACTAATCTTTATTATATAACTCTCAACTCGATTACATAGATGGATAGATCACGAAACTAGCACTCAGAAATAGATCATACTAAATGTGATGCCCCCGATTCAATCGTACACGAATCATGGATGCAAACGTGTACGATCAATATCAGGGACTCACGGGAAGATATCACAACACAACTCTAAAAGTAAAATAAGTCATACAAGCATCATATTACAGGCCAGGGGCCTCGAGGGCTCGAATACAAGTGCTCGAACATAAACGAGTTAGCGGAAGCAACCATATCTGAGTAAAGACATAATGTAAACAAGGTGCCATAAGATGGCTAGCACAAACTGGGATACAGATCGAAAGAGGTGCATGCCTCCTGCCTGGGATCCTCCTAAACTAGTCCTGGTCGGCGGCGGCCTGAACATACTAGTAGGCATCCTCGGTGTAGTAGGGGTCATTGTTGAGAGTGGCGTCTGGCGCCTGGGCTCCATCATCTGGTTGCGACGTCCGAGAAGAATGGAAAGGGGAAAAGAGGGAGCAAAGAAACCGTGAGTACTAATCCAAAGTACTCACAAGTAAAGATCTAGACTACATATGCATGGGTATTTGTGTAAAGGGGCAATATTGGTGTACTAAACTGCAGAATGCCAGAATAAGTGGGGGATAGCTAGTCCTATCGAAGACTACGCTTCTGGCAGCCTCCTTCTTGAAGCATATGGAAGAGAGTAGCTGGTAAGTTCACCAAGTAACATCGCATAGCATAATCCTACCCGGAGATCCTCTCCTCGCCGCCCTGTGAGAGAGCGATCACCGGGTTGTATCTGGCACTTGAAAGGGTGTGTTCTATTAAGTATCCGCTTCTAGTTGTCATAAGGTCAAAGTACAACTCTGGGTCATCCTGTTACCTTGGGCACGGCCATTCGAATAGATCAGCTTCCCTGCAGGGGTGCACCACATTACCCGACACACTCAATCCCTCTGGTCGTGCACACTTTACTGGTCATGTCCGGCCTCAGGAGATCAACACGTCGCAGCCCTACCTAGGCTTAATAGAGAGGTCAACACGCCAGTCTAAATCCTATGCGTGTAGGGGTCTGGGCCCATCACCCATTGCACACCTGCACGTTGCGAGGGCAGCCGGAAGCAAACCTAGCCTCCCTAATACAAGAGCAGGCGTTCCAGTCAAATCTGGCGCGCGCCGCTCAGTCGTCGATGTCTAGAAGGCTTCGGCTGATGCCACGACGCCAGTTGCCCATATCTTATCCCATGTGGCGATTAGTTCATATAAGGTCAACGACCCAACTCAGATCAAATACCAAGATCTCGTTAAACGTGTTATTATGAAGTAACCGCGGATGCTGACCAGGGACTAGACCCGCCTCTCTCCTAGGTGGTCTCAACCTACCTTGTCGCTCTGCCACAAAGATCCACACAGAGCACCGTCGGAGCAAACGTCCTTTCAGCCCCCAAACCGTGAATCACTCGCTGGTACTCTACGATCCGACCCGACTTTAGTCACCACCTGAATATTATGTATATATGTGTAATATATACCTATGATCACCTCCTGAGTGATCACGGCCCGGTAGTATAGCCTGGCAGACGGACAAGAATGTAGGGCCACTGATGATAAAATAGCATCCTATACTAAGCATTTAGGATTGTAGGTAAGGTATCAACAACTAAAGCAACAATGACAGGCTATGCAATAGAATAGGATTAATCGAAAGCAGTAACATGCTACACTACTCTAATGCAAAAAGTAGAGAGAAGGAATAGACGATATCAGGTGATCAAGGGGGTGGGGGCTTGCCTGGTAGCTCGGGCAAGAAGGAGGGGTCGTCAACACCGTAGTCGACTAGGGCAGCAGCAACCTCAGTCTAGTAGTCTACCGAAGAGAAGAGGGGGAAGAAACAATAAATATAATGCAAACATAAGCATGGCGATGCATGACATGACAATGAGCGGTGCTAGGTGTGCCTTAACGCGGTAGTAAGCGATACTGGTGAAGGGGGGAAACATCCGGGAAAGTATTCCCGTTGTTTCGCATTTTCAGACTGACAGACCAGAGGGGGACAGTTGCAGGTTTGCTATGTTAGGGATGTGTGGCGGACATACGGACTGTGTATTGGGATGCATCATATTTTTTTGATCATTTTTCGTATTTAAATTATTTTGATCCGAGTTACGGTTTATTTATATGAATTATTGAAGTTTAATGCATTTTTTGAAATTACTGGTTTAATTATGAATTCGGAATTAAAACAGAACATACTTTTTATACCTAGACTGAGCCAGCCATAGTCAATGACATGTGGGGCCAGGGAAAGCCCAGTCAGCAGGGTCAACTGTTCACCCATTGACTAGTCAACAGGGTCCAGGGGACCCACCTGTCATTGACTGGGACTAGCCCAGTCAGCAGTTTGACTCGGTCAAACAAAATAGGGGGCCCACCTGTCATTGGGACAGTTAATTAAAAGGCGGATTTTAATTATTTTGTTTTGCAGGGGCCCAGCGGTCAGTGGCTATTAGTGGGGAGGGGGTTACTGTTAAGTGGGGATTAACCCCCAATTAGGCGGGGCCGGCGCGAGTAGGCAGTGGCCAGCCGGCCACTGGGGAACCACACACACATGCACACGGGCGGAGGAACCCAGCCCGGCCGACGGTGAGCGGTGGCGGGGGCGCCGACGGGTGGATGCAGGCGCGGGAAGCGGCCGCTGTCGCGGTCCCAGCTCAGCCAGGCACGGCCAGCCGAGCAACGCAGGCAGGGCGGCTGGAGGCTGCCGAGGCCAGAACGCGGCGGCAGCGCGACAGCGAGTGGGCGGCAATGGCAGCATCAGCAAGAGGCCGCAGCAAGCGGCGCAGGCACGATGATGGATGGGCGAGGGCGCGACTAGGGCGCGCGGGTGGGGTACGGCGGCGGGCGAGGCAGGAAGTGGCGTGGCGAGGTACGCGCCCGGGGCGCGCACAGGCGCGGCCAGGTCGGCTAGAGGCGGACGCGGCGGGAGCGGTCCGAGGCGTGTGCGGGCGAGCGGGAGGGGGCGACGCGGCAGCGGGTGACAGCGGACGGGGCCTGGGTGCGGCTCGGTCGAGGCAAGCGTACGACAGCGGGGATCCGGGCATGGTGAGCAGCGGCAAGGACGGGGACAACCTCAAAAGCGACAATCTAGGCAGAGAAAGGAGGGGGTCCGGGCGAGGAGCTCACAGCGGGCGTAGGGGCAACCTCGGCGGTGCGTGGGGTGACCTGAGCGGTTCTCATCACCGGCAATGGCGACGACGGACGTGAATGAAGAGGAGGCCGAAGACGACGAAGCCACCAAGATCCCGTCCGATCCGTTAACGTAGCCGGCGTAGGGGTCGATGGCGCTGCTCACCGACACGGTCCTAGGGCGCGGGGTGGCCGGAGAGCACATGGTTGAGGGTGTTCGCGGTGGCGAGGCGGCGGACGGCTGCGCATGGAAGAAAGCAGCACGAGGGGGAAGAAGTGGAGAGGCTAAGGTTTGCAGAGCAGGCAGAGGGCGTCAAGTAGTAGGCCGAGAAGGCGATGGGGAGGCGCGAATGGCCTGCGTGTGTCCTCCCGTGGCCACGGACGACGCACATGCGTCCATCGTTCCCTTGATGAATAGGGGAGGGTGATGACCGCGGGGTGGGCTGGGCCTCACTATGCACTAGAGGCCCAAGTGCACAGTGTGGGCCCCTTTTACTTTCTTTCCTTTCTTTTGTTCCTTTTTTCTGTTTTCAATTATAACCATTGTTTTTGCTTTTTTCTTTGTTGTTAAACGTTTTTTGTTAATTGAGAAACTTGCCTCAGTAAATATTATGCAATAACTAGCAATGTCATAAAAAAGTTTGAACCTCTTTTGAATTCATTTTTATTCTGGTTTGAATTTATATGCGATGAATCAGTGCTGCTGGGTCATTTAAAAATAGCTAGGGTGTTTTCGAGTTTCAAATTATGTTGGTTTTATTTTCTTAATAGCTTTGGGAACTTTGCAATAATGTGAACACTTTTGTTTTACCATTGGAAGAAATAATATATTTGACTTTATTTTAAATTTGAATTTGGGGTTGAAATATTTCTTAATTGTGTTTCTTAGGGCATAATGATGATGACTTGGCATCATTAGTGTGCAGTTACTATAGCATGACTCTCGGGGTGTTACAAATCTCCTCTACTACAAGAAATCTCGTCTCGAGATTTAAGAGGGGGAGTAAGAGGGGGGAGTTCTGGTTACGAAATTCAAATGAGTCTTCTCGGTCCTGGTTGCCCGTACGAAGTGGTTGACCCATGGCATTGATGTCTTCATTACTCTGCTTCAGGTCATCATGATGAAGTCGTTTTCCTTTCTTCAGGAACTCCATCGTATTTACGAAAAGGATAAGGGGTAACTTTGGAAGAACGGACCCCTACAAGGTTGCTTATTATCTAGTAGATAACTCAGGGAAGGTGGCAGAAAGTAACTCTCGAATTGAAACTTAATAAAATATCGAGAGCAATGTAAGGAGGTACCACGGGAAGTTTCGAGTGGGCAGGCAATCATTCGATGCCTGTTACAGGGCATGAAAGGGGTTCAAAGCAATGGGAATAAGTATTGTGTCTAATACCAGAATTGATGATCTCTCGGAAGGTGGCTCATGAATTAAATATGAGGCCATGCACGAGGAACAACCTTGGGAACAGGGGGTATAGGAGAGTCAGGTTTCGATCCTGTGGAACTGTGGGTAATGGGCCCACCATGTGGTTAAAAGTAGGAAAGGCGTTGACATCTTTCACGGTCATGATAGCAAGACATGTCAAAGGGTAACCTATCAGTTATGTCGGCAACAATGTCGGTACCAAGGGCGAGGGACGAAGAGAACCATTTTCCTGCTCATTGTATGAGGCGGACCATTAGGAAAAGTTCTCGGCCATCGCTGGCTACCGGAATGTCTTCAACTATAGTAACAGGGTCTTGCTGACAGAATTGTACACCAAGGTGTTTACGTAAGCAGGAGAATATTACTGCTTAGATCATATAGACCTCAAGAAAGGTTAAACCAAACAATGGAAAGGGTAATGTGATTATCAAATTAAACAGAACAATGGAAAGGAAAATGTGTTTAGACACATATTTCAGGGGTATATCCTTCCCAAGGACAAATAGAGCAAGATATCCATGACAACATAGAAGTAGAAAACCATTTAGATAAGGGGAGAGGAATTTCATGACATTACACAAATAGTAATGTGAATAATTGATAAAGAAAATTTAGCATCGTGCTTCAAATGTTCTTATTGATGATAGGAGTACCACATACATGCTTCGAGATAGCATTGACATGGTCTTCAGGCAAAGGTCGGACTTTGGATACACAAAGGATCCATTAGGAACAACTTATAAAATAAGTCTTACAATTTCCTCATGGAAGAATCGCTAAGCTTGCTAAAAAGGAGACTATAACAATAGGTCCTCCGGCCAGGTGTGCTTGGCATGACATCATCTTACCGGATCATAGAAAGACCAACGTTGGATATATGTTCCAACCATCATATCTGACCGAGATTCAGATCTGACTGGGGTAAGGATACCTCAGACTCAGGATGCCCGAGGAGAAAAGGTGCGACATAAATTGACGAGATGACATCAAAGATTCTCGGGAAATGAACTATGGAAGCGAGTTCCGAAATAAGAGTTCATCATTAAACCAAGGAGAGGATGAGGAGGTGGCGGATAGACTAGGAGACAACTCATCGAGATTTCCAAAAAGATGAATCTCCTCGATAATGTAAACAAGGAGATAACATTTGTCAGATCAAATGATATAATGATGTATGCCCGAGGAGAACATACGCAAGTAAACATTGGTTGAAAGGTGCACCCGAAAGATGGGCTTAGGTAGCATGATCAACGTTAGAATGGTGGTTCAATAACCAATAGTCTAAGAACGAACTATCGACCATCAATTTCAAATAGATAGGGTTGCTAGAAGTACATAATCCAAGCAGCACCATTCACTTGTTGGTATCCTGGTTAGAATCAACATGGGGGCCAACAAGGGAAGGTTATCGTGATAAGTATTACTTGCATCAATAATTCATAAGAAGTGGTGAAATTCTCACGACATTCTTGACACAAACGATGGTAATACTCCAGGGTAGAGCATAACATAAGTCGGATAGTGCTACCCCTTGAGCATGCATTGGTTTTCCCTTGAAGAGGAAAGGGTGATCCAGCAAAGTAGCGTAAGTATTTCCCTCAGTTTTTGAGAACCAAGGTATCAATCCAGTAGGAGGCTACACTCAAATCCCTCGTACCTGCACAAACAAATAACAAGCTTGCAACCAACGCGATAAAGGGGTTGTCAATCCCTTCACGACCACTTGCAAAAGTGAGATCTGATAGAGATAATAAGATAAATATTTTTGGTATTTTTATGATATCGATTGGAAAGTAAAGATTGCAAAATAAAATAGATCGAAAAATTATATGATGGAAAATAGACCCGGGAGCCATAGGTTTCACTAGTGGCTTCTCTCAAGATAGCATAAGTATTACGATGGGTGAACAAATTATTGTCGAGCAATTGATAGAAAAATGCATAGTTATGAGAATATCTAGGCATGATCATGTATATAGGCATCACATCTGCGACAAGTAGATCGAAACGATTCTGCATCTACTACTATTACTCCACACATCGACCGCTATCCAGCATGCATCTAGAGTATTAAGTTCATAAGAACAGAGTAAGGCATTAGGCAAGATAACATTATGTAGAGGGATAAACTCAAGCAATATGATATAAACCCCATCTTCTTATCCTCGATGGTAACAATACAATACGTGCCTTGCTGCCCCTACTGTCACTGGGAAAGGACACCGCAAGATTGAACCCAAAGCTAAGCACTTCTCCCATTGCAAGAAAGATCAATCTAGTAGGCCAAACCAAACTGATAATTCAAAGAGACTTGCAAAGATAACAAATCATACATAAGAGAATTCAGAGGAGATTCCAATATTGTTCATAGATAATCTTGATCACAAACCCACAATTCATCGGATCTCGACAAACAGACCACAAAAAGAATTACATTGAATAGATCACCAAGAAGATCGAGGAGAACTTTGTATTGAGATCCAAAGAGAGAGAAGAAGCCATCTAGCTAATAACTATGGACCCGAAGGTCTAAGGTAAACTACTCACACATCATCGGGGAGGCTATGGTGTTGATGTAGAAGCCCTGCGTGATCGATTCCCCCTCTGGCGGAGCGCTGGAAAAGGCGCCAAGATGGGATCTCACGGGTACAGAAGGTTGCAGCGGTGGAAATACGGTTTCGTCCTGCTCTCAGAAGTTTTCAGGGTATATGAGTATATATAGGTGAAAGAAGTTGGTCAGGGGAGCCATGAGGGGCCCACGAGGGTGGTGGGCACCTACCCCCTGGCCGCGCCTCCCTGCCTCGTGGCCGCCTTGGTTCTTCCTTGATGTCCACTCCAAGTCTCCTGGATTGCGTTTGTTCCAAAAACGACTTTCCCAAAGGTTTCATTCCATTTGGACTCTGTTTGATATTCCTTTTCTGCGAAACACTAAAATAGGCAAAAAAAACAGCAATTTGGACTGGGCCTCCGGTTAATAGGTTAGTCCCACAAATAGTATAAAAGTGTAAAATAAAGCCCATTAAACATCCAAAACAGATAATATAATAGCATGGAACAATCAAAAATTATTGATACGTTGGAGACGTATCAAGCATCCCCAAGCTTAATTCCTACTCGTCCTCGAGTAGGTAAATGATAAAAACAGAATTTTTGATGTGGAATGCTACCTAGCATAATTCTCAACATAATTGTCTTTATTATGGCATGAATGTTCAGATCCGAAAGATTGAAGACAAAATTTTAATATTGACATAAGAGTAATAATACTTCAAGCATACTAACAAAGTAATCATGCCTTCTCAAAATAACATGGCCAAAGAAAGTTATCCCTACAAAATCATATAGTCTGGCTATGCTCTATCTTCATCACACAAAATATTTAAATCATGCACAACCCCGGTTTTAGCCAAGCAATTGTTTCATACTTTAGTATTCTCAAACTTTTTCAATCATCACGCAATACATGAGCGTGAGCCATGGACATAGCACTATAGGTGGAATAGGATGGTGGTTGTGGAGAGGACAAAAAAAGGAGAAGATAGTCTCACATGAACTAGGCGTATCAACGGGCTATGGAGATGCCCATTAATAGATATCAATGTGAGTGAGTAGGGATTGCCATGCAACGGATGCAGTAGAGCTATAAGTGTATGAAAGCTCATCAAAAGGAACTAAGTGGGTGTGCATCCAACTTGTTTGCTCATGAAGACCTAGGGTAATTTGAGGAAGCCCATCATTTGAATATACAAGCCAAGTTCTATAATGAAAAATACCCACTAGTATATGAACGTGACAACATAGGAGACTCTCTATCATGAAGATCATGGTGCTACTTTGAAGCACAAGTGTGGTAAAAGGATAGTAACATTGTCCCTTCTCTCTTTTTCTCTCATTTTTTAGTGGGCTTCTTTGGCCTCTTTTTTTATTTGGGCTTCTTTGGCCTTTTTTATTTTTCATAAAGTCCGGAGACTCATCCTTACTTGTGAGGGAATCATTGCTTCCATCATCCTTTCCTCACATGGGACAATGCTCTAATAATGAAGATCGTCACACTTTTATCTACTTACAACTCAAGAATCTTAGAACAAAATATGACTCTATGTGGATGCCTCCGGCGGTGTACCGGGATAATGAATCAAGAGTGACATGTATGAAAGATTTATGAATGGTGGCTTTGGCACAAATACGATGTCAACTACATGATCATGCAAAGCAATATGACAATGGTGGAGCATGTCATAATAAACGTAACAGTGGAAAGTTGCATGGCAATATATCTCGAAATGGCTATGGAAATGCCATAATAGGTTGGTATGGTGGATGTTTTGAGGAAGGTATATGGTGGGTCTATGACACCGGTGAAAGTTGCACGGCACAAGAGAGGCTAGCAACGGTGGAAGGGTGAGAGTGCGTATAATCCATGGACTCAACATTAGTCATGAAGAACTCACATACTTATTGCAAAAATCTACAAGTTATCAAAACAAAGTACTACACGCATGCTCCTAGGGGAAGGGTTGGTAGGAGTTAACCATCGCGCGATCCCGACCTCCACACATAAGGAAGACAATCAATAAATAAATCATGCTCCAACTTCATCACATAACGATTCACCATATGTGCATGCTACGGGAATCACAAACTTTTAACACAAGTATTCCTCAAATTTACAACTACTCAACTAGCATGACCCTAATATTACCATCCTCATATCTCAAAACAATCATCAAGTATCAAACTTCTCATAGTATTCAATGCACTTTATATGATAGTTTTTATTATACCTATCTTGGATGCTCATCATATTAGGACTAAAATTTTAACCAAAGCAATTACCATGCTGTTCTAAAGGACTATCAAAATAATATAAGTGAAGCATGAGAGATCAATGATTTCTATAAAATAAAACCACCGCCGTGCTCTAAAAAGATATAAGTGAAGTACTAGAGCAAATTATCTAGCTCAAAAGATATAAGTGAAGCACATAAAGTATTCTAATAAATTCCGATTAATATGTGTCTCTCCCAAAAGGTGTGTACAGCAAGGATTATTGTGGTAAACTAAAAATCAAAGACTCAAATCATACAAGACGCTCCAAGCAAAACACATATCATGTGGTGAATAAAAATATAGCATCAAGTAAAGTTACCGATGGACAAAGACGAAAGAGGGGATGCCTTCCGGGGCATCCCCAAGCTTAGGCTTTTGGTTGTCCTTGAATTTTACCTTGTGGTGCCATGGTAATCCCCAAGCTTAGGATCTTGCCACTACTTATCCCATAATCCATCAAATCTTTACCCAAAAACTTGAAAACTTCACAACACAAAACTCAACAGAAAATCTCATGAGCTTAGTTAGCGAAATAAAACAAACCACCACTTTAAGGTACTGTAATGAACTCATTATTTATTTATATTGGTGTTAAACCTACTGTATTCCAACTTCTCTATGGTTCATACCCCCCGATACTAGCCATAGATTCATCAAAATAAGCAAACAACACATGAAAAACAGACTCTGTCAAAAAACAGAATAGTCTGTAGTAATCTGTAACTTTCGAATACTTTTGGAACCCCAAAAATTCTACCAAAATAGGAAGTCCTAGATAATTTGTTTATTAATATAATTAAAAAAGAACCAACTGAAATTCACGTTTCTGTGATTTACGAAAATTATTCTCGTGCGTGCAAAACTTTCTATTTTTCAGCAAGATCAAATTAACTATCACCCAAGAAGATCCTATAGGTTTTACTTGGCACAAACAATAATTAAAACTTAACCACATCTAACCAGAGTCTAGATGAATTATTTTTTAATAAACAGGAACAAAAAGCAAAGAAACAAAATAAATTTGGGTTGCCTCCCAACAAGCGGTATCGTTTAACGCCCCTAGCTAGGCATAAAAGCGAGAATAGATCTAAGTATTGCCATCTTTGGTATTCAATTCATAGGTGGATCTCATAATAGAATCATAAGGTAATTTGATTTTCTTCCTAGGTAAGTGTTCCATGCCTTTCCTCAATGGAATTTGGAATCTAATATTTCCTTCTTTCATATCAATAAATGCAACAATCGTTCTAAGGAAAGGTCTACCAAGAATAATAGGACATGAAGGATTGCAATCTATATCAAGAACAATAAAATCTACGGGCATATAATTCCTATTTTCAACAATAAGAACATCATTAATCCTTCCCATAGGTTTCTTAATGGTGGAATCTGTAGGGTGCAAGTTTAAAGAGCAATCATCAAATTCACGGAAACCTAACACATCACACAAAGTGTTTGGAATCGTGGAAACACTAGCACCCAAATCACACAAATCATAGCATTCGTGATATTTAATTTTAATTTTAATAGTAGGTTCCCACTCATCATAAAGTTTTCTAGGGATAGAAACTTCTAATTCAAGTTTTTCTTCATAAGATTGCATTAAAGCATCAACGATATGTTCAGTAAAAGCTTTATTTTGACTATAAGCTTGAGGAGAATTTAACACGGATTGCAACAAGGAAATACAATCTATTAAAGAACAATTATCATAATTAAATTCCTATAAATCCAAAATAGTGGGTTCATTGCCATGTAAAGTTTTGACCGCTTCAATCCCACTTTTACCAATTTTTGCATCAAGATCTAAAAACTCTGAATCATTGGGACGCCTCTTAACTAAAGTTGACTCATCTATAGTCCTATCATTATCAAGATTCATATTGCAAAACAAAGATTTAATAGGAGACACATCAATCACTTTTAGAACTTCATCCCTATTATCATGAAAACTAGAAGAACTCGCTTTTACAAAGAAATCTTTTTTTGCACGCATTCTAGCGGTTCTTTCTTTGCACTCATCAATTGAAATTCTCATAGCTTTGAAGGACTCATTGATATCATGCTTAGGTGGAATAGATCTAAGTTTCAAAGAATCAACATCAAGAGAAATTATATCCACGTTCCTAGCCAACTCATCAATCTTAGGCAATTTTTCTTCAAGCAAAGCATAAAAATTCTTTTGAGAAATCATAAACTCTTTAACACCAATCTCAAAATTAGAGGGCAACTTATTAAAAATTCCATAAGAGTTGTTGTATGAATTACCATAATTATTAGAGGAATTACTAGGGAACGGCCTAGGATTAAAGTTTCCTCTATAAGCGTTGTTACCAAAATTGTTCCTACTAACAAAATTCACATCCATAGATTCATTATGATTCTCAATCAAAGTGGATAAAGGCATATCATTAGGATAAGAGGAAACACTCTTATTAGCAAACAAATTCATAAGTTCATCCATCTTTCCACTCAAAACATTAATCTCTTCTATCGCACGAACCTTTTTACTAGTAGATCTTTCGGTGTGCCATTGAGAATAATTGATCATAATATTATCTAGGATTTTAGTAGCTTCTCCTAAAGTGATTTCCATAAAAGTGCCTCCCGCGGCCGAATCTAAAAGATTTCTAGAAGCAAAATTCAATCTGGCATATTTTTTTTGTATAATCATCCATAAATTCAAACCATGTGTAGGGCAATTACGTATCATTAATTTCATTCTCTCCCAAGCTTGTGCAACATGTTCATGATCAAGTTACTTAAAATTCATAATATCATTTCTAAGAGAGATGATCTTAGCAGGACGAAAATACTTAGAGATAAAAGCATCTTTGCACTTATTCCATGAATCAATACTATTTTTAGGCAAAGACGAAAACCAAGTTTTAGCACAAACTCTAAGTGAAAACGGAAATAGCTTCAATTTAACAATATCATTATCCACATCTCTCTTCTTTTGCATATCGCACAAATCAACAAAGTTGTTTAGATGTGTAGGGGCATCTTCACTAGGAAGGCCAGAGAATTGATCTTTCATGACAAGATTCAACAAAGCAGCATTAATTTCGCAAGATTTAACATCGGTAATAGGAGCAACCAGAGTATTAAGAAAATCATTGTTGTTGGTATTGGAAAAATCCCACAATTTAGTATTATCTTGAGCCATTGTGACAAACAATCCAACACAGAAGCACACAAGAGGCAAGCGAAAAAGAGGCGAACGGGAAATAGATGGCGAATAAAACGTCAATGGTGAAGTAGGGGAGAGGGAAACGAGAGGCAAATGGAAAATAATGTAATGCGAGGGATAAGAGTTTGTGATGGGTACTTGGTATGTCTTGGCCTGTGCGTAGACTCCTCGGCAACGGCGCCAGAAATCCTTTTTGCTACCTCTTGAGCATGCATTGGTTTTCCCTTGAAGAGGAAAGGGTGATGCAGCAAAGTAGCATAAGTATTTCCCTCAGTTTTTGAGAACCAAGGTATCAATCTAGTAGGAGGCTACACTCAAATCCCTCATACCTGCACAAAAAAATAAGAACATTGCAACCAACGCGATAAAGGGGTTGTCAATCACTTCACGACCACTTGCAAAAGTGAGATCTGATAGAGATAATAAGATAAATATTTTCGGTGTTTTAACGATATAGATTGGAAAGTAAAGATTGCAAAATAAAATAGATCGGAAACTTATATGATGGAAAATAGACCCGGGGGCCATAGGTTTCACTAGTGGCTTCTCTCAAGATAGCATAAGTATTACGGTGGGTGAACAAATTACTGTCGACCAATTGATAGAAAAGTGCATAGTTATGAGAATATCTAGCCATGATCATGTATATAGGCATCACGTCTACGACAAGTAGATCGAAACAATTCTGCATCTCTACTATTACTCCACACATCGACCGCTATCTAGCATGCATCTAGAGTATTAAGTTCATAAGAACAGAGTAATGCATTAGGCAAGATGACATGATGTAGAGGGATAAACTCAAGCAATATGATATAAACCCCATCTTTTTATCCTCGATGGCAACAATACAGTACGTGCCTTGCCGCCCCTGCTGTCACTGGGAAAGGACATCGCAAGATTGAACCCAAAGCTAAGCACTTCTCCCATTGCAAGAAAGATCAATCTAGTAGGCCAAACCAAACTGATAATTCGAAGAGACTTGCAAAGGTAACAAATCATACAAAAGAGAATTCAGAGGAGATTCAAATATTGTCCATAGATAATCTTGATCATAAACCCACAATTCATCGGATCTCGACAAACACACCGCAAAAAGAATTACATGAATAGATCTCCAAGAAGATCAAGGAGAACTTTGTATTGAGATCCAAAGAGAGAGAAGAAGCCATCTAGCTAATAACTATGGACCCGAAGGTCTGAGGTAAACTACTCACACATCATCGGAGAGGCTATGGTATTGATGTAGAAGCCCTCCGTTATTGATTCCCCCTCCGGCGGAGCACCGGAAAAGGCCCCAAGATGGGATCTCATGGGTACATAAGGTTGCGATGGTGGAAATAGGGTTTCTTCCTGCTCTCGGATGTTTTCAGGGTATATGAGTATATATAGGCGAAAGAAGTCGGTCAGGGGAGCCACGAGGGGCCCACGAGGGTGGGGGGTGCGCCTACCTCCCTAGGCGCACCTCCCTGCCTCGTGGCTGCCTTGTTGCTTCCTTCACGTCCACTCCAAGTCTCCTAGATTGCGTTTGTTCCAAAAATGACTCTCCCGAAGGTTTCATTCCGTTTGGACTCCGTTTGATATTCCTTTTCTGCGAAACATTGAAATAGGCAAAAAAACAGCAATTTGGACTGGGCCTCCGGTTAATAGGTTAGTCCCATAAATAGTAGAAAGTGTATAATAAAGCCCATTAAACATCCAAAACAGATAATATAATAGCATGTGTCAGTGTCAAAACCGGCGGATCTCGGGTAGGGGGTACCGAACTGTGCGTCTAGGCGGATGGTAACAGGAGACAAGGGACACGATGTTTTACCCAGGTTTGGGCCCTCTTGATGGAGGTAAAACCCTACGTCCTGCTTGATTAATATTGATGATGTGTGTTACAAGAGTAGATCTACCACGAGATCAAGGAGGCTAAACCCTAGAAGCTAGCCTATGGTATGATTGTTGTTCGTCCTACGGACTAAAGCCATCCGGTTTATATAGACACCGGAGAGGGCTAGGGTTACACAGTGTCGGTTACAATGGTAGGAGATCTACATATCCGTATCGCCAAGCTTGCCTTCCACGCCAAGGAAAGTCCCATCCGGACACGGGACGAAGTCTTCAATCTTGTATCTTCATAGTCTTGGAGTCCGGCCGATGATGATAGTTCGGCTATCCGGACACCCCCTAGTCCAGGACTCCCTCAGTAGCCCCTGAACCAGGCTTCAATGACGACGAGTCCGGCGCGCATATTGTCTTCGGCATTGCAAGGCGGGTTCTTCCTTCGAATAATTTATAGAAGATTGTGAACACCAGGATAGTGTCCGGCTCTGCAAAATAATTTCCACATACCACCGTAGAGAGAATAATATTTACACAAGTTCAATCTGCTGACGTATTTCATGGCGTGACGTCACACCACTACCAAGCCTTTACTTGAATTGTTTTTATTGTACCACCTCAGCGCGTTTAGTGAAGCAGTTTCCTTGGCACGTCTTATCGAATCAGAGATCATGTTCCCCTTATTCCGGGATTCCCATCAATACGGACGTGGGTAACCCAACCGCGCCATTGATTGCGGCGCTTGGGGGATAAGCGAGTTTTATCAGGCCGGTGGGGACACATGTTTTCGTCCGCCCATATAAGGGGATAAAGATCCAACCCTTTTACCTGCGCCTTCTTCCTCCTTGGCTTATCCATCTCTGCGAACTCGAGCTCCAGCGCCCAAGTCCGCACATCTCACCTCAACCTCCTCCAACTATGTCCGGAGCGGGAGGCAAGTGGATGGCCTCCTCCGTCATGGAGGGGCAGATCCAGAAGCTGCGCAGCGCCTGATATTTGTCCAGCAACATCGTGCACCGGCTCCCCGACGAGGGAGAGCTCATCCCCACCCCCAGGCCCCATGAGAGGGTAGTATTTCTTCCCCATTTCCTCCGCGGACTGGGCTTCCCACTCCATCCCTTTGTTTGGGGGCTCATGTTGTACTACGGCCTGGATTTCCATGATTTGGCCCCGAATTTCATCCTCAACATCTCGGCGTTTATCGTCGTGTTTGAGCCTTCCTCTGCATCCAGCCCCACTTTGGCTTGTGGCTCAAGGCGTTCAGTGTCAAGCCGAAGGTTGTGAAGGGCAGCCAAGCGGAGTGCGGAGGCGCCATGGTGGGCAGGATGTCCCATGTTACTTGGCTTGAGGGCACTTTCGTGGAAACCATCAAGGGGTGGCAATCGGGGTGGTTCTACATCATCGAGCCGCGTGACCCTGAATGGGCAGCGGCCCCCGAATTCAGATCTGGCATCCCCACATGTCTCACCTCCTGGAAAGAGAGCGGCCGGACTTGGGGTGATTCGGAGGAGCTGACCGGACTCCAAGCCTGTATCCAAAAGCTAGTGGACAAGAAGCTCAAGCTCGTCAACGTAGTCCAGGTCATGCTCATTCGCCAGATTCTCCCGTGCCAACGACGGGGCTTCAACATGTGGGAGTTCGATCCGACGCAGCACCAGACTTTGAGCGGGCTCTTCGACACTACGTACGAAGATGTCTGGAAGGTGCTGTTCAAGGACGCCGAGACTCCCGCTTCTGCTACCGAAGATCGTGGATTCAGCTCGCAGCGTCCGGCTGACGAGGTAAGCGATTTTGTCCTTTACGGGACGCTTGTTTTCCATAGTTTGACACTATGCGGGATCTAAACTCCCTTTCCTTTGACAGGGCTGGCTGAAGAAGGCCGAACAAACTATCTGTCCGGCCCCATTACCAGAGGACCCAGCGGACGCTTGCCTAACGGGGCTGCTGGCTCCGGCACCCCACGTGGTGCCGGAGAAGAAGGCCAAGAAGAAGGCCACGGGCACTCGGAAGAGTTCCCGTTTTCAGGTGCTATCGGATGACGACTCCGAGGACGACTCCTCTCACAAAGGTGAGGAGGAGAAGAAGAAAGCCTCTCCCCCAGCGTGGGGAGGGAGGAAAAGGAAGGCCTCCCCAACGAGGGAGGCCGAAGGGTCCAAGAAGGGAAAAACTCTTTCCTCGGACTGCTCTGCCAACGCCAGTGATGACGACGTGGAGTGGCCTCCAAGGGCCAAGCCCCTGGCGAGATCGTAAGTATCTGGACTCCCGAATAACTTCACGATTTTTATTTTTTGCCACACAATGTCTTTCTAATACTTCATACAACCCTGCAGTCCGCCCAAGGATGATCTTCCCGCTTCGTCGAGCGGGTCCTTAGGTGCGTCAGATATGGATTCTCTTCCGACCGCCTCCACCCCCCGTGATGCGGACGATGCCGAGGTGGGATCCCGGGAAGGGACCCACCAGGAGGAGGAGGCCCCGGAGGTGTCGCAAGACAACCTCCCAGAGTTTGCGCCGGACTCGGCCCCGGAACCCATAGTGGCTCCGGACTCCGGCGGGCGGCCCCTTCATAAGAAGGGCAAGACCGTGCCACCGGCAGCCTCCGTCCAACCGGAGGCGCCAGATAGCTTGCTGGAGGCGCTCAATGGCGCCTCCATCAAAGAGGAACACCGCACTGTTATGAGTGCGGTGATTCAGAAGGTTCAGCTCGCCAAGAGCGGGCTGACCGAAGCCTGCAGCAGCCTTCTAACAGGCTTTGAGGTAAGAATTTTGATATATATAAAATAGTACCGCATAGACAGTAGCCCCTGATGCTCGGTTCGGTGTTCAGAAAGAAAAGCTGGACTGAGGATCTTAAAAGATATACGCAGGAGTCATAAAAAATATGTCAATATGGGATTGCAGGCTGCGCTGCTGACCTGTGCTGCACTGACTGCGGAGGTCAATACTTTGAAGCAAAACCTCGAGCGGTCCGAGAACGAGCTCGGCCGTGCCAAGAAGCAGCTCGAGGACAAGGAAGGTGAGTAACACCTTATTAAAATTGTACCTTACAGAAAAGGATTTTGGTTGCAAGAAGAATGACAAGGATAACGCGGTATTGCAGGGGCCACTAACGAGGTGGCGACCCTGAAAGAGGCGGTGGCCGCGGTCGAACGCAATGCGGCCGCGGAGCGCACCGAGCGAGAGAAGCAGGAGGCGCGGGTGGCGGAGGTACAGCAAGAGCTCCAGGATCTCGTGAAAAAACATGAGAGCCTGGAGCGTGACTCGAAGACTCGAGAGTCTAAGCTTGCAACGGCTCTTGAGAGTGCCAAAGCCGCTAAGGCCGAAGCCTAAAAGGCCCTCCAAGAAATCGAGGTGTTGAAGAAAATAGCAGCGGGTAAGGCATTTTTCATGCAAAGTAAGCATGTGAGTGTTAATTACCTGTTGCTTACCCGAATTCGGAGCTCTCCAGGAGCGTTCGCAGATCTTCCTCGCAGCGTGTCCGATGCTGCCGCGTTCTACCGGGCCGAGGAGGGGAGCTCGACAGAGAAGGTCTTCTGGTCTCAGTATGCTGAGGCCAGACATCCGGTGCCCCTTAGCGACCAGCTGAAGCAGCTGGTCGAGCTCCACAAGGCGGCCGAACAGGCCATGAAGGGCCTCATAGTTCGGCTGTGGCCTAAGGAGGCCATGCCTGGGAGCTACTTCGGCCTGGTGCGGCGGCTGGTGGATGCGTACCCGTGGGTTGAAGTCATCAAGCACTTCGCCTGTATTGAAGGTGCCCGTCGGGCCCTTGCCCGTGCAAAGGTGCACTGGGGCAAGATGGATGCCCAGAAGCTTGTGACGGACCCGCCACCGCAGGGCAAGGAGCACCGCACGCCCGAGATGTATTATAAGAGTGTCCTGAAGGGTGCCCGCACTATTGCGGGTGAGTGCTCCAAAGATGTAATATTTGAGTAGACTCGCATTTTGTTATCCTGTGCGCTGAAAACTTAGTTCATATGCGCTAAGCAACGCTTGTTAATTTAAAATATTACCTTTTGTGCGGCTGTTTATCAAATCTGAGAGATGGCAAGTCGTCGGCTTCAGCCCCCATGCCACGAGTGCTGGGTTGTTCGGGATAAACTTGAGCACTCTTGTTCCCATTTTTGGGTCCATCTAGGGAGGCGCTCAACACAGCGAACAAGGCAGCCTGACTTATAATGCTTGAACACTCTCACTTAGCCATAGAATTCTATAATTTTAAATTTCGGCGAAGCCCCTAGTCTTCGGAAGGCCGAATTTGGGGCGCTATCCATGCCTGGGCCGGACAAAAGCCAGCTCCTCGCTCTAAGCGGCATAAGTCTTTAGGGACTCGCAAAAAACCTCTCGAACAGCGACCAGCTCTCGCCTCATCATGATGGTCAGTTTTAGCTTTCTCCACTGAGGCGCTCGCCCAGCTCAACCGGGGCGCAATCGCAGTGGTTCTCCCAGTGCTACCTTAGCCGATACAACGGAACGTAAGGTACCAAAACATGGGAGCCGGGCAAACCCAACTATTGACCCAAGACATGATTCGGAGCCGATGCATATAATGCTATAAGTTCGGGGTGCCGCACTTGTGAAAGTGTTCGGACTTATCACACCATGATGCGGGAAACATAAGCCCCTGGTGTATTTAGCCGTACCAAAATGTACGGATGCAACATGTCATAAATGAAGATATGTATAAGAAAGAAATGCAATTGGGAGCAAAAAGTTGCTGCATTACTTATTCAAGAAAAAACTGCTGTAAATGCAGAACGATACAAATGGTGCGATAAGCAAGGGGTGGGACTTATTAAACATGCCCCCCTCCAGGGGGTGGGCTGCGGAATGGTGTATAAAACAGATTTAATGCTCATAATGGAGGCCACATGGATATTTATTGTAGCCTTTCTCCTTCCCTGGCTGTTGCATCGTGAGTTCGGCAGGTCTGCTGCCAGACAGGGCCTCTGACGATCGGAGTCCTGTGGGTAAAAATAAAAAGAAAAAAGAAAAAAAGAACGACACACTTGAGAGCCCCTGGTGTGGTTGAGCCGCATTCTGGGCCTATCGTGGTCGTGCCCCTCTCCCCATGCCCATGGTATCTTCAGAGCGTAATGATGTACGCGAAGGGCCTGTCTTGACGTTTTGCAGGGGCTGGGGTTGGGGCCGCACTGCTACGCGTGCTCGGAACGTGCCAGGTGGTCTTGTTGTAGGTTACTCCGGGCGCGTTTAGCCGTGTCCGGCCGCTTAACTGCCGGACTCGAGAATTGCCTTAAGAGGCTGCATTGTACTTCTGCCGCGAGAGCCGCTGTATGTTCCTCCGTTCGGAGAGAACGTTCAGTGTTTCCGTTGACCGTGATGACTCGAGGGCCTGGCGTCTTGAGCTTGAGGTATGCGTAGTGCGGCACCGCGTTGAATTTTGCAAACGCGGTACGTCCGAGCAGGGCATGATACCGCTGCGGAACGGAACTATGTCGAAGATTAACTCCTCGCTTCGGAAGTTATTCGGGGATCCGAAGACCACTTCCAGTGTAACTGAGCCTGTACAATTGGCTTCTACACCTGATATGATGCCTTTAGAGGTCGACTTGGTAGGTTTAATCCTTGAGGGGTCTATGCCCATTTTGCGCACTGTATCCTGATAAAGCAGGTTCAGGCTGCTGCCGCCGTCCATCAGGACTCTGGTGATGTGAAATCCATCGACGATTGGGTCTAAAACCAATGCAGCGAATCCGCCATGGCGGATGCTGGTGGGGTGGTCCCTTCTGTCAAAAGTGATCGGGCAGGAGGACCATGGATTGAACTTCGGGGCAATTGGCTCCATCACGTATACATCCCTGAGTGCACGCTTCCGCTCCCTTTTGGGTATGTGCGTTGCGTATATCATGTTCACCGTCCGCACCTGTGGGGGGAACCCTTCTATGCTCTATTGCTCGGCGGTCGGGTCTCTTCCTCGTCATCACTATGCAACCCCTTGTCATTGTTTTTGGCAATTAACTTGCCTGCCTGCTTGAATACCCAACAGTCCCTCTTGGTGTGGTTGGCTGGCTTTTCGGGGGTGCCGTGTATCTGGCACGAGCGGTCGAGTATTCAATCCAAATTGGACGGACCCGGAGTAGTTCTTTTGAATGGCTTCTTCCGCTGACCGGGTTTAGAGCCTCTAAATCCGGCATTGACTGCCGTATCTTCGCTATTATTGCCGTTAATGCGGCATTTTTTCTTGTTGCAACGTGACCTGCCATTACGGTCCTTGATATCCGGACTGCCAGAATTTTGGTTAGGTTGTTGCTGCGTGCTAGCCAGCTGTCCTCACCCGCGCAGAAGCGGGTCATGAGTGATGTGAGGGCTGCCATGGATTTCGGCTTTTCCTGTCCCAGGTGCCGGGCAAGCCACTCGTCGCGGATGTTATGCTTGAAGGCCGCGAGGGCCTCCGCATCCGGACAGTCGACGATTTGGTTTTTCTTGGTTAAGAACCGTGTCCAGAATTGTCTGGCCGATTCGTCTGGCTGCTGAATTATGTGGCTTAGGTCATCGACGGCTGGTGGTCGCACATACGTGCCTTGGAAGTTATCGAGGAATGCGGCTTCCAGGTCTTCCCAACTCCCGATTGACTCTGCTGGCAAGCTGTTAAGCCAATGCCGGGCTGGTCCTTTAAGTTTGAGTGGGAGATATTTGATGGCGTAAAGATCATCACCACGGGCCATGTGGATATGAAGGAGATAGTCTTCGATCCAAACCGCGGGGTCTGTTGTGCCATCGTAGGATTCAATGTTCACGGGTTTAAACCCTTCGGGGATTTGATGATCCATTACTTCATCTGTGAAGCATAGTGGGTGTGCGGCGCCTCTATACTGGGCGATATCACGACGGAGCTCAAAGGAGCTTTGTCTATTTTGTTCGGCCCGACCGGACTTACTATATCCGGCGCGACGGTTGTCGTTACATATCATGGGGCTCCCACACGATCCATAGATCGATCTTGATTGTCTTGCCTTATCCTCCAATATATCTCGCAAGTCCGGAGCGTTCCCGTGTGGCCTTGTGCTTTTCGAGCGATGCCGGGGTACGGTTCTAGTGAAGGGCCTAGGGGCCTCTCTGTCGCAACCACGGGGTGGTCGGTCAGTCGTATTGTCTGCTGGTGATGCAGGTTCATACGCCTCCTCCTCTAATCGGGGGAGCAGCTTGCGTTTAGGGTAACTTTTGGAGGGGCGTTCGAGCTCATGCTCTTCGGCCGCGAGGACTTCAGTCCATCTGTCGGCTAGCAGATCTTGATCAGCTCTAAGCTGTTGCTGCTTTTTCTTGAGGCTGTTTGCCGTGGCCATATGCCTGCATTTAAAGCGCTCTTGTTCGACGGGATCCTCAGGCACGACGAATTCGTCATCGTCGAGGCTTGCCTCGTCTCCGGAGGGAGGCATATAATCCTCTACCTCTTCTTCTGCCGCTCTCTCATGAGGGCTGGCGTCTCCGTCCTCCTGCGCTGAATCTTGCTGGAGTGGGTTGTCTTCGGCGCTGTCCGGTGTGTCATTATCTCCGGTGCCAGAATCTTCATTCTTGCTGTGGCGGGATTTAGAGCGGCGCCGCTGACGCCGACGCTTGGGCTATTTCTTGGAGGGGTCATCCTCCGCTGTTCCTTCGCCATTCCCATCCTTTGGGATATCCACCATGTATATGTCATATGATGAGGTGGCTTTCCAGTGCCCAGTAGGCGTTGGTTCTTGGTCGTCTCCGGCATCGTCATCCATACCGTCGATATCTTCGGAGTCGTAGTCTAGCATGTCGGTTAGATCGTCGACAGTGGCTACTAAGTGGGTGGTGGGTGGGCTTTGAATTTCTTCGTCGTCCGCATCCCAACCGTCCTGACCGCAGTCCGGCCGGGGCTCTCCTGATAACGAGAGACACTTTAGCGAACTCAAGATGTCGCCAAAAGGTGAGTGTTGAAAGATGTCCGCTGCGGTGAACTCCATGACCGGCGCCCAATCGGATTCGATTGGAGGGGGCGTGGGAGGTTCGGAGTCCGGCAAGGAGTCCGGCACCTCGGAGTCACGAGCTTCATGAGGGACAAGGTCAGTGTTCGGCTCTATCGCCGTAGAGGTTGCAGCCCCCGAGGCGGTGTCTAGCCATCTTCCTCGATCTGTGCAGCCGGCTTCGAATTGAAGATCGGAGCGGGCTCGAGTGCGGTCTCCAGGGTACTGTCCGGCTGCAGAGCTAAATCATGCCTGTCGTGACAGTGCGGCGCGCTTGGCTGTGGCTTGAATCCATCGAAGATCAAGTCCCCGGTGTCAGCCATGAAGTTCAAACTTCCAAATCTGACCTGACGGCCAGGGGCGTAGCTTTCGATCTGCTCCAGATGGCCAAGCGAATTGGCCCGCAGTGCAAAGCCGCCGAATACGAAGATTTGTCCGGGGAGGAAGGTCTCACCCTGGACTGCGTCGTTGGTGATGATCAAAGAAGCCATCGAGCCTATCCATGACGACACAGAGGAACTCTCAATGAAAGCACCAATGTCGGTGTCAAAACCGGCGGATCTCGGGTAGGGGGTCCCGAACTGTGCGTCTAGGCGGATGGTAACAGGAGACAAGGGACACGATGTTTTACCCAGGTTCGGGCCCTCTTGATGGAGGTAAAACCCTACGTCCTGCTTGATTAATATTGATGATGTGTGTTACAAGAGTAGATCTACCACGAGATCAAGGAGGCTAAACCCTAGAAGCTAGCCTATGGTATGATTGTTGTTCGTCCTACGGACTAAAGCCATCTGGTTTATATAGACACCGGAGAGGGCTAGGGTTACACAGAGTCGGTTACAATGGTAGGAGATCTACATATCCGTATCGCCAAGCTTGCCTTCCACGCCAAGGAAAGTCCCATCCGGACACGGGACAAAGTCTTCAATCTTGTATCTTCATAGTCTTGGAGTCCGGCCGATGATGATAGTTTGGCTATCCGGACACCCCCTAGTCCAGGACTCCCTCAGCATGGAACAATCAAAAATTATAGATACGTTGGAGACATATCACATAGCAAGGAACTCAAGGTACAACGCAAAACTAGAACAAGTTTTGTGTTGGGAGGGAAATCAATAATGTTGTTGATGTTAACACAAATCATCGAGGGGGCAAGCATGGTGAGGCAAGGGAGGAACTCAATGTACATCTCGGAAGAATTTAAATGTTGACGATGATCACGACACATTTATTGAGAGGTTTCAAGGGAATGGTGAGGCAAAATGTTACTATAACCATAGATAAGATGCCAACTTAGAATTCAGAGTTGTGTCTCAAGATAAACAATATGATGCGGAAAGTTCGGTGTAAGCTTAGAGCATTGTCCGGATTGTGTCCCGGGGATGAAGGACATAGGTAGAAGGGTCAAGCAGTCAGCCTAACGATGATGATGTAGTCAATCAGTTGGGAATGACATGATCGAGTACAAACTCATAAGCAATGAAGATTACTAAGAGTTGTCGAATCACAGTGCAGACTCGATTCACTATTTGGTGTTCTCGGTTGACGGTAACCCATAACTCGTGGAGTGACTATGATAGGGAAAGGTATTACTCCAGCACAAATTCATAAGATGTAGTGCAATGGCATGATATCCTCGAGATACCAGGGGGATAATACTCGAAGGCATATCATATTAAAGGTTGAAGTGGGGTGTATTGATCTATAGAAGACAGGCGCTTTAACTTGCCTGAGAAATGGAATCAAAGGAAGAAATTGTGGTCGGAACCACAATCATAAATGATCGAACCACGGATACAAGATGAACTTATAACAAGGTGTAATTATTTTTACGAGCAGCTTCCATGATAAGTTCTACATTGTGTCCATGGGCATGAACACAAAGTTCAAGGTCGACTCCCACTTCTCCAATGCATAACCTTTCATTCACTCCTCGCATTTGATGAAGTTGTAGTGCTGAAATTTTATCTGGCATAACATTGTTAGAGTATGACCGGTAGAAGCTTCCGGGTTTACACGGATTAGAAGTGGCATAGCTTCAACCCATCGGGGCATCTTAGAAACATATACCACAAATTCAGGAGTAATTTATACAAGCTCAAAAGCAGAGCATGGTTGAGAAGTCAGAAGATACAATTTACCAAAGGCATTATGTATCCGAGGGTAGGCTCACAATGTTATAGAATATGAAGGACGCTGTTGGATAAAATCCAACAAAGGATCTACCGGTACATAACAGAGCTGATGTGAGCATCGGCACACAACTAGAGGAAGTAACCATGCAAAGGCATTGGATTGTAGAAACAACTGAATAATTCAGAGCTCAAATGCAAAGGAATTGTGATTTTCAAATCAAGGGCTCAAAAGCAAATGCTCTGATTAAGGATGGATAAGTTGAGTAGACTTAGGGATACAATCGATGGTAATTTGATTGGCCGAGAACCAGCTCCCATTCAAAATGACATCTGAGCCAGAAGGATGAATTCTAGGATCCGATTGAGGATTGCGAGCATTCGCAACATATTGAATCAAGGGACTCGAAATGATAATGACAAGGGATACTAAATGATTATTACTAGCCCTAAGGAACACAACCAAAATGCAATCACACAATTGCAGAGCAATAGCGAGCAGAGGATTACCAGAAGATCAGATAACATCTCAATGTATCTTGTGAATCATATGAACAACGGGGGAAGAACGGATACTCGGTAAGTGCGAGGAATTATCCGTAGGGGGTATTCATGAGGCAAGAACTTCAGGGCAGTAAGCTCAAAGGATTCTCGGAACAATGGAGAGCAGTTTGGGGCATCTTGTAATAACAAGATCAATGGGATTGAATGTAGGCAAGTGTATGCAGTTATCCATGCGGATATAATAGTGGTAGGGAATTTTGCAAAGGCGGTGGGCACAAGCGTCTCGGGTAAACATCGAATAGCATCTTCAGAACCATCGACTGAAGCAGTAGATCGTCTGGAATGAAGGGGCTCTCTGGCAGGAAGTGGTAACAAGAACCTAGAGTTATAATTAGTAAAATCATTTAACTCGAATAGAAGAGAGATCAGAATCCCAGAGTATAGACAAGTAATAAAAGATCCTAATACCACCCAGTGGTGACGTGGGCCCGTAGGACACACAGCCATATTAGTAAAAGTTTGGCGATGACTAGACTTGACTTCAACCAAGGAGTGTGGAAGGGGGATTCCTACAGGCAGTCGGCTCTGATACCAACTTGTGACACCCCTGATTCAATTGTACACGAACCATGCATGCAAATGTGTATGATCAATATCAGGGACTCACGAGAAGATATCAGAAAACAACTCTAAAAGTAAAATAAGTCATACAAGCATCACATTACAAGCCAGTGGCCTTGAGGGCTCGAATACAAGTGCTTGAACATAAACGAGTTAGCGGAAGCAACAATATCTGAGTATAGACATAAACTAAATAAGGTGCCATAAGATGGCTAGCACAAAATTGGATACAGATCGAAAGAGGCGCATGCCTCCTGCGTGGGATCATCCTAAACTACTCCTGGTCGTCGACAGCCTAAACGTAGTAGTAGGCACCCTCAATGTAGTAGGGGTCATCGTCGATAGTGGTGTCTGGCTCCTGGGCTCCATCATGTGGTTGCGATGTCCGAGAAGAATAGAAAGGGGAAAAGACAGAGCAAAGCTACCGTGAGTACTCATCCAAAGTACTCGCAAGCAAGGATCTACACTACATATGCATGGGTATCTGTGTAAAGGGGTAATATCGGTGGACTGAAATGCAGAATGCCAGAATAAGAGGGGGATATCTAGTCCTATTGATGACTACGCTTCTGGCAGCCTCCATCTTGAAGCATATAGAAGAGAGTAGCTGGTAAATTCACCAAGTATCATCGCATAACATAATCCTACCCGACGATCTTCTCCTCGCCGCCCTGTGAGAGAGTGATCACCGGGTTGTATCTGGCACTTGAAAGGGTGTGTTTTATTAAGTATCCACTTCTAGTTGTCATAAGGTCGAAGTACAACTCCGGGTCGTCATGTTACCATGGGCATGGCTATTCGAGTAGATCAACTTCCCTGCAGGGGTGCACCACATTACCGACACGCTCGATCCCTCTGGCCAGGCACACTTTCCTGGGTCATGTCCGGCCTCGGGAGATCTACACATCGCGGCCCCACCCAGGCCTAACAGAGAGGTCAGCGCACCATTCTAAATCCTATGCGTACAGGGGTGTGGGCCCATCGCCCATTGCACACCTGCATGTTGCGAGGGCGGCCGGAAGCAGACCTAGCCTCCCTAATACAAGAGCAGGCATTCTAGTCCAATCCGGCGTGTAGCGCTCAGTCGCTGACGTGTAGAAGGCTTCGGCTGATACCATGACGTCAGTTGCCCATACCTTGTCCCACATGGAGGTTAGTGCGTATAAGGTCAATGACCCAACTCAGATCAAATACCAAGATCTCGTTCAACATGTTATTATGAATTAACCGCGGACGCCGGCCCACCTCTCTCCTAGGTGGTCTCAACCTGCCATGTCGCTCCGCCATAAAGATCCACACAGAGGCCCGTCGGAACAAACGTCCTTTCAGCCCCCAATCCGTGAATCACTCACGGGTACTCTACAAGCCGACGCAAGTTTAGTCACCACCTGAATATTATGTATGTATGTATAGAATATACCTGTGACCACCTCCTGAGTGATCACAACCCGGTAGTATAGCCTGGCAGATGGACAAGAGTGTAGGTCCACTGATGATAAACTAGCATCCTACACTAAGCATTTAGGATTGCAGGTAAGATATCAACATGTATATCAACAATGACAGGCTATGCAACAGAATATGATTTACTTAAAGCAGTAACATGCTACACTACTCTAATGCAAGCAGTAGAGAGAAGGATAGGGGATATCGGGTGATCGTGGGGGGGGGGGGCTTGCCTCCTTACTCTGGCAAGGAGGGGTCGTCAACACCGTAGTCGACCGAGGCAGCAGCGGCGTCAGTCTCGTAGTCTACCCGAGAGAAGAGGGGGAAGAAACAATGAATATAACACAAACATAACCATGACAATGCATGACATGACAATGAGCGGTGCTAGGTGTGCCCTAACGCGGTAGTAAGCGATACTAGTGAAGGGGGGAAACATCCAGGAGAGTATTCCCGGTGTTTCGCGTTTTTAGATAGACTGACCGGAGGGGGATGGTTGCAGGTTCGCTATCTTAGGAATGCGTGCTGGACATAAGGACTGTGTATTCGGATTCGTCATATTTTTCTGATCATTTTTCATATATAAATTATTTCGATCCGAGTTACGGTTTATTTTATATGAATTATTGAAGTTTAATGCATCTTCTAAAATTACTGGATTTATTATAAATTCGAAATTAAAATAGAAGATACTTTTTATACCCAGACTGAGTCAGCCAAAGTCAATGACATGTGGGGTCAGTCAAAGCCCATTCAGCAGGGTCAACTGTGACCCATTGACTAGTCAACAGTGTCCAGGGGACCCACCTGTCATTGACTTGGACTAGCCCAGTCAGCAGTTTGACTCGGACAAACAAAACAGGGGCCCACCTGTCATCAGGCAGTTAATTAACATGGGGATTTTAATTATTTTGTTTAGCAGGGGGCCCAGCGGTCAGTAGCTGTTAGTGGGGAGGGGGTTACTGTTAAGTGGGGATTAGCCCCCAATTAGGCCGGCCGGCGTGAGTAGGCAGCGGCCAGCCGGCCACCGGGGAACCACACACGCACGCGCATGGACGGA
Source organism: Triticum dicoccoides (assembly GCF_002162155.2). Lineage (NCBI taxonomy): Eukaryota > Viridiplantae > Streptophyta > Magnoliopsida > Poales > Poaceae > Triticum > Triticum dicoccoides. The sequence continues at coordinate 309,788,394 of NC_041383.1, read as the reverse complement.
GGAACCCAGCCCAGCCTGCGGTGAGCGGTGGCGGGGGCGCCGGCGGGTGGATGCAGGTGTGGGAAGCGGCCACCGGCGCGACCCTGGCTCAGCCAGGCGCGGCCTCCGGAGCGGCCAGCCAAGCGACGCAGGCAGGGCAGCTGGAGGCGGGCGAGGCCAAAACGCGGCGGTAGCACGACAGCGAGCGGGCGGCAATGGCAGCATCAATAGTAGGCCGCAGCAAGCAGCGCATGCACTATGATGTATGGGTGAGGGCGTGGCTAGGGCGTGCGGGTGGGGTACGGCGGCGGGCGAGACATGAAGTGGTGCGGTGAGGAGCCAGAGGCAGACGCGGCGGGAGAGGTCCGAGGTGCGTGCGGGCGAGCGGGAGGGGGCGATGCGGCAGCGGGTGACAGCGGACGGGGCCTGGGTGCGGCCCGAGCGAGACAGGGGTACGGCAGCGGGCCTCCGGGCACGGTAAGTAGCAACGAGGACGGGGATGGCCTCAAAAGCGACAATCTAGGCAGAAAAAAGAGGTGGTCCGAGCGAGGAGCTCACAGCGGGCGTAGGGGCGACCTCGGCGGTGTGTGGGATGGACCGGAGCGGTGCTCACCACAGGCAATGGCGATGACGGCCCTGGACGAAGAGGAGGCCAGAGACGATGAAGCCACCAAGATCCCGTCTGATCCGTTAACGTAGCCGGTGTAGGGGTCGACGGTGCTACTCACCGACATGGCCGTAGGGCGCGGGGTGGCCGGAGAGCACGCAGTCGAGGGTGTTCATGGTGGCGAGGCGGCGGGCGGCTGCGCGTGGAAGAAAGCTGTCAGGACCCCGATCCTGAGTCACACCGATCTAGCATGTGACACATCATATCACTTTGCGGCCTCACGCACGGTATTCCCACGGGTGCCGCCTTGCCTGGCCCGGGACCGTTTGCGCCTTTTGGCTCACGTATATGTTAGTGCCGCTAGCATCTAGATGACAAAGAACCCGTGCCGACATGACTAGTCGTAAACCCAAGGTGGAACTAACTTACGAGGACAGGCATACATGACCCAACAATGAACGTGTCGATCAACAACGTATGAACCCAAGTCTTAGCAAGATACAAGGACTTAAAGGAACAACGCTTGACATTTCCCCGAAGGGACAGACACATGAACAAAGAAGGACACATGCCGGCCAGCCTAAGTGTTCTAGAGCAGTAGCAAGCCACCATGGCTCAGTGGAAGCACCAGGAGGCATTTCCCGGTAAGAGAGGCTACCAAAAATAAACAACTAGGTTGTCAGATCCCACACATACAAAGCATTTCAATAACATACACACAATTAGCTCGATGTGTGCAAATACAACATAGCATCACAACAAAACTCTACGACTCAAAGTATTTATTCAATAGGCTCCGAGGAGCCAATTATTACAAACATGGGTGTCATGACCCAACATTCAAAGCATACAAGCAATAAACACATACAGAAGCTCAACATGTCTGAGTACAAACAACTACAAAAGAAAAGGGCTGAGAAGCCTGACTATCTACAAGATCATGCCGAGGGCACAAGATCGTAGCTGAGGTAACAAGCTAAACGTCGAAGTCCATGCGGAGCTACTAGTGAGACTGGAGTCTCTCTGCAAAAACATAAATTAAGCAAACATGAGTACAAATGTACCCAGCAAGACTTACATCAGAACTAACTACATATGCATCATTATTAACAAAGGGATGGTGGGGTTTAACTGCAGCAAGCCAGCTTTGACTCGGTGGCTATCCTGAACTACGACTGCAAGTAACTCTTTTGAGGTGGCACACACGAGTCCACATATTCACCATATCAATACACCACTATGGACCCGCTCCCGTCTCCCTACAAGAACGCCATCCATAGCACTCACGCTTATCTTGCGTATTTTAGAGTATCCACTTTCACTTGTCTATGAACTGTATAGGCAACCCAGAGGTCCTTTACCATGGACGCGGCTATTTGAATAGATGATGTTAACCCTGAAGGGGTGTACTTCTTCACACATGCTCTCACCACTTATCGCCGTTTACATGACATGTACTCGGCAACCTTCAAGCGGAAGTCCAGCGAGGGTGTCGGCCATGACCTGACTAACCACACAAGTCTCTAGTCCCGATGAATCAGACCTGACTCAACTCTAAGCAGTAGCAGGCATGACAAACAAGCATGAATGAGTAGACACATTAGGGCTCAAACTAGTGGCTTTCATCTATTTCCTGTGGCAATGATAGGTCATGCAGAGGAAAAGGGGGTTCAACTACCACATCAAGTAATAGAAATGTCGTTGTTGTCCTAATGCAGTAAAAGAGAGCAGAAGTGAGAGAGTGGGATTGTATTGGAACAAACAAGGGGTTTTTGCTTGCCTGGCACTTCTGAAGATAGTATAGCTCTTCATCGGTGTCATTGAACTCATCGTCGGAACCACGTCTATCGAGAGGGGACAAATACCGGCAAACAAGGAAGAACACAATCAATGCAATGCATAATATGATGCATGATCATGACATGTCAATATGCTATGATTTGAGCTGATGCATCTAACAATGATTTGAATGAAGTTGGTTTGAATCAAAGATTCAAATTCAAACTCCATATGTGATTTCTTAAATGCCATTTAATTGAATTGTCCTAAACAGTAGTCATAAGTTGTTCTAACATGCATGAAAATTGTACATATGGATATATTGGATTTTTCTGATCATTTTTCATATATAACTTATTTCATTTGGAGTTACGGTTGAATTTCTATGATTTTTAGAAGTTTAAAGCATTTTATGGAATTTCTAAATTATTTAAAGATTAAGCTAAATTCTAGAAAAGGAATATTGCATCAGCGTTGCATCAGCTCTAAGTCAGTAGATCAACAGTGGTCAGCCGGGTCAAATCTGACCAGTGGGTCCCACTTGTCAGTGACTCAGGGCTCGTCAGGGTCACTAACAGGTGGCCTGGTCAATGCTGACTAGGCAAAAGTCAAAGGTGACACGTGGGGTCCATGGGATTAGCACTAAACTAATAGGGAAGTTAAGCTAACCTAAACCGGCACATGAGCCCACTTGGCAGTGGTTGAAGGGAGTGATTAGTGTGGCCATTAGTAGCTAATGACGACGCCACGTCATCTCACCGGAGTTGAATGCCAACGAGCATACCCGATGACGGATGTTCATCGGAATCGAGCTACGGGCAACCATTTGCCTCGTCGTTTGTTTCTACGTGTTCCTTGGGTTTGCGCGCATCTAGAGGAGTAGGCGAGAGGAGCTGGGGTGAGTTGTGGCATCGGCGGTGGCGAGTGAGGCGGTGGCCGGAGCTCGGGTTTGAGCGGGTGCAGGCTACGATGCGCTAGGGGGCAGCTGAGGGGCTGGAAGGATCCTTGGGAGTGCCTTGAGCACAAGCGCGTGCTCGGCTGCGAGATGCAGCGCCTGTGGCCACGTCAGCGACTTGGCCGGTGATGGCAGGCTTCGGGCACGATGGGGATCGATGGCCGTGGCATGAATTCGACGAGGGGAGCAGGGAAAAAGTGGTCAGGGGCTCACGACGGAGACGACGGGATGGTAAGCATGCTCGAGGAAGGCCTGGAGGCAAAGGGACAACGATACTGATCTCGGTCGGCCGTGGTTGAAGACGATGGCAGTGCCGGCGAAGTAGGCCTCCCGTCGACGTGTAGCTCGATGGAGAGGGCGAGGGCGCCGAGGCGGAGGCTTTTTTCACTCTGGTGGAGCAGAATGATGGTGGTGGCTACAACTGTGACGAGTGGCGGCGACGAGCTCCGCTCAGGTTGTCGCGGGAGAGAGGCAGCGAAGGGGGAAGAGGCCGAGAGAGAGAGAGAGAGGGGGGGGGAAGCAGACGGGGTCGAGGGCATTCCAACGGCGCACTGGAAGGGTCAGGGGCGGCTAGGACACGTCGAAGCAGGAGGTGCGGCCGGCGACGCACGCTCTGCCACGACTTGTCCTCCTGGCGAGGGGTTGAAGACAAACCTGCCCCTCGCTAGGTTGGACGGGGCCGGCTCTGGTGGACTGGGCTGCTAGTGGGCTGCCAGGTAAGTTTGTTTCTTCTTTTCTCTTTCTTTCTATTTTTTTCCTGTTTGTTTTATTTTGCCACTGTTTAAATTGAAAACAGAGATTCAAATCAGTGCCAAACTTTCTGCAAATATTCATGTGACTTATATGGACTTTTTTGAATGCACACAAATAATTGTGAGACATTTGAAAATATATTTTAGATATAAGAATATAAATTCAAATTCAAATATCATAATGATTTAAATTCAAAGTGCCAAAATATTCCATAAAAATATTCATATTTTTGTTTGGGCTAAAAACCCTTGCCAAAATATAACGAACATTATTTATGGCCATTTTGGAAACATTCGAATGCACTTTCAGGGTTCTTGCCCTTTACTTAATATTTCTGAGGCTTTGAAAATTCCTCAATTCAAATTTCATTTGAATTTAAACATGATGCTCACATGGAAGCTAACCTAGGTCAGACCAGAACTAGGTATGTGACAGCGCACCCCCACTAAACAAGAATCTCGTCCCGAGATTCAAGCATAGGGTAAGATGAAAGGGGGACACACACTAACACAGTCTTCACGATCCAGGTTGCACTTCATAAGAATGTTGATCTGATCACCCACTTTGTCTTGATGTCTTGCTCCGAGAATTCCAACCAACATGACAATGAGAGGAAAGGAATAACTCAAGAAGGACCGATCTTCTCGAAGATCAAACAACTCGGGATCAACTCATGGAGTGAGACATTGAAACATCTCTCGAGCTGAGACACGAAGCATACATCCAGAGGGATGTAGTGAAACAGATGACGAGGGTTCACTAGGTAGACAACAGTTCCACACTTAAGAGGGTGGTGAACGGTTGTCAACGCCGCGGGGACTAGAGTTGCCATGATACCATTACGAGACATCTTGGAGGAGGTGACTCGTAGAATTGTTACCGTAAGTGGCAAAAAGAATTATTTTTGATATAGAGATCAGTGAGACTCTTTATACCTGCCTAAGACAATTCACCAACAATCGTTTGGCAGAGTTCGAGGGAACACCATACTCGGGACTAGGATGGATGATGTGGACTACCTTGTTGAAGACAACACACGTGATGATTTTTGCTTATCATCGGAAATGGATGGAACCCGTGGTAGGACCACTTTGAGGATGATCTTGATCAGTAATTACTGAAAAGGTAGTCCATGGTAGGATGGCACAATGGCGGTGCAGGCTGGGAACAAAATGCAAATGCTGGGAATGATTCTAGTAACTGGGAAGAAGCTCAATAGTAGAGAATGATTCCATTATTTGAATGGTTATAGCATAACCGAAGAAAGCTGGAGTGAATCCCAATTATGCCAACGATAAAACCCAATGCTTGTGCGTGATCTCAAGAACTTGGGAATTTCCATATTCATCAAGGTTTACCAACATCCGTGTCAAGGATCCTGGCAACACGACATACTACCATGATGAATAGTGATGGACGATGCAGATGCAAAGGAAGATAACACCTTCTCAGATTTCACCTTAGTGAGGCCAAGGGAATAAAATTGGGATGATCAATCGAGTGACATTTAGCACTCACTTCTAATGTTCTCCTTGATGTGCCAGCATAACCCATTTGTTAAAATGGTTTCGTATCTAGATCATCATGTAAAAAGTCAGACTTCGGGAGAAAAAGAAACCATAAGAAACAACTACGGAAGTAAATCCGATGAAATCCTTATGGGGAGATGGCCAACTTACTCAATCAAGATACTACAATAATAGGTCTTCTGGCTGGTGTGTTGGCCACGACATCCACTTTACCGGGTTACGGGGAGACCAATATTATAGTTCTTGGAAAATGTTCCAACCACCATGTCTGCCTAAAATTCAGATCTGATTGGTATCATAATAATCCAGACTCATCGAGTTTAGAAAGAAAAATGAAAGTTTGCAGCACAAATCGATGAGATGACGTTGCGAGATTCTCGGGGACTGAACTGCGATAGCAAGCTCCAAAACATGAGCTTGTTCTACTACATACGTGTGAACACGCTGTCCCAGACAAGCATGATCACATGGTAGTCTTACAACAAAACACTCCCGAGTTCTGGTAGGGAACCATCATTGAGGATATCCGAATCTTGTGCATGAACTAATATTTGCGCAACAACTCCTTTTCCTTGAACAAATCATCTAGTGGCTTGGTGTGCTATGGAATTCATATGGAACAAAGATGATCAGTCTAACAGACCACAGAATAATTTGCACGTGCATGGCTGACCTGGGATGATTCCAGAGGAAGTAAAAATAGACATTCTCGAATTCATGGCGGCAACTTGCATCAATTGCACATGAATTAGAGAAACCCACTTCTTTCGTCCAAACATATGCTTCATGAACGGGACATGAAGAAAATGCTTACACAAGTTTCCAATACTAGCTTAGATGTTCAACATGAATCATGGACAAAATGGAAGTGTTGTCAATGAGCTCAACAACAAACCATCCAGGTTTCCATATAAACCGAATTCCACAATCATGTGAACAAGGTGATAGCATTGGTCAGACCAAAGGATATAATGGTGTATGCTCGAGGGATCAACCACGAGTAAGACAACATTACGAACATTGTTGGTTCTGATTTGATTTGACGATAGGCCATACGTAAATCAAAGATTTGAGTAAGACAAAAGATCCAACAACTGATCACAAGGACCAACCGATGAAGATATCATCTTTCTTCAACACAAACACAAAAGATATCCCTTTGAAATGAACTAAGTTAGGCAAACCTTTTATCTTCCAACTCTCCAAGTTGTCGTTTAGCTCAACTAGCTCAGGGGTACCCAACACAGAATCTTGGAGAATGGGTGGTTTATAAGAAACCAACTTGATCATGAGCTCAACATATGGGTCAGAGGACAACCTGGTAATAATTCCAAGAAGATATTCGGAAAATCACGAACCACTGATATGTTACTAAGCTCGAGATCAATCTTGCTTTTCAGGCAAGACGATATGATCAAATAAGAAAGGGGGTGACACAATCCTAACTCATTGACCGAAGAGTGCACCAGGAGATAAGGACTAGGTAGCACAATCAACCTTAGGGTGATGATTCAATAATCAACACGCTAAGAATGAGGTTATTGTCCATTTAACTACCAAGCAACAAGGTTGCTAGGAGTGTTAATTTCACACATCACGATTCACTTGTCGGCATTCTGGTTACAATAACACGGAATCGAGGAATGAATAATTATGGCGAGAAGTATCACTACGTCAAGAATTCATAAGGGATGGCGCAACTCTCATGACAATCCTAACATAAAGAGGGTAACACTCCAAGGTGGAACAAAACAAAAGCTGGATTAGTATTTGATCTGCGGAACACAACTGCTTTGACCCAATCCTGGATATGGATGAGGTACTGGAGTTTGTTTCTCCTAGTCATTCCGGAATAGAATGGCTTGACGGACCACAAGAGTAATAGGCATCGATGAATGAATGCATGCATACTCTTGACTATCAGTTGATAGACGAGGGTCAGAAGACAACTAAAGAGGGACAACTCAAAGGAACATACGGTTTCTGAGTTGTGGATGCATGGATTAGCATGTCAAACGAGTTCAACATATTTCTTCCGGATAACCCATGCGGAGAAGGTAGAACTGGCAGAGTCACAACATAGAATCAAGAACTTGTCAAGAGCACTCTGGTTGTGACCTTTCGGTTCAACGAGGAACTTCTGCCATAAGCAGTTCATGGTATTTGGAAGAAGGATATACCATGAACCTTGAGGACTATCGCAAAGGTTAGTAATAACCTAAAGGAACGAGCAAACACTATCTACATGAAGTAAGTTGAGTGAATCTCAGGTTCAAAAAAAACCCAGGAGTAGAATACCTAATACTAAGTGGCATCACAGGATGCTTTCGAGAATGATGGCCAGAATCATACACTGGGAACACAAGACATGGCTAGATTACTAGATCATCCCCTAAGACACCTAGGGTCATAATAATAACTCCAACATATATGTCGAGGCAATAGAGTACCTCAACTCAGCAATTAGTGTGATTAATCTGGCCTAAAAGAACATCAAAACTAGAGGGAAAGGATTTTGCAAGTGCATCAGATTGTTTAGAAACCTGGGATGGCTCGGACAACATAACGGCTGTAAATGCTCAAGAAGATTTGAGACATCCTTCAAAATGGTGGCATAGCCACTCAACATCACAATATCAAGGTTCTGAGATCAACTATGAACACACGGAGGTAGAAGAAACTGAACTGAGACTTGAATTCATCATTCCTATAAGTCTACAGATTAGTAACACGTGATCCTGATAGAAAGAAGAGAAAGCCTAGTTCCTTAACCCCGTAGTAAAGATAGGATGACTTGGATCAGAAGGCATAAGGTATAAGGAGTAAAAGAGCCTTACGTTCCATCCATAATCAATTCCCTTACATAACTAAAGAATTTCTAGACTCAACTTCGACCAGTTTGGCTTGGTAATCCTATAGGCAGTGAGGCTCTGATAACAAAGCTGTCATGACCCTGATCCTAAGTCACATTGATCTAGCATGTAACACATCATATCACTTTGCGGCCTCACGCACGGTATTCCCACGGGTGCCGCCTTACCTGGCCTGGGACCGTTTGCGCCTTTTGGCTCACATATATGATAGTGCCACTAGCATCCATAGGACAAAGAACCCGGGCCGACATGACTAGTCGAAAACCCAAGGTGGCGCTAACTTACAGGGACAGGCATACATGACCCAGCAACGAACGTGTCGATCAACAACGTATGAACCCAAGTCGTAGCAAGCTACAATGACTTAAAAGAACAACGCGTGACATTTCCCCGAAGGGACAGACACATGAACGAAGAAGGACATATGCCGGCCAGCCTAAGTGTTCCGGAGCAGTAGCAGGCTACCATGGCTCAGTGGAAGCACTAGGAGGCATTTCCCGGTAAGAGAGGCTACCAAGAATAAACAACTAAGTTGTCGGATCCGACACATACCAATCATTTCAATAGCATACACACAATATGCTCGATATGTGCAAATACAACATGGCATCACAACAAAACTCTATGACTCAAAGTATTTATTCAATAGGCTCCGAGGGGCCAAGTATTACAAACAGGGGTGTCATGACCCAACATTCAGAGCATACAAGGAATAAACACATATAGAAGCTCAACATGTCTGAGTACAGACAACTACAAAAGAAAACAGCTGAGAAGCCTGACTATCTACAAGATCCCGTCGAGGGCACAAGATCATAGCTGAGGTAACAAGCTAAACGTCGAAGTCCACGCAGAACTACTAGTGAGACTGGAGTCTCTCTGAAAAAACATAAATTAAGGAAACGTGAGTACAAATGTACCCAGCAAGACTTACATTAGAACTAACTACATATGCATCATTATCAACAAAGGGATGGTGGGGTTTAATTGCAGCAAGCCAGCTTTGACTCGGTGGCTATCCTAAACTATGACTTCAAGTAACTCTTTTGAGGTGGCGCACACGAGTCCACATATTCACCTTATCAATACACCACTATGGATCCGCTCTTGTCTCCTTACGAGAACGCCAACCATAGCACTCACACTTATCTTGCGTATTTTAGAGTATCCACTTTCACTTGTCTATGAACTGTATAGGCAACCCAGTGGTCCTTTACCGTGGACGCGGCTATTCGAATACATGATGTTAACCCTGCAGGTGTGTACTTCTTCACACACGCTCTCACCACTTATTGCCATTTACACGACATGTACTCGGTAACCTTCGAGCGAAAGCCCAGCGAGGGTGTCGGCCATGACCTGACTAACCACACAGTCTCTAGTCCAGGTTTATCACCTATCCAGGTTCCATCCGCAGGGAGTCCGGCCGAGGTTTCCACATACAGCCCTGAACGATGTGTACAGGGTTCTGCGACACCAAACGGGCACCCGACATACCCGGCCACATGCCTACCACATCACAGTCCACCACTCGGGTCAGCACTGCGCACGGCCTCCAGCATACTACAAACACCAGAAACTACTTGCAACTCCTGGACAGAGGATAGGGGGGGTTAATAAGTCGAGAGGGGCACTTAAGCATTCCAATGCGTGGTAGTAGCTGTTCATGGATTACAAACACAGAACTCAGTTCCTGTGGACAGTTTCAATGAGACAACCCACCATGTACTCCTACATGGCTGATAAGCACATCTCATATACATATTTTGGCACTCAAATATGCGGTTTATTGAGATATGACCATCAATTATTGCTGTGAAATATTGAATATTTGCATGAAAATCATATAAAGGATCATTTAATAGTCTTTGGTCTATTTTGCAGAAATGTGCGCAAAGGCACTATAAATCTTCAAGATCCAGACTAAGTGGCTAAGAGAACAAAGAAGAGGAGGAAGAATGGACCCGCCGTGAAGAAAAGATGTAACGAGAGGGGCCAAGCTAAAGTTGGAGGGATCTTCTTGTGAAGAAAGAAGAGAAGTAAGTGGGCTAAATCACAAAGTGTAGATGAGAGGAGGGGAACAAAATCCCTAGGCGCTGGAGGGATCCAATGGAGCCTGGCACACATCTCTCTCCCTCACCCCTCCTTCTCCACCTCCGGGCGCCGCCGCGGCCAGGCCGGCGTGGCGGCGTGCCATCAGCACCACCGCGTCACCAGCACCACCCATACATCACCATCCATTTGCGCCTCCCTGCTGAAACCCTCCTCTGCTCGAAACTGCTGCTGCTCCGCTGCGTCTCTTCTTCTCTTCCCTTACCTCTGCTGCTGCTCTTGCTTCTTCTTCTTCCCCACGAACCTCCTGCTTCTTCCTCAACATGACCTGCTGCTGCTTCTTCTTGCGCCCCTTGTTGCTCCTTCTCCTCTGAATCCCCTGCTGAACTACTGCCACCTCATCTCTGCTTCTTTCTTCTCCGTGCATCTCGCTGCTCCTCTCCTTTTACTGAACCTGCTGCTGCTCTTCACCTTCCCTTGCCCCAACCTGCTGCTACTTCATCTCTCAACCTCCTGCTGGTGCTTCTCCTCACGTCCCTGCTGCTGCTCCATTCCCAATCTTGCTGTTGTTCTCTCTCTCTCTCTCTCTCTCTCTCTCTCTCTCTCTCTCTCTCTCTCAAATTTCTGTGACCTTCAGAAGTGTAATAATCAGTACTATGTAATGTTCAGATTTGATAAGTGTAATATCCTACTGTTTGGTTCAGTTTCGAAGTTTAATATAAATGCTTGATTAGTATGTCCTTTGTCCTGACTAGTTGATACCTTGTCACTTTGATAAATATTTGACCTGTCATACTTTGTTTAGTGAAACAGTATTCTTCATATGTGTGTGGTGTCCTGTGATATATATACATATGTGTGTGTTTGTAATGTGAGTTATATCAAGTCTGTCCTATATCCATGATTCTTCTCTCTGTACATGTTAGATAAACCTATGTGTTCTAGTCTTGTTGATTCTCTTGTGTGATGATGTTCGCCTGTGTTAGTGTTCTAAGTTCTCAAGCATATAGAGAATACCAAAAATATTGTTGAAGATAATCTGAACCTTTCTGTACTTTTTTTTGCATTTTCTTTGTCGATGATCTTTGGGAACGACCTTGTTAGTTTAGGTTTTATTTTCTGCATTCATCTCTTAAAATTGTGTTACCTAGATTTAGCCGAGCATAGTCGTCGTCGCCTAGTCCCTGTGGAGAACACGACATCCGTAGTTTGGGGCGTAAAAACCCTACTATACTTACTTTCGATCATTTTGGCGCCGTTGCCGGGGACTAGGGTCGAGTGACCGTGTTAGGCTATAGACTAGGTTTATTTTAGTTCCGTGTTTAATTCGTCGTGTATTTCATTTTCTGCGTTTCTTTTATATTTTTTCCTTGTTGTTGCTTCGGCTTATTAGGATACTAACATTCTGACTAGTATTTACTGTTTATGAGTGTGCGTAGGAAATCTGAACTATTTACAGGTTGATTGATAGTTACACTTGGCGGAGATATGGCGATGCTTCGTGATGTTTGGATGCCAAGCAGCCAATGCTATTTCACAGGGCCACTTTGGCCGTCTTTTGAGGCAGAAAATTTTGAGCTAAAGCCTGGTCTTATTGCTTTGGTTCAACAACATCAGTTTGGAGGGTTGCCTAATGAAGATCCTTACGAGCACTTGCTCCGAGTCATGTAGTATTCAGATACAGTAAAGTACCATGGAGTTCCTCAAGAAGCTATCAAGTGCATGCCGTTCACATTCTCTCTCTGAGATGGTGCTCGTGCTTGGTATCGATCCTTGCCATCAAGATCATTCGGTTGGAATGAGATATTATGAGCTTTCTTGGATAAATATTTCCCACTACACAAGCAGTTCGCAATTCGAGATGAGATCTTCAATTTCGTTCAGCGTGAAGGCGAGAGCTTGAATGATGCTTGGGAGAGATACAGAGATTTATTCAGGAGATGTCCTAATCATGGGCTCCAGAGATGGTTAGAGTTGCAGATATTCTATAGAGGATTGACTTCGGACACTCGAGCTTATGTCGATATGGCAGCGGGTGGAGCTATTACAAACAAGACACTTGATGAAGCTTTTCTGCTGATTGAGAGCATAGCTTTCCACCAACTTCAGTGGTACAATAAGAAGCCCACGTCTGATTCATTGGTTTGCTTGCAACAAATCACTACACCTCAGCCACCAATTCTTACACAGAAGCCTGAACCTCTATCTCAGTGTGACAAGATTGAGCTTGCATGGATTATCTTTGACGATGATGACACCATTCTAGTCGACACACATGCTACAGATCATATGGATACTAGTGTTGGAGACTCGGTTTTGCATTGTGATGATTCTTCCATTGATGAGCCAGAGCTGCAGTTAGTTGTTTTTGATATTGAGGAGTCACCTTTAGTTGATATTGATCATGTGCTGCTAGAGCCAGATATGGAGAAGTTCACCTTCGATGATGTTAGCCGTATTGCTTCCTCAACACTTGAGCCTGAGATGGAGAGCTTCATGGTTGAGTATGGTGAGGTGGATTCAGATGTCAAGGAGCCAAGCTCTACTATTTCACTTGTTGACATGAGTCCGGTGGAAATTTCTACTACCACACCTCACTTGGTATCTTCAATTGAGGTAGTCCTGAAGCTTCTTCCCAAGTATCTCAGGTATGATATCAGCTTTCTCGACAAGATATGCCATATCATGGATACAACCTATGCACCATGCGATTTATTGATGATATCTATTTATCATATGCTCAATAGATATGCTTATGTGATAGGATACTCTATTGATGACTTAGAGGGCATTGTCCCTATCATTTGTATTGCTTTGGTTGTTGAGTGTGCTTTCAGGTTTATGCTTGTGCACCATTGGTTGCGGGCTGACCAAGTTCGAGATGACATCCCATGGGATCCTGGTGGATTCACGCCACGAAGAAGAGTGAAGTTGGAGCATCCATGAGGAAGCAAAGGAGAAGAGGAGTAGCTTAGAGATGATCGAGCGAGTGCTACACCATCAAAGCCCGGTGAGCTGTTTCATGACCCCAATCTGAATATATCATCCGTTGATAATGCTGAAATCATTCGATATTTGAGTTGCTTGAGCCATTTCTTAAATGATGTCCCACTGAATTTTATTTGACATATTGTGCTTGATGTGAACATGAGAACTGATTGTTGAATGCCTTGTAAACTAGTGACCTACATATTGCTTGCTTTGCTGAAATTAGTGGAAGTTATTAGTTTTGAGTGCTCAAAGCCCTAGTACACTAGAAAACTTCCATCATTTTCTGCATTTACATTGATACACCTAGATCACCATGTTTAGATGCTGATTTTGTGCCAAATGTGTTCCCATTTAGAGCAATCACTTACCACTATGGATTAGCATGCTATGTTCTCTGGATTGGTAGCATGTGAACTAGACATGGATGAGTGATGATTCTTGTTTTTGTTCATTTGAAAAATAAAAATAAAAGTATATCTTATAATGAATAAATAATTCTGACTACCTACAGTAGCATGTCATGTTCCCTGGATCGGTGGCATGTGAAATCGGGTTAGCTCGGGCAGTAATTACTAATAAAATTGTAATTGTCGAACCAGGTGTATACCATGTTCTCTGGATCGGTGGTATGTTCCTTTGGGGAGACAAACAAAAAAACTAACTAATAATTGGTCGAGCCAGGTGTATATCATGTTCTCGGGATCGGTGGTATTTTCCTTTGGTGAGATCGAAAAAACATTATCATTACTTTCTTCAAATACAATAAGTGCTTTCAACTGCAATTTTTTGTTCCTGGTAATAAGTGATCTGATCACAAGTTTAACTTCTTTTTGTTTTTGGGATCATGCTCTCTTTAGGAACCTTTTGGCACAATCAACATTTGAACTTGCTAATCTTCTTTTATCATTGTAAAAGTTTAAAATGGTCAAGTCTACTAATATCCTACTGCTTTGTAGCACTCTAACCATTAATTTCCATTAACTAAGTTTGAAGCATGCATTGTTTAGAGATCTACTTCACTTGGCATTCTCTAGTCAGCTCACTATTCACTATCCTGCTCTTGTCACTATTCGCCTGTGTTAGTGTTCTAATTTCTCAAGCATATAGAAAATACCAAAAAGATTGTTGAAGATAATCTGAACCTTTCTGTACTTTTTTTTGCATTTTCTTTGTCGACGATCTTTGGGAACGACCTTGTTAGTTTAGGTTTTATTTTCTGCATTCATCTCTTAAAATTGTGTTACCTAGATTTAGCCGAGCATAGTCGTCGTCGCCTAGTCCCTGTGGAGAACACGACATTCGTAGTTTGGGGCATAAAATCCCTACTATACTTACTTTCGATCAATGGACAATCACCGCTACCTTTACCAAATCGTGTTCACACACTTAGCTCTCAAGAGTAGGACATGTTCACACCATTCCAATTCATTCTCGATGAATCAGACCTGACTCAACTCTAAGGAGTAGCAGGCATGACAAACAACCATGAATGAGTAGACACATCAGGGCTCAAACAACTCCTACTCATGCTAGTGGGTTTCGTCTATTTACTGTGGCAATGACAGGTCATGCAGAGGAAAAGGGGGTTCAACTACCGCAACAAGTAACAGATATGTCGTTGTTGTCCTAATGCAGTAAAAGAGAGCAGAAGCGAGAGAGTGGGATTGTATTGGAATGAACAAGGGGGTTTTGCTTGCCTGACACTTCTAAAGATAGTATAGCTCTTCATCGGTGTTATCGAACTCATCGTAAGAACCACGTCTATCGAGAGGGGACCAATACTGGCAAACAAGGAAGAACACAATCAATGCAATGCACAATATGATGCATGATCATTACATGTCAATATGCCGTGATTTGAGCTAATGCATCGAGCAATGATTTGAATGAAGTTGGTTTGAATCAAAGATTCAAATTCAAACTCCATATGTGATTTCTTAAATGCCATTTAATTGAATTGTCCTAAACAGTAGTCATAAGTTCTTCTAACATGCATGAAAATCATACAAATGGATAGATTGGATTTTTTGATCATTTTTCATATATAACTTATTTCATTTGGAGTTACGGTTGAATTTCTATGATTTTTAGAAGTTTAAAGCATTTTTTGGAATTTCTAAATTATTTAAAGATAAAGCTAAATTCCAGAAAAGGAATATTGCGTCAGCATTGCATCAGCTCTACGTCAGCAGGTCAACAGTTGTCAGCCGGGTCAAATCTGACCAGTGGGTCCCACTGGTCAGTGACTCAGGGCTGGTTAGGGTCACTAACAGGTGGCCTGGTCAACGCTGACTAGGGAAAAGTCAGAGCTGACACGTTGGGTCCACGGGATTAGCACTAAACTAACAGGGAGGTTAGGCTAACCTAAACAGGCACATGGGCCCACTTGGCAGTGGCTCAAGGGGGTGATTAGCGCGGACATTAGCAGCTAATGACGACGCCATGTCATCTCATCGGAGTTGAACACCGGTGAGCACATTTCACGACAGATGTTCATCAGAATCGAGCTACGGGCAACCATTTGCATCGTCGTTTGTTTCTACGGGTTCCTTCGGTTCGCACGCATCCAGAGGAGTAGGCGAGAGGAGCTGGGGTGAGCCATGGCGTAAGCGGTGGTGAGCAAGGCGGCGGCCGGAGCTCGAGTTTGAGCGGGCGCAGGCTGCGGTGCGCTAGGGGGCAGCTGAGGGGCTGGAAGGCACGCTGGGAGTGCCCTGAGCACTAGCGCGTGCTCGGCTGCGGGATGCAGCGCCTGTGGCCTCGGCGGTGACTTGGCCGGCGATGGCAGGCTTCAGGCACAACGGGGATCGATGGCCGCGTCATGAATTCGATGAGGGGAGCAGGGGAAAAGTGGTCAGTGGCTCACGGCGAAGACGACGGGATGGTCATTGTGCTCGGGGAAGGCCTGGAGGCGACGGGACAACGACGGTGATCTCGGTCGGCCGTGGTTGAAGACGATGGCAGTGCCGGCGAAGTAGGCCTCCCGGCGATGTGTAGCTCGATGGAGAGGGCGAGGGCGTCGAGGCGGAGGCTTTGGTCACTCTAGTGGAGCGGAACGATGGTGGTGGCTATGACTGCGACGAGTGGCGGCGATGAGCTCTGCTCGGGTTGTCGCGGGAGAGAAGTAGCAAAGGGGGAAGAGGCCTAGATAGAGAGGGGAAAATCATAGGGGGTCGATGGCATTCCAACGGCGCAGTGGAAGGGTCGGGGGCGGCTAGGACACGTCGAAGCAGGAGGTGGCGGCCGGCAACGCGCGCTCTGCCACGACTTGTCCTCCTGGCGAGGGGTTGAAGACAAACCTGCCCCTCGCTAGGTTGGACTGGGCCGGCTCTGGTGGACTGGGCTGCTAGTGGGCTACTAGGTAAGTTTCTTTCTTCTTTTCTCTTTCTTTTTATTTTTTTCCTGTTTGTTTTATTTTGCCACTGTTTAAATTGAAAATAGAGATTCAAATCAGTGCCAAACTTTCTGCAAATATTCATGTGACTTATATGGACTTTTTCGAATGCACACAAATAATTGTGAGACATTTGGAAATATATTTTAGATATAAGAATATAAATTCAAATTCAAATATCATAATAATTTAAATTCAAAGTGCCAAAATATTCCATAAAAATGTTCATATTTTTGTTTGGGCTCAAAACCCTTGCCAAAATATAACCAACATTATTTATGGCCATTTTGGAAACATTCGAATGCACTTTCAGGGTTCTTGCCCTTTACTTATTATTTCTGAGGCTTTGAAAATTCCTCAATTCAAATTTCATTTGAATTTAAACATGATGCTCACATGGAAGCTAACCTAGGTCAGACCAGAACTAGGGATGTGACAAAAGCGGCACGAGGGGGAAGAAGTGGAGAGGCTAGGGTTTGTAGAGCGGGCGGAGGGCATCAAGTAGTAGGCCGGGGAAGGCGATGGGGAGGCGCGAATGGCCCGCGTGTGTCCTCCCGTGGCCACGGACGACGCACATGCGTCCACCGCTCCCTGGATGAACAGGGGAGGGTGATGACCGTGGGGTGGGCTGGGCCTCACTGTGCACTAGAGGCTAAGTGCACAGTGTGGGCCCCTTTTGCTTTCTTTCCTTTCTTTTGTTCCTTTTTATTTTCTGTTTTCAATTATAACCATTGGTTTTGCATTTGTTTTGTTGTTAAAGTTTTTTATTAATTGCAAAACGTGCGTCAATAAATATTATGCAATAACTAGCAATTTCATAAAAAGTTTGAACCTATTTTGAATTTATTTTAATTCTGCTTTGAATTTAAATGCGATGAATGAGCGCTGCTGGGTCATTCAAAAATAGCTAGGGGCGTTTTGGAGTTTCAAATTATGTTGGTTTTATTTTTTTAATAGCTTTGGGAGACTTTGCAATAATGTGAACACTTTTGTTTTACCATTGGAAGAAATAATATATTTGACTTTATTTTAAATTTGAATTTGGGGTTGAAGTATTTCTTAATTGTTTTTCTTAGGGCATAAGGATGATTACTTGGCATCATTAGTGTGGAGTTACTGTAGCATGATTCTTGGGGTGTTACACTAAACATTTATTCAACTAAATCACGAAATAACTAAGGATCGAACTAAAAACTTGTGAAGATCATAAAAGTGATGGTGACACGATACTGGGGCATCTCCCCCAAGTTTGGCACAAGCCAAGGGGAGTGCCCATACCCGTGTGCGCAAGTTTCCTTCTTTGGTGATGGTGGTGATGATGAAGTGGCATTCTTCTTCTCCAGCTTGCGTTTGAGGATAAACTTTGCCTTCCCCAAATTACCATTTTCTTGCTCAAGATTTAATATCCTTTTGCATAATGCTCCCTTGCTTTCCTGCATAAAACGGGGCAGGATAAATCGAGTCTTAGATTTTTTACTCGTTTGGAAGACTTGACTTCTTGAATTCCACATGCATATCTCCAGGTCGAGGTAGTGGAACTTCATCATCATTTGAGCTAGCATCCCTCATTTCCTCCAAGTCGGTATCTTCCTCCTCCGCGGTGGACCACATGTAGGGATAAATCTCCCCACAGATCTTTGGATCCACAACATTGTGGGAAACATAGCTCTCTCCATCTGAATCTTAAGACGACATATATCCAGATTTGCCAGAAAAAATAGCGCAAAACAAGAACAGAGGATATTGCCACGATGTCATGGTCAAATCGTCCTCGGGCGTATATAAAGATTTTTTTATCTTGGGAAACAAGTATACCACAAGAAAACAGAGTCGAGAAAGTTCCCGAGGGGCCCACTATCCACTAGGGTGCACCAGGAGGGGCATGCGCACCCTGGTGCCTAGTGGCCACCTCAGTTGCATTCTCGGGTGTTTCTTATGTTTGTATTTTTCTAATATTCCAAAACTGACAGTAAATATTTTGGCAGAAGTTTTGGAGTCCGTTTACTTACCGTATCACGTACCTCTTCCTTTTCAGGGTTCTGGAGTGTTTTAGAAGGTCTCTTTTATGTATTCCTCCGGTGTCATGGTTTGAATAATGTTAGTTTCAACATTAATAGGGGTACCTAAAATATAGTGCTTAATCCTTTGTCCATTGACCACCTTTGGATTAGTGCCTTCGACATTATTGATCTTAATAGCTCTAGAGCGATAAAGTTCTTCAATGATATATGGTCCTTCCCATTTGGAGAGTAGTTTTCCCGCAAAAAAACTAAAACGAGAATTGTATAATAGAATATACTCACCCACTTTGAATTCTCGCTTTTGGATTCTTTTGTCATGCCATCTTTTAACTTTTTCTTTGAATAATTTGGCATTTTCATAGGCTTGGGTTCCCCATTCATCTAGTGAGCTAATATCAAATAACCTCTTTTCACCAGCAAGTTTGAAGTCATAATTGAGTTCTTTAATTGCCCAATATGCTTTATGTTCTAACTCAAAAGGCAAATGACAAGCTTTTTCATAAACCATTTTATATTGAGACATACACATATGATTCTTATAAGCGGTTCTATAGGCCCAAAGTGCATCGTCAAGTTTCCTAGAGCAATTCTTTCAAGACCTATTGACAGTCTTTTGCAATACTAATTTTATTTCTCTATTGCTAAGTTCAACTTGTCCAGTAGATTGAGGGTGATAAGGGGATGTAATTCGTATTTAGCAAGCAATTTACAGAAAGCACCATGAATAAAATGTGAACCACCGCCAGTCAATAAATATCCAGGGACTCCAAACCTCGGGAAAATAACTTGTTTCAACATTTTAATGGAGGTGTTATGATCAACACTGCTAGTTGGAATAGCTTTTACCCACTTAGTGACATAATCAACAACAACCAAAATATGTGTATACCCATTAGAGGAAGTGTTGTAGGGTTGAACCCTAGATGGAGATCTTTCAAGAATTGGAGGGGAAATCCCCTAAGAGCACGAAGAACACAAGGAACACAAGAGAGGGGAAACACTCAAATTGACTAGATCCAATCACACATGTGCTAGATCCAAGAACACACAAGAGATCACAACGATTCAAGGGCAACAAAGGAAAGATACAAGGAACTAGTTCATCCCAATCCTATGAGGAAAGAGGTCTTGATGATCCTATGATGGGGGGCTTGATATCCACTAGGGATCTTCTCTTTGTCTATCCAATACTTTGCTATCCCCTCTAATGATCTAGGTGGGGGTACTTATAGTCTAGGGGAGAAATAAGAGAGGGAGAGGGTTACAAGGGCACAAGCCCCAACTTGCACGCAGGAATTCGCGGAGAGGTCCGGGCATCCGGGGTGGACAGGGGTGCGTCGAGCTGCGTCTGTAGGAGGGTCGGGCACCGGGGGTCAAAGGCCCGGGCACCCAGGGCGGGAGTTGGTGGCTGGGCATGGGGGTTGAGGGCCCGGGCACCCGGTGCAAGCAGGGTGTGGCCCAGGGAGGGGCCGGGTACCCGGGGCCATTTGGCCGGGCACCCGGGCTGCCACAACCAGCGCCAGGCAAAGGGGGTCAGGCACCCGGGGCCTCCAAGCTGGGCACCCGGGGTGGCCAGGGGCGTTCCCTAGCTGGCGGCCGGGCACCCGGGGCCATGGATGGCCGGGCACCCGGAGTGTCCAGGGCCTTCTTGTCCTCCTTCTTCCTTCTTCTCCTTCCGGAGAGACTTCATGCATTCCGAGTCCTTCTTCCTCCTCTCTCTCCGTAGATGTTCGGGTCTTCCTCCTAGCTCCTTCATGGTCGTGTCCTTGGTACCTAAGAAGGCACAACGAATCCATTTGAGGTAGAACCCGACACTCATGTGAAACCGAATGAAGTTCGAGGAGGAAAGAATTAACCTCGGTTTCGACGGTGCATGCACGTGCTCTTGTCATTGGTCCTCGAGGAGCTTGACGAGTTGTAGTAGAGTCCATGGGGATGAGCAAGGGATGCCCCGCATCATCTCCACCCCCCCTTTGGGAGAGATCCGTCCACGGATCATGATCTTCATCACCATGGGAAATAGAGGGCGTCGCCGTGTAGAAGTTTACAACCAGCAAGTACTATCATGTTGAAGCTCGAAATGTGCACTCTCCAATGTCGCACCGTCTTGTGATTCCTTCAAAATAGCAAAGATAACAAACACGTGGAAAAACAAATGTGGTTAGCGTAAGTGCTAAACCAAGCATTCAAGAGGTAATTCACCAAACAAGTGTCGTCACCAAGTATAGCATGTGGGTGACAAGGGATTGTGACATTTCATGTAAGCACATAAATTGAGCACAATCAAGGACATCATGGAAATAAGCATGTAAATGTGATGTAAAGATGGTAAAACGGTTGACAAGAGAACAAGAATCAACCTCAAGATCATAGCAAGCATGCATAAGACTCTCAATGAACGGTCTATGATAGGCATAAGAGTCATTCACAACACAAAATGAAAGGCAATGTCTAAACACATGGGTCAAGTGCAAGACAATCCAAGCACAATGTGCATATGGTGTGGTGAAGATGGTGTGGCACTCAACAGAATAGAAAGAGCAATTGTTCATCACATGTGAGGCAATCAAATCAATCATGTGACAAGTAATGGGACATGGCATATGTGAAGTAATGACAGTGTTGCAACCAAACGTATGATAGGAGCAACTAATCCAAGAATTGGATGCAACATGAGAAAGCATAGAAATCAAGTTGTGCAAACTAGTGGAGCGAAGATGCAACACACTAAAGGAAATAATGGCAATCATGCATGTGAGCAAATAGGAGATATAGGCAATGCACATGACATATCGCAAGCACGAGCACAAAGCAAGATCATAGTATCATCGTAGGAATGGAGCACATAGCAAACATGGCAATAACAAACAATGTCTCCACCAAGCTTGCAAATACACATACAAGTAGTAGAGTCAATCATCATGTGTAATGCAAAGCATGGGTCACAAATGCATGGCAAAGGCATAGGAATGAGCATATCATGCAAAGTGAACATGGCAATATGTGCATAAAGTGAGAAGCGGTAAATAACCCATAACCAAGTGAGAGCCATGTAGAAGAAATGCCCGAAGTCTTTGCACAAAGAGAGCGGTGTGAAAGACAATCCATGGGATCCCAAGTCATCATTGCTCTCTAGAGCTTGTTTCGTCAACTCATGGGATTGCGAGGTTGACGAGGTAGAATGCATATCTGCACAAAAGAGACACAAACCAAAGAAAGTGTGTGCGTGGTAAATGTACACATCATCCATCATGATGTGTATGTGCATGTGTGAGTTAGCACAAGAATAACATCGCTCAAAGAAATTTGATGCATGGTATAAGAACATGTCATCCATCATGAAAGAATAGTTGTTATGTACGACACGATGGGGGCACAAATTGAGAATGCGAGTATATGGCACATCACTAGCATGTTTATTCATGGGGATCATATGGTGCACACAAGTAGTGGGATTATGAAAAGTATGGGATGGATCAAAATCTCCTAATATGGACGAGGAAACTATGGGGGTCTCCTCATGAGCAAAAGCGGAAACATCATATGCAGAAAATGGATAACATCCGAAACAATGCATATTCGAAGCTAGGTGTTCATGGCATGGCATATGAGATAAATGATGCAAAGGGAGCATATCAATATCATCACAAGAAAGACAAACACCAATAACCATGTGCTTGTCATCTATGCCATAAGTGCAAATTGGGTTTAGTTTGATGGCATATGCATAGTCACTATGAAGAGATTGTAAGTATGACATATTGTTGATCTCATGCATATCATATGACAAGTCAAACGGATTATCAAACATGATGTGACCTAGAGAATTGTCACAAGAAATCCTATGTAACATGGCATAACATCTAATAGACTCCACATGGGAATCATCAAACTCATCATAAATGGGTAAATCATCACATGGGGAAGTCAAACTAGCATGAAGCATGACAATAGGTGGATCAACATCATGCAAGCAATCAATGCCAAGAATGTCCACTAGTGGGACTAGAGCATCATCTTCACCTATGTTACCTTGTTCATTCCACTCAAGTGGTGTAGGTGAGGTTGCAAAGACCAAATGGTGGTCACCTTCATCTTGATGGAACCATGTAGGGGTGCTACGTCTTAAGCTTGCATTGGTTTTCCTTGAAGAGGAAAGGGTGATGCAGCAAAGTAGCATAAGTATTTCCCTCAGTTTTTGAGAACCAAGGTATCAATCCAGTAGGAGGCTCCTCAGAAGTCCCATGCACCTACACAAACAAACAAGAACCTCGCAACCAACACAATAAAGGGGTTGTCAATCCCTTCACGGCCACTTGCGAAAGTGAGATCTGATAGAGATACTATGTTAAATATTTTTGGTATTTTTATGATATAGATTGGAAAGTAAAAGATCCAAATAAAAGTAGATTCTAAACTTTATATGATAAAAGACAGACCTGGGGGCCATAGGTTTCACTAGTGGCTTCTCTCAACATAGCATAAGTATTATGGTGGGTGAACAAATTACTGTCGAGCAATTGATAGAAAAGCGCATAGTTATGAGATTATCTAGGCATGATCATGTATATAGGCATCACGTCCGTGACGAGTAGACCAAAATGATTCTGCATCTACTACTATTACTCCACACATCGACCAACTCCTGCCTACATCTAGAGTATTAAGTTCATGAAGAACAGAGTAACACATTAAGAAAGATGACATGATGTAGAGGGATAAAATCATGCAATATCATATAAACCCCATCTTTTTATCCTCGATGGAAACAATACAATATGTGCCTTGCTGCCCCTGCTGTCACTGGGAAAGGATACCGCAAGATTGAACCCAAAGCTAAGCACTTCTCCCATTGCAAGAAAGATCAATCTAGTAGGTCAAACCAAACTAATAATTCGAAGAGACTTGCAAAGATAACTTAATCACACATAAAAGAATTCATAGGAGATTCAAATATTTCTCATAGATAAACTTGATCATAAACCCACAATTCATCGGATCTCGGCAAACACACCGCAAAAAGAGTTACATCGAATAGATCTCCAAGAAGATCGAGGAGAACTTTGTATTGATATTCAAAGAGAGAGAAGAAGCCATCTAGCTAATAACTATGGATCCGAAGGTTTGTGGTAAACTACTCACAACTCATCGGAGAGGCCTTGGAGATGATGTAGAGGCCCTCCGTGGTCGATTCCCCCTTTGGCGAAGCATCGACGAAGGCTCTAAGATGGGATCTCGCGGATACAGAAGGTTGCGGCGGCGGAAATAGTTTTTCGTGGTGCTCCTAGATGTTGTCGGGGTATGTGGATATATATAGGAGGAAGAAGTAGGTCGGCGGATGCTCGAGGGGCCCACGAGGGTGGGGGGAGCACCCACCTCCAGGGGGCGCGTCGGGCACCCTCGTGGCCACCTCGTTTGTTGCTTGACTTCCACTCCATCTCCCTTGGATTGCGTTCGTCCCAAAAAGATCGCTCCTGAAGGTTTCATTCCGTTTGGACTCCGTTTGATATTCCTTTTCTTCGAAACACTGGAATAGGCAAAAAAATAACAATTCGGGTTGGGCCTTCGGTTAGTAGGTTAGTCCCAAAAATGATATAAAAGTGTAAAGTAAAGCCCATAAACATCCAAAACAGGGAATATAATAGCATGGAACAATAAAAAATTATAGATACGTTGGAGACGTATCAAGCATCCCCAAGCTTAATTCCTACTTGTCCTCGAGTAGGTAAATGATAAAAACAGAATTTTTGATGTGTAATGCTACCTAGCATAATTCTCAATGTAATTTTCTTTATTGTGGCATGAATGTTCAAATCCAAATGATTCAAAATAAAAGTTCTTATTGACATAAGAAATGGTAATACTTCAAATATACTAATCAAAGCAATCATGTCTTCTCAAAATAACATGGCTAAAGAAAGTTCATCCCTACAAAATTATATAGTTTGGTCATGCTCCATTTTCGTCACACAAGAATGCTCTCATCTTGCACACCCCCGATGACAAGCCAAGCAATTGTTTCATACTTAAGTAATCTCAACCTTTTTTCAACTTTCACGCAATACATGAGCGTGAGCTATGGATATAGCACTATGGGTGGAATAGAATATGATGGAGATTGAGTGGAGAAGACAAAAAACAAAGAAAGTCTCATATTGACGAGGATAATCAACGGGCTATGGAGATGCCCATCAATTGATGTCAACATGAGGAGTAGGGATTTCCATGCAACGGATGCACTGGAGCTATAAATGTATGAAAGCTCAACAAAAGAAACTAGTGGGTGTGCATCCAACTTGCTTGCTCACGAAGACCTAGGGCATTTTGAGGAAGCCCATCGTTGGAATATACAAGCCAGTTCTATAATGAAAAATTCCCACTAGTATATGAAAGTGACAATCAAATGAGACTCTCTATATAAAGAACATGGTGCTACTTTGAAGCACAAGTGTGGAAAAAAGATAGTAGCATTGTCCCCCCCTTTTTTTTGGGCCTCTCTTTTTTTGGGCCTCTTTTTCTTCTTTTTTATTTGGCCTTTCTCCTTTTTTATTTGGTCTTTTTTTATTTGGCCTTTTTTTATTTAGGGACAATGCTCTAATAATGATGATCATCACACTTCTATTTATTTACAACTCAAAACTAGAACAAGATATGACTCTATATGAATGCCTCCGGCGGTGTACCGGGATGGGCAACGAATCAAGAGTGACATGTATGAAAAATTATGAAGGTGGCTTTGCCACGATACGATGTCAACTACATGATCATGCAAGACAATATGACAATGATGATGCATGTCATGATGAACGGAACGGTGGAGAGTTGCATGGCAATATATCTCGGAATGGCTATGGAAATGCCATAATAGGTAGGTATGGTGGCTGTTTTGAGGAAGATATAAGGAGGTTTATGTGTGATAGAGTGTATCGTATCACGGGGTTTCGATGCACCAGCGAAGTTTGCACCAACTCTTAAGGTGAGAAAGGGCAATGCACGGTACCGAAGAGGCTAGCAATGATGGAAGTGTAAGAGTGCGTATAATCCATGGACTCAACATTAGTCATAAAGAACTCATATACTTATTGCAAAAATCTACAAGTCATCAAAAACCAAGCACTACGCGCATGCTCCTAGGGGTATAGATTGGTAGGAAAAGACCATCGCTCGTCCCCGACCGCCACTCATAAGGATGACAATCTAAGAGCACCTCATATTTCAAATTTGTTACACAACGGTTACCATACGTGCATGCTACGGGATTTGCCAACTTCAACACAAGCATTCTTTACATTCACAATTACCCAACTATCATGACTCTAATATCACCACCTCCATATCTCAAAACAATTATCAAGTATCGAATTGATCATAGCATCCAATTCACTTCCTATGATAGTTTTTATTATACCCAACTTGGATGCCCATCATTCTAGGACCAATTTTATAACCATAGAAAATACCATGCTGTTCTAAAAGACTCTCAAAATAATATAAGTTAAGCATGATAGGTCAACAATTTCTACAAAATAAAGCCACCGCCGTGCTCTAAAAGATATAAGTGAAGCACTAGAGCCAAAATTATCTAGCTCAAAAGATATAGGTGAAGCACATAGAGTATTCTAATAAATTCTAAATCATGTGGGTTTCTCCCAAAAGGTGTGTACAGCAAGCATGATTGTGATAAACTAAAAACAAAATACTAATATCATACAAGACACTCCGAGAAAAACACATATCATGTGGCGAATAAAAATATAGCTCCAAGTAAAGTTACCGATAGACGAAGACGAAAGAGGGGATGCCTTCCGGGGCATCCCGAAGCTTAGGCTTTTGGTTATCCTTGAATTTCTTGGGGTGACATGGGCATCCCCGAGCTTAGGCTCTTGCCACTCCTTATTCCATAGTCCATCAAATCTTTACCCAAAACTTGAAAACTTCACAACACAAAACTCAACAGGAAATCTCATAAGCTCCATTAGTGCAAGAAAGAAAAACCACCACATAAGGTACTGTAATGAACTCATTATTTAATTATATTGGTGTTAAACCTACTGTATTCCAACTTCTCTATGGTTCATACCCCCCGATACTAGCCATAGATGCATCAAAATAAGCAAACAACACACGAAAAACAGAATTTGTCAAAAATAGAACAGTCTGTAGCAATCTGTAACTCCCGAATACTTCTGGAACTCTAAAAAGCCTACAAAAATAGGAAGTCCTGGGAAAGTTGTCTATTTATCTACATCAAAAAGAATCAACGCAAAAGAACATTTCTGTGAATTACTAAAATTATTTTCGTGAGTGCAAAAGTTTCTCTTTTTCAGCAGAATCAAATTAACTATCACCGTAGGTTATCCTATAGGTTCTACTAGGCACAAAGACTAATGAAAACATGAAAACACATCTAAACAGAAGCTAGGTGAAATATTTTTTACTAAACAGAAGCAAAAAGCAAGAAAAAAATAAAATTGAGTTGCCTCCCAACTAGCGCTATTGTTTAACGCCCCTAGCTAGGCATAAAAGCGAGGATAGATCTAAGTAGTGCCATCTTTGGCATTCAATTCATAAGTGGCACGCATAATAGATTCATAAGGTGATCTAACTTTCTTTCTTGGAAAGTGTTCCATGCCTTTCCTTAATGCAAATTGGAATCTAATATTCCCTTCCTTCATATCAATAATTGCACCAATCGTTCTAAGGAAAGGTCTACCAAGAATAATAGGACATGAAAGATTGCAATCTATATCAAGAATGATAAAATCTACGCACACATAATTCCTATATGCAACAATAAGAACATCATTGATCCTTCCCATAGGTTTCTTAATGGTGGAATCTGCAAGGTGCAAATTTAAAGAGCAATCATCAAGTTCATGGAAACCTACAATATCACATAAAGTTTTCGAAATCGCGGAAACACTAGCACCCAAATAACACAAAGCATAGAAATCATGATCTTTAATTTTAATCTTTATAGTAGGTTCCCACTCATCGTAAAGTTTTCTAGGTATCTAAACTTCCAAATTAAATTTTTCCTCATAAGATTGCATCAAGGCATCAACAATATGTTTGGTAAAAGCTTTGTTTTAACTATAAGCATGAGGAGAATTCAACACGGATTGAAACAAGGAAATACAATCTATTAAAGAACAATTATCATAATTAAATTCCTTGAAATCCATAATAGTGGGTTCAATGCTATTTAAATTCTTGACCTCTCCAATCTCACTTTTACCAAATTTAGCATCAAGATCTAAAAACTCCGAATCATTGAGACGCCTTTTAACTAAAGTTGACTCATCTCCAGTCCCATCATTATCAAGATTCATATTTCAAAACAAGGATCTAATAGGGATACATCAATAACTTTTAGATCTTCATCATTATTTTCATGGAAACTAGAAGAACACGCTTTTACAAAGCAATCTTTCTTAGCACGCAACTTAGCGGTTCTTCCTTTGCATTCATCATTGGAAATTCTCATGGATTTGAGAGACTCATTGATATCATGCTTAGGTGGAATAGATCTAAGTTTCAAAGAATCAACATCAAGCGAAAGTCTATCAACATTCCTAGCCAAATCATCAACTTTAAGCAATTTTTCTTCGAGCAAAGCATTAAAATTCTTTTGAGAGATC
The DNA here is from genome assembly GCF_002162155.2 of Triticum dicoccoides. Lineage (NCBI taxonomy): Eukaryota > Viridiplantae > Streptophyta > Magnoliopsida > Poales > Poaceae > Triticum > Triticum dicoccoides. The sequence continues at coordinate 309,759,823 of NC_041383.1, read as the reverse complement.
ATAAATTCTTTAACACTATTCTCAAAATCAGAGGGCATCTTATTAAAATTTCCATAAGAGTTGTTTTAGGAATTACCATAATTATTAGAGGAATTACTAGGGAATGGTCTAGGATTAAAGTTTCCTCTATAAGCATTGTTACCAAAATTATTCCTACCAACAAGATTCACATCCATATATTCATTATTATTCTCAGTCAAAGTAGACAAAGGAATATCATTAGGATCAATAGGAGCACTCTTAGTAGCAAACACTTTCATAAGTTCATTCATCTTTCCACTCAAAACATTAGTTTGTTCTATAGCATGCACTTTTTTACTAGTAGATCTTTCGGTGTGCCATTGAGAATAATTAGCCATACTGTTATCAAGGAGTTTAGTAGCTTCTCCTAAGGTGATTTCCATAAAAGTGCCTCCCGCGGCCGAATCTAAAAGATTTCTAGAAGCAAAATTCAATCCGGCATAAAAAATTTGTATGATCATCCATAAGTTCAAACCATGTGTAAGGTAATTGCGAATCATTAATTTCATTCTTTCCCAAGATTGGGAAACATGCTCATGATCAAGTTGTTTAAAGTTCATAATATCGTTCCTAAGAGAGATGATCTTAGCAGGAGGACAATACTTAGAGATAAAAGCATCTTTGCACTTATTCCATGAATCAATACTATTCTTAGGCAAAGACGAAAACCAAGTTTTAGCACGATCTCTAAGTGAAAACAGAAATAATTTCAATTTAACAATATCATTATCCGTATCTTTCTTCTTTTGCATATCACACAAATCAACAAAGTTGTTTAGATGAGTAGCGGCATCTTCACTAGGAAGGCCGGAGAATTGATCTTTCATAACAAGATTCAGCAAAGCAACATTGATTTCACAAGATTCAACATCATTAAGAGGATCAATCGGAGTGCTAAGGAAAGCATTATTATTGGTATTGGAAAAGTCACAAAATTTGGTATTATCTTGCGCCATCGCGACAAGCAATCCAACACACAAGCAAACAAAAAGGCAAGCGAAAGAGAGAGGAGATTGGGAAAGAGAGGGCGAATAAAACGGCAAGGGTGAAGTGGGGGAGAGGAAAATGAGAGGCAAATGGCAAATAATATAGTGCGAGGGAGATGAGTTTGTGATGGGTACTTGGTATGTCTTGACATGAGCGAAGACCTCTCCTGCAACGGCGCCAGAAATCCTTCTTGCTACGTCTTGAGCTTGTGTCGGTTTTCCTTGAAGAGGAAAGGGTGATGCAGCAAAGTAGCGTAAGTATTCCCCTCAGTTTTTGAGAACCAAGGTATCAATCCAGTAGGAGGCTCCTCAGAAGTCTCACGCACCTACACAAACAAACAAGAACCTCGCAACCAACGCAATAAAGGGGTTGTCAATCACTTCATGGCCACTTGCGAAAGTGAGATCTGATAGAGATAATATGATAAATATTTTTGGTATTTTTATGATATAGATTGGAAAGTAAAAGATCCAAATAAAAGTAGATGGTAAACTTTATATGATAAAAGATGGACCCGGGGGCCATAGGTTACACTAGTGGCTTCTATCAAGATAGCATAAGTATTACAGTGGGTGAACAAATTATTGTCGAACAATTGATAGAAAAGTTCATAGTTATGAGATTATCTAGGCATGGTCATGTATGTAGGCATCACGTCCGTGACAAGTAGACCAAAACGATTCTGCATCTACTACTATTACTCCACACATCGACTGACTCCTGCCTGCATCTAGAGTATTAAGTTCATGAAGAACAGAGTAACGCATTAAGAAAGATTACATGATGTAGAGGGATAAATTCATGCAATATGATATAAACCCCATCATTTTATCCTCGATGGCAATAATACAATACGTGCCTTGCTGCCCCTGCTGTCACTAGGAAAGGATACCGCAAGATTGAACCCAAAGCTAAGCACTTCTCCCATTGCAAGAAAGATCAATCTAGTAGGTCAAACCAAACTGATAATTCGAAGAGACTTGCAAAGATAACTTAATCACACATAAAAGAATTCAGAGGAGATTCAAATATTTCTCATAGATAAACTTGATCATAAACCCACAATTCATCGGATCTCGACAAACACACCGCAAAAAGAGTTACATCTAATAGATCTCCAAGAAGATCGAGGAGAACTTTGTATTGAGATTCAAAGAGAGAGAAGAAGCCATCTAGCTAATAACTATGGACCCAAAGGTTTGTGGTAAACTACTCACAACTCATCGTAGAGGCCTTCCCTCCATGGTCGATTCCCACTCCGGCGGAGCACCGACAAAGGCTCCAAGATGGGATCTCATGGATACAAAAGGTTGCAGCGGTGGAAATAGTTTTTTGTGGTGCTCCTGGATGTTTTCGGGATACGTGGATATATATAGGAGGAAGAAGTAGGTCGGTGGAAGCTCGAGGGGCCCACGAGGGTGGGGAGCGTGCCGGGCACCCTCGTGGCCGCCTCGTTTGTTTCTTGAATTCCACTCCAAGTCCCCTGGATTGCATTCGTTCCAAAAAGATCGCTCCTGAAGGTTCCATTCCGTTTGGACTCTGTTTGATATTCCTTTTCTTCGAAACACTGAAATAGGCAAAAAAACAGGAATTCGGGCTGGGCCTCCGGTTAGTAGGTTAGTCCCAAAAATGATATAAAAGTGTAAAGTAAAGCCCATAAACATCCAAAACAGGTAATATAGTAGCATGGAACAATCAAAAATTATAGATACGTTGGAGACGTATCAGGGGGTGCACCATATTCCACCATGGCCATCATCTTGTCCAAAGGAAGGATGAATACGTCGCGAATCGGTGCGTCATCATATATGGGACCTAGCACCAAAGGAGAAGACACAGTAGAGGTAGAGGTTAAGTCGTTAGAAATCATAGTGGCCTCACATGCCCTATCAACTACCTCACTCTCTCTATGAGGTGGTGGCTCACTCACTCCCTCAAGGTAGGTGGACTCAATTTCACATATGGTGGAGTCACTCAAATCACTCAAGTGGTGGTGGTGGTGGATCTCCTCACATGGGAATTGGGGCAACTCATCATATATGGGGCTAGTGGTGAAGTCACTCTCACTCTCAATATGGTGGCACAAGTCACTCAAGTCATCATACGTTGCCATGGTCGAAGGGAAAATCCCATGCTCAACCATCTCATCATCGTCACCGTGGATGAAGGCCGAAGATGGCACACCATCGCTCTCCTCCATGATTGAAGGGAAAGTCCCATGCTCCATCATCTCGTCACCGTCGCCGTGGATGGCCTTGAGAAAACTTGGCAAAGAGCCGAAGTGGTGGTAGTAGTCGTAGCTCCATCTTGTTGGTACTCGTCTCGCGGTCTTCTCTTGTGCTCATTAAGTTTGGCCGTAGCTTGAATTAGAGCCTTTTGGTACTTGTAGGTGTACGCATCGCGAGCATCTTCATCTTGATGGTGTTGTAGTGCTTGAGCTCGACGACGTTTCAAAGATTGGCCACTTGAGCGTTGCCGCCTTGAAGATGACAAAGGGGAAGAAGACTTGTAATTGGCCACCATGTCTCGTACTTGATCCATTTGTTCGGCCAACTTTGTGTTGATGTAGTCCCTTTTCCTTGCTTCATTTTGGTGAATGTCTATGGCGAGTCGCTCAATGCCATGCATTGCTTGTTGTAGTCCGAAGCTGGACTTTTTGTTGATGTAGTTGTTTGCATTGTCGTTGTCGTGGAAGACCGGAGATGGAATGCCTTGCCTATCCATCACAAGACTCGAGCAAATGTGAGTGGAAGAAAGGAAAGAACTAGACCAATGTACCTTATCCAATGTTGAAGATGGATCAATGACCACTCAATAATGTATCAAGGAAATAGCACAATTGGTACCGGATCTTGTCAATTCTCACACCTACACAAGTAAGGCTTATGGTAGAGCTCGGTGAGGATAGTGGCACAAAAATTTGATGCAAAATGTTATCAAGAGTCAATAATGTTGGAAAATCACAAGTGAAACAAATAGACCAATAGAAATATGTGGCACACGGAAACACACACACGGATAGATAAATGGGGTCGTGCAACCAAGGAATGAGCACAAAATGTGGAATCCACGAAAAACACTCGTGTTGCACAAGTCAAGAGAGACGCTAGCACGATTGCTCAATAGGTGGATACAACACTTGTGCACAACCTATAAGATGCAAAATGTATCAACTTTCTATCCCAAGTATGCTATATGTATGATGTTCCCGGTGTTTGATCCAAGATGATCGGATATGACAATCTTATGTGCAATGTGGTATGATGCTATGGCACTTGCTTACAAGCTCTTTGCTATCTTTTTGCTTAAAATCTTATTCTATTTTTTGATATGGCCACTTATGCAAAATGCACAAACAAAGATAGCAATTGTGTATATACGGGAACAATCTTGTGACACAAGGGATGGCATGATGATACCAAGATGATACCAATATGATATGGTATGTATGCAATTGGAAGGTACGAATCACTAATGTGCACAAGTAACATTGTCGGCAATACTCAATGGCTAGTCTCGATAGGCAAGTGAAGCAAAATGGGCTAAGGAGTTAACAATGTAAAGGAAAGAATGTACAATGAAGGGATACCACGATACCAAGGTGATATGGAGGTTACCGTTCTTGCTTACGATTAGGGTGTCAAATTGGTGAATTGGTCGATGTCGAATCCTTGTCGAAGGTGAGCGGCGGTGTTGTTGATGTCTAATCATTCCTAGTTAGCCGAAACACCCTAGGAAATGGGAAAAACCGCAAACTCCAAATCTCCAAGGAAAATGTCAAATGGTGGTAGCGGAATGTTTTGTGGTTCCGGAGTTAGCAATGCAGAAGTGGTGGTAGTGGGTGATGGATAAGCAACCGTCCCTAAGTAGCTGAAACACCTTAGGAGAATCAAGTCACCCCTCAAGTAACCACAAATGCAATATGGAACTAAATCGGTGAGGTTGCGGAGATCTATGGTGGTTTGGCGGATGATATGGTGGATGACCTATGCAAAGATGCACTCAATGAGCTACTATATGGATGGGGGAACCTATCTATATGGATGGGGGATGTCAATAGCTACTCAATGAGCTAAAGAACATCAAAATCGGACTCCGGGAGCAAAAGTTATGGCCGCAACGGGTGCCCCGGGGTGACGGATTTGGGCGGAAATTCGTGGAGAAATGAAAGAAATTGGTGGATTTCGTGGAGAGAAAGGTGGATATGGATGGGGGGAAGGCTAGATCCACTTGAAACCAAGCAAATCCATGGATCAAATCCAACAAAACCTCATGAAACTAACAAATCACAACAAAATTTGGGGCTATTTTTGGTGGGGAATTTTTGAAATTGGGGAAGAACACAACAAAATTAGGCTAGAGAACAAGAAGGGGGCTCCAATTTCGTGAGAAACCATGGCTCATGATACCAAGATATTGTAGGGTGGAACCCTAGATGGAGATCTTTCATGAATTGGTGGGGAAATCCCCCAAGAGCACGAAGAATACGAAGAACACAAGAGAGGGGAAACACTCAAATTGACTAGATCCAACCACACATGTGCTAGATCCAAGAACACACAAGAGATCACAATGATTCAAGGACAACAAAGGAAAGATACAAGGAACTGGTTCATCCCAATCCTATGAGGAAAGAGGTCTTGATGATCCTATGATGGGGATCGTTCCCTAGATGTGGGGCTTGATATCCATTAGGGATCTTCTCCTAGGAGGTCTTGATATCCATGAGGAGGAAGATGAGGAAAGCTCTCTCTTTGTCTATCCAATACTTTGCTATCCCCTATAATGAGCTAGGTGGGGGGTACTTATAGTCTAGGGTCGAAATAAGAGAGGGAGGGGGTTACAAGGGCACAAGCCCCAACTTGCACGCAGAAATTCGCGGAGAGGTCCGGGCACCCGGGGGTGTGAGGCCCGGGCACCCGGGGTGTACATGGGCGCGCTGGGTTGCGTCTGTAGGAGGGCCGGGCACCAGGGGGTCCAAGGCCTGGGAACCTTGGGAGGGAGTTGGTGGCTGGGCGTGGCAGGCCGGACACCCGGGGGTTGAGGGCCCGGGCACCCGAGGCGAGCAGGGCATGGCCCAGGGAGGGGCTGGGCACCCGGGGCCATTTGGACGGGCACCCGGGCTGCCACAACCAGCGCCAGGCAAAGGGGGCCGAGCACCCGGGGCCTCCAGGCCGGGCACCCAGGGTGGCCAGGGGCTTTACCCAGCCGGCGGCCGGGCACCCAGGGCCATGGATGGCTGGGCACCCGGAGTGTCCAGGGCCTCCCCGTCCTCCTTCTTCTTTCTTCTCCTTCCCGAGAGACTTCGTGCGTTCCGAGTCCTTCTTCCTCCTCTCTCTCTGTAGATGTTCGGGTCTCCCTCCTAGATTCTTCATGGTCGTTTCCTTGGTACCTAAGAAGGCACAACGAATCCATTTGAGGTAGAACCCGACACTCATGTGAAACCGAATGAAGTTCGAAGAGGAAAGAATTAACCTCTATTTCGATGCTGCGTGCATGTGCTCTTGTCTTTGGTCCTCAAGGAGCTTGACGAGTTGTAGTAGAGTCCATGGGGATGAGCGAGGGATGCTCCGCATCAGGAAGGAAAAGGCCCCATATAATCAGAGCTCCAAACATCAAATGGTTCAATAACAAGTGAATAATTCATAGGCATTTCCCGACGTCTACCAATTTTACCAATTCTTTGACACTCATGGCAAGATAAATTAAACTTACGAGCATCCTTAAAAAGAATAGGCCAATAAAAACCAGATTGTAATACCTTATGTGTAGTTCTATCTCCTGCATGATTCCCTCCGTAGGCTTCAAAGTGACATTTCCATAGGATTTGTTCATGTTCATGCTTAGGTATACAACGTCTAATAATACCTTATAATTAGCGTAGTCTGCATAAAGTAATGCCTTAAGTCAAAGAATATTTTTTTTTCTTTTGTTGGTATGTGAAACTAGGTGGTATAAATTTATCAACAATATAATTAGCATAGTCCTCATAACAAGGAGTATTATGAGAAGCATTTATGACAGCTAGTTGTTCATCAGGGAAGCTATCATCAATAGGTAGTGGGTCATCAAAGATATTTTCTAACCTAGAGAAGTTATCAGCTACGGGATTCTCAGCTCCCTTCCTTTCAGTGATATGTAAATCAAATTCTTGTAGCAAAAGAACCCACCTAATGAGTCTAGGCTTAGAATCTTTCTTTTCCATAAGGTATTTAATAGCAGCATGATCAGTGTGAACAATTACTTTAGAATCAACAATGTAAGATCTGAATTTATCACAAGCAAACACAACTGCTAGAAATTCTTTTTCAGTAGTAGCATAATTTCTTTGGGCAATGTCTATAATTTTACTTGCATAATGGATAACATTTAATTTCTTATCAACTATTTGTCCTAGAACAACACCAACAACATAGTCATTAGCATCACCCATGATTTGAAAAGGTAAGTTCCAATCAGGTGGTTGAATGATAGGTGAAGAAGTTAAGGCTTTCTTAAGTGTTTCAAAGGCTTCTACACAATCATCATCAAAAACAAATGGAACATGTTTTTGCAATACATTAGTAAGAGGCCTAGAAATTTTAGAGATGTTTTAATAAACCTCCTATAAAAACAGCATGACCACAGAAACTTCGAATACCTTTATTATCTTTGGGACATGGCATTTTCTCAATTGCATCAACTTCAACTTTGTCCACCTCAATACCTCGCTCAGAAATTTTGTGCCCAAAGACAATACCTTCATTTACCATAAAGTGGCACTTCTCCCAATTCAAGACAAGATTAGTTTGTTCACATCTCTGCAAAACTCGATCAAGGTTTCTTAAGCAATCATCAAAAGAAGTTTCGTATATGAAAAAAATCATCCATGAAAACCTCAAGAATCTTTTCACAAAAGTCAGAGAATATAGCAGTCATACATATTTGAAAGGCAGCAGGTGCATTGCATAAACCAAGAGGGCATACGTCTATAAGCATAAGTTCCAAAAGGACAAGTAATGGCGGGTTTCTCTTGATCAGGTTGTGATACAGGTATTTGAGAGAAAACCGAAATATCCATCAAGAAAGCAAAAGTGTGTGTTGTGCCAATCCTTCTAACATTTAATCAATTAAAGGCAAAGGGTAATGATATTTTCTAGTGGTTTTGTTTAATTTTCTAAAATCAATTACCATTCTATAGCCAGTAACAATTCTTTGTGGAATAAGTTCATTTTTATCATTAGGAACAACTGTGATGCCTCCTTTCTTAGGGACACAATGAACATGACTTACCCATCTACTATCAGCTATAGGATAAATTTTACCTGCTTCCAGAAGCTTCAGTGTTTCAGTTCTTATCACTTCCTTCATCGTAGGATTCAATCATCGTTGATGATCACCAACCAGTTTAGCATGAGGTTCCATATTTATCTTATGCTGACAGAGAGTGGGACTAATGCCCTTAAGATCATCAAGAGTATATCCAATTGTAGCATGGTGCTTCCTCAGAGTTTTTAACAATCTCTTTTCTTCCTGCTCCGTAAGGTTAGCACTAATAATAACATGATATATCTTTTTCTCGTCAAGATAAGCATATTTCAAAGTATCGGGCAATTGTTTTAATTCAAACACATGATTAAGGATGGAAATTTTATCCATAGATATGGATACCCGTGGGTACTCGACCCGAATGGGTAGGGTTTGGGTACTTTTTTACGTCCATGGGCAATACCCAAACCCAACCCGATTATTCATGGATAGGGCATGTACAAAATTATGTATACATGGATATGCCCAAACCCGACCCGTAAGTATGACATGTGGGGCAAAATTTCGGTGATCCACACTATCCCACCTTCCATGTACTTTTCTTTATAAAAATTGAAAAATAAATTTCCCAATCCTACCACAACCATACCTTACTCCACTACCGCTTCTCATTCTTCTACTCCCATTAACCAGCCACTGCATCTCCTCGACTTGCTCCTCCCATAGCCCTAGGTACAGCCGACGCCGCCGCCAGCCCTTACCTCTACTTATGGTGCAGCTGTTTAGCAACCAACACCATCATTGGATAGTGACAAACCAACTCCCCAACTCCATATCCCCTCGAACCCTTCATCTCGGCTTCTCCACACACGCCCGAGTATGCGGGCGGGCCGGTGCAAGATCTGAGTTGCAATGCGGAGCATCTTGATGTACAAGAGTGCTACCGCACCCAGGATTAGGAGCACGACAGCACGGGTATGCTAGGAAGCAGCCGCAGACAGTGGCGAGGAGCGTGGCCATGCAGAGGAGGTTATGGCTAGACCAAATAGTGTGTGCTTATGGTAATCTTTCCCTCAACCGCTCTCTTGCATTGTATGTGTGGTGTTCCTGTACATGGGTGTGCAATATGATTTGTTCTTGGATTTCTAAGAGTAGTCTTGTACGAGTATAAAGTTTACAGTAGCAACTAGTGCATAGATTTATGAAATTAGATAATTTTCGCTGGATACTACTTGAGTCACAGTTTGCTTTTGGTACATGGCATATTCTATAGATATGCATGTTAGTTATTAATTAGGTATTACCAAACCAGTGAATTTCAATCTAGAGGCTATGAATGATTTAGATTCATTAGAATCTAGCATGTGATTTTGTTAGGTCTTCCTTATATTCCTGAAAGAGAAAGATATAAAATTTAATTTAGATTAGTAGCTCTACCATTACCTACAATTTAGAGATCACAGTATTTCCAAATTTGTACAATTTATTTTTTTGACTGAAACAATACAGTCTAGGTATTGTGTACCATGGGTCACTTTAACTGAAACTGAAGACTATTTTTTTGCTTGTATAGATCAATAGCTTCTCATGATGGATCGCAAGGCCCTGTTGTGATCAGGCCTATTATAGATCAATAGCTTCTCATGATGATGAAGAAGGAACTATGGTAACATATTCCACTCATTAAATTTGACTTCTAAATGTCGCAAACTGGCGTTGTTTGTTCTATTTTAATTGTTGTGCTTTTGTTATGTTCACTTCCAAAGATGAGTTTGACTCCATTATAACTGAAGCCTAGAAGATGATGCCAAGAACATTGAGGTGAAGAATGGAAGATGATGTCTAGAACATTGAGGTGAAGAATGGAAGACGATGCATGGTTGTACCCATGCTTGATGTTGTGCTATGCCATTTTGTGACAAACCGAGACTAAGAATGATGTTTTGTTATTCTATCTCATTTTGTGAGGACTGATAATTGTGTACTTATGTTTATTTGATGTTATGTAATTTTGTGAGAATATAGATTATTTGGTGATGTGCACTTTCATATGTCATTTTGTGAGAATCTAAGAGATGATTTGATGCTTGTGCACTTGTGCTACGTCGTTTTATGAGAATTTGAGAGCTTATATGAATCTTGTGCAATAGTGGTATGTTTTATGTATACGTGTTTAGTAAACCCGATGGATATCCATACCCGACGAATACTCATCGGGTTTGGATATGGACATACTTTTTCGCCCATGGATTTTTTGTGTGGATGGGCACATGATGTATTCATGGATTTGGATATGGATTTGATATTTCTCAACCCGAGCCAAACCCGATCCATTGCCATCCTTACACAGGATCACCTTTAGGTGGAGGAGGGCCTCCTAGAGTTTCAACAGGCAAATTGTGTTTAAGAATAGGTTGTTGTTCAAAGAATATTCTGTCTATTTCATTTCTTTCATTCAAGTGCATATCATTTTCATGGTTTAGCAAATATTGTTCTAATGGATCAGTAGTAGTACAACAATAGAAGCAAGACGAATTATTTCATCCTTACTAGTCAATTCTTTATCATGAGGATGCTTATGAAACTTGAAAAATTAAACTCATGAGACACAACACCAAAATTGACACTAACAGTTTCTTTATGGCAATCTATCCTAGCATTAACAGTGTTCAAGAATGGTATACCAAATATTATGGGAAAAAATCATCTTGTGGAGAGCCGAGAACTAGAAAATCAGTAGGGTATTTTATTTTCCCACACAAGACTTCAACATCGCTAACTATCCGAAGTGGTGTGATGGTGCCTCTGTTTGCTAGTTTAATAGTGACATCAATATCTTCTATTTCAGCGGGTGTTATATCATTCATATTTTTTGTATATAAGGTAAAACGAATAGCACTCACACTAGCACCCAAATCACATAAACCATGATAGCAATGATCTCCTATTTTAACTGAGACAACAAGAATGCCAACAACGGGCTTATTCTTATCTTTAATATCGGGTTTGGCAATTCTAGCAGCTTCATCACAGAAATAAATAACATTCCCATCAATATTATCGACCAAGAGATCTTTAAACATAGAAATACTAGGTTCTACTTTAATTTGTTCAGAAGGTTTAGGTGCTCTAATATTACTTTTGTTAACCACAGTGGAGACTTTAGCATGTTATTTTATCCTAACAAGGAAAGGTGTTTTTTCAATGCAAGAGGTAGGCACAACTGGGTTAACGTTATGTATGATAGTTTCATATTTAAATATGACTGGCTCCTCAATCTTTTATTTAATAGGGGGATAATATTTAAACCACTTCTCCTTAGGGAGGTCAACATGAGTAGCAAATGATTCACAAAGAGAGGCTACTATCTCAGAGTCAAATCCATATTTAGTGCTAAACTTGTGAAAAGCATCAGAATCCATAAAAGATTTAACACAATCAAACTCAAGCTTTATACCTGACTCTTTAACTTCTTGATTTCCCAATCTTTAGAGTTGCGCTTAATTCTTTCCAAAAGATCCCACCTGAATTCAGTAGTCTTCTTCATAAAAGAACAAGTACAAGAAGTATCGAGCATGGATTGATCATCACGAGAAAGCCGAGCATAAAAATTATGTATAATAATTTCTCTTGAGAGCCCATTATTGGGGCATCAATATAGCATTGATTTAAGCCTCCCTCAAGCTTGAGAGATACTTTCTCCTCCACGAGGACAAAAATTATATATATAATTACGATCACGATGAACTAGATGCATAGGATAAAACTTTTGGTGAAATTCCAATTTCAATCGGTTCCATTCCCAAGCTCCAATATCATCACATAGCCTATACCATGTCAATGATACCCCCAAAGATAAAGGGAAAACCTTCTTTTTAACTTCATCTTGGGGTAAACCTGCAAGCTTAAATAATCCACAAACTTCATGCACATAGATTAGGTGCATATCAGGATGTAGCGTTCCATCTCCTGCATAAGGATTAGCTAGCAGTTTCTCTATCATACCCGAAGGAATCTCAGAACCAATATTTTCAGTAGGTGCAGTAGGTTGAGGAGAAACTCTTTGTGCTTTCAGTCGAGGTGAAGATACCCCAAACAAACCCCTCAAAGGATTGTTTTCCATAGTAAGAAGTAAAAGTAAATTTCAGCACGCTATTTAAATTTTTCCTTACCAATTTCCACTTACAAAGAGCGCTTCACTCCCCGACAACGGCGCCAGAAAAGAGTCTTGATGACCCAAAAGTGTAGGGGATCAATCGTAGTCCTTTCGATAAGTACGAGTGTCGAACCCAACGAGGAGCAGAAGGAAATGACAAGTGGTTTTCAGCAAGGTAATTTCTGCAAGCACTGAAATCATCGGTAACGGGTTGTTTGATAGCAAGATAATTTGTAGCAAGTAATAAGTAGCAATAATAAAAATAGGTGCAGCAAGGTAGCCCAATCCTTTGTTAGGAAAGGACATGACAAAACAATCTTGTATACTAAGTAAAGCGTTCTTAAGGACACACATGAATAGGATCTAGTCACTTTCGCCATGTTGGTTTGATTCGTGTTTGCTACTTTGATAATTTGATATGTGGGTTGACCAGTGCTTGGGTGTTGTTCTTACTTGAACAATCCTCCCACTTATGATTAACCCCTTACGCAAGCATCCGCAACTACGAAAGAAGAATTAAGATAAAATCTAACCATGGCATTAAACATATGGATCCAAATCAGCCCCTTACGAAATAGCGCAAAAACTAGAGTTTAAGCTTCTGTCACTCTAGCAACCCATCATGTAATAACTACTCTACAATGCATTCCCTTAGGCCCAAAGATGGTGAAGTGTCATGTAGTTGACGTTCTCATAAAACCACTAAGTGAATCACAACATACATATCATCAAAATATCAAACGAATGTCAAATTCACACGATTACTTATGACAAGACTTCTCGCATGTCCTCAAGAACAAAAGTAACTACTCACACAACATATTCATGCTCAAGACCATAGGGATATTGAATATCATAATAGATCTGAACATATAATCTTCGACCAAATAACCGGCTAGCATCAACTACAAGATGTAATCAACACTACTAGTCACCCACATGTACCAATCTGAGGTTTCGATACAAAGATTGAACACAAGAGATGAACTAGGGTTTTGAGATGAGATGGTTCTATTGAAGATGTTGATGGAGATTGGCTCTCCCACGATGAGAGGGTAGTTGGTGATGATGATAGCTTCGATTTCCCCTCCCGGAGGGAAGTATCCCCGACGGAATCGCTCCGTCGGAGAGAAAAAGTGCTCCTACCCAAGTTCCACCTCGAGAGGGCAGCGCTCTATCCCGAAAGTCCTCTCCTTATTTTTTTTAGGAAAAATGACCTTATGTCTAGATATGGGCACCGAAAGCAGGCCAGTGGGCCCACTACCCACCAGGGCGCATAAAAGGGGGGGGGCAGGCGTGCCCTGGGCCTAGTGGGCACCTACGTGGTCCCCTCTGATATTGATTTTCTCTAGTACTTTTTATATATTCCAAAATAATTCTCCGTAAAATTTCAGCTCATTTGGAGATGTGCAGAATAGATATCTCTGACATAGCTTTTTCATGTCCACAATTCCAGCTGCCGGTAATTTCCCTCTTTGTGTAAACCTTGCATATTATGAGATAAAAGGCATTAGAATTACTCCACAATGTGTTATATTGCATAAAAACAATATAAATAATAGTAGGAAAACAAGATGCAAAATGGACGTATAAGTACACTGCCATAGGCATTCATATAGTGTCATAATTGTTCTAGTATCGAGTTGTAATACCGAGTTGTAAGTAAATAAAAGTGTGATGATCCTCATTATTAGAGCATTGTCCTAGTGAGGAAAGTACGATGGAGACTATGATTCCCCCACAAGTCGGGATGAGACTCCAGACAAAACAAAAAAAGAGTCCCAAAAGATCTCACCAAAAAAGATGAGAGAAAAAGGGAGAAGGGGAAATATTATTAATATCCTTTACCACACTTGTGCTTTAGAGTAGCACCATGTTCTTCATATAGAGAGTCTCCTGAGTTGTCACTTTCATATACTAGTGGGAATTTTTCATTATAGAACTTGGCTTGTATATTCCAATGACGGGCTTCCTCAAATGCCCGACGTCTTCATGAGCAAGCAAGTTGGAAGCACACCCACTTAGTTATAGTTGAGATTTAATAACTTAGAGCTCTTAGTGCACTCGTTGCATCCCAATCCCTACTTCTCACATTAGTATCAATTGATGGGCAACTCCATAGCCCGTTGATCCGCCTAGTTGATGTGAGACTTTACACCATTTTTACTTCTCTTATTGATCCCTACCACCACATTCTATTCCACCTGGTGCTATATCCATGGCTCATACTCGGGTATTGCGTGGGAGTTGAAAATGCTGAAGCGCGTTAGAAGTACGATCCAATTGCCTGGTTTGACCCCAGGTTGCTAATGATTTAAATTTATGCGATGAAGGCGAAGTCATGCCATGCGAACATGATAAAATGAGGGGTGATAACATTCGTTAAGGATTGTATATTTTGGAAAAGTAATGATTATGCTTATTATATTAATGGATATTATTATGTTAATGTTGTTACTTCATCATTTTTCAATATTTATACCATCAAAGAGATTACATGATACACATGTTAGGTAGCATTTCACATCGAAATTTCTGTTTTTATCATTTACCTACTCGAGGCGAGCAGAAATTAAGCTTGGGGATGCTTGATACATCTCCAATGTATCTATAACTTTTGATTGTTTCATGCTATTATATTATAAACCTTGGATGTTTTATATGCATTTATATGCTATTTTATATCATTTTTGGGACTAACCTATTAACCCACTGCCCAGTGCCAATTCATGTTTTTGCTTGTTTTTGGCTTTTCATAGAATCGATACCAAAGAAAGTCCAAACACGATGAAACATTATGGTAATATTTTATGGACCAAAAGGGACCCTAGAAGCTTAGAGAGGAGGCCAGAAGATATACGAGAGAGCCCCGAGCTCACAGGGCACGCCCTAGGGGGGTAGGCACGCTCCTAGAGCTCATGGACCACTCATAGCTTTGTTTGACCTAATTCTTCTTCTATAAATTCCCAAATATTCCCAAACCAACAGAGAGCCACCCAAAGAACTTTTTTCCCGCCACAAGGTTCTGTTCTTCCGTGATCCCATCTGGAGGCATTTTCTGGTACTCCGTCAGAGGGGGAATCAATCACGAAGGGCTTCTAAATCATCCTCTACCTTCCGATGATGCGTGAGTAGTTCACCACAGACCTATGGGTTGATAGCTAGTATCTAGATGGCTTCTTCTCTCTCTTCGATCTTCAATACAATGTTGTCCTTGATCTCCTTGGAGTTCTATTCAATGTAATCTTATTTTGCGTTGTGTTTGTCGGGATTCGATGAATTGTGGGTTTATGATCAGATTATTTGTTGAAAGTAATTGAGTCTTTTCTAAAGTTTATTATGCATGATTTTGTAGCTTTGTATTTCTCTCCGATCTGTTTGTTTGGTTTGGCCAAGTAGATTGATTTATCTTCAGTGGGAGAGGTGCTTTGTGATGTGATAACCCACAAGTGTAGGGGATCAATTGTAGCTTTTTCAATAAATAAGAGTGTTGAACCCAATGAGGAGCTAAAAGTAGAATTTATATTCTCTTCAAGTTCTATCAACCACCGATACAACTCTACACAAACTTAAAGTTTGCTTTACCTAGAACAAGTATGAAACTATATGTAACATCCCAAATTTTCAATTTGGAATGTTATACATTAGATCATCATTGCATATCATATTTTTCATGCATTTTGGTTGATCCTAGAAATTCTAAGCAACTCAAGGACCCACGGAGAGAGTTGGGGATTTCGTTATTTTCACATTTGAGTTTTCTCAAATTTTGAAAAGAGGATCATTTGGTTTTAATTATTTTCTCTCCTAATATTTCTAGTATGAAAACATAAGAGAGGGGATAAAATGACTTTCCCAAAATAAAGAAATATTGGAGGTTAAATATTAAAATCAAATAAGATATTTTATTCGGAGTTTTATTGCTATTTTATTTGAATTAGGAAAAACAATGTGTTTTTCAAAATTGCATTAGAGGCACAAATAAATGTTCACTTTGTCCGCTATATTTTTAGAGGGCGGGGAAAATTTATTTCAGGATTTTTCGATTCTGTTTAGTATTTCTTTTCTGCGTTTTTCTACGCGACAAAATTATTTTAAAAAAAGTCAACCGACTTAACGGGCCGTGTCCGACCCAGACACTTCGCCCGACCGGCTTTATAAGCCACGGCCCAGCCCCCACCTCCAGCCCACCTCGCCGCCCCAAACCCTAACGCTAGCCGCGCCGCGCTGCCGCCGCCGCCCGTCGCCGCCGACCTCGCCGTCGACCCCGCCCGCCGCTGCCGGACGCTGCCCTCTCCGGAGTTGCCCACCGCCGCCGCCGTCGTCACGCTTGTCGAGGTAGCCGTCAGTTTTATTTCAGAAACCGTTTGGTTTTTATTCGAAAACCCATATGTGTTTTTTTATTAGATTGGTTTTATTTTTTCAGTTTAGCTAAATAGTGGATGTTCGTCCATACGTTCGTTTTAACGAACAATGTTCACCCATTAGCCGCAGACAGCGAATGTTCGTTCATTAGTCTGTTCGTCAGTTTTTCTTTTTCCAGGGTTTTTCCGCGATTATTTTCGATCGCGATTTCTGCCCTGAATTTCATTTTGGTTTATCTTTTGGCTCGTTTATCAGAATCAGGCGATTCAAGCGCCCAGATCTTCGTCTCGAAGCCCTCTTTCTGTTTAATCAACTTGAACAACATTTTGGTACTGTAAAAATTGACTTTAATCCAAATTAGTAATCAGATCTTGTTTCTTTCGCAGTTTGAGTTTCGTTGCTTCGTTTGATTTGATTCCTTTTGCAAACCGGAGTTCTTAAGTTGAACTTTCTGGTTAGATATCTTATTTGAGTTTTACCCGTGCTTCTAGTTGAGTGCTTATTGTATTCTTTGTTTGTTTGCGATAGAGTACCCGGAGTGCGAGGCGTGCTACTACGAGTCTCTAGGTTTCACGGATCATCAGCAAGGCAAGTAACACTTTGATCATACCTCTTTACTACCCAGTTTTATTACATTAGATCAATCCTCAAACAATTGCATGGTTAGGATCTAATTAATATGTGGGTTTTGGGAAGTAGATGATGAGGTAGAACCTATTGCCCTGTTTACTTATCAAACCTTCGGGAGTTACTTCTATGTGATGCTTATATTGCTATGCTATGCTTGTAGATGTGGTTTGGTTTGAGTGATTCATGACAGATGTGAGAGTTATTATTAATGGTTAACTTAAGGTGGCTACTTTAATACACATCTGGGTTGATTGCTTGAGGCACCCTGGAGTACCCAGTGGTTGTCAGGGCACCTGGAGAATCCAGTGTTGTCCTAGGATATCACGGAGTACCCGTGTGATCATCCTACGGTCCGCCACCCAGGCTCAAAGGTACCATGAGATTATTCATGCTAGAAACTTCTGTGTGCAGCCACAAGCTATTATGGGCTCTAGCATAGTTGAGTAAGTTGCAAGACCTCTTTCAGTGGTGGGCTAGCAGATGTAGGGGAAAGTAGGTGTAACTATCCACCAAGAGTAAAGAGTTATTGTTTCAGAAAGACTGTGTCTCAAATCTCCGACCATGGATGTATTCGAGTCTTGTGGGCAAAAGTGCGCAAACCTCTACGGAGTGTACAAACTAATCATGGTTAGCCGTGTCCCCGGTTATGGACGTTTTGACTATCTAGTTCTTGGATTATCATGTTGATCTCATCACTCTAATATAATTTGATTGGGTATCTCATCACTCTAATATAATTTGATTGGGTTTAATGATGATGATTAATTGGTATTGAGTTGGAGGAACCTTCTCAATGTTTAGAAACCACCATGATAGTTAACTAAAATTTATTCCTTTGTTGTAGGGGGAAATTGGCTTTATGCAAAACTATAACCATAGAGCTTTCCACCAACCAAATATGCATGTAGTGATAGCATTTATTCTGTTTAGTACCCTATGTGTTACATTGCCAGCATATTCCATGTGCTGGCCCGTTTCGGGCTGCAACATTTAATGTTGCAGTCTTTTCAACGACGAGTAAGGTGCCATAGGTCGTTGTCTTTCACTCAGTGATGTCATTGGAGTTGATGGACTCACTTTATCTTCCAAGCTTTTCACTGTTATCGTTTTTAGATGGCCTTATGCCATATCATTGTAATATGTTCTCTTTTGAGACATTCGATGTAATAAGTATGTGATTGCTACTCTGTTATAAATCCTCGAGTACTGTGCATGTCAGCATTACCGATCCAGGGATGACACAGATGCACAGAGATCAGACTGTTTGAGGTCTGGTCGCTAGAAGATGGTATCAGAGAACACGTTGACTATAGGACACGACCACTAAGCTAAAGCCCTAGATCACTACTCTCTTCTCATTTCTGACTCCTCTCCCTTTTCTACTCTATAGGATGGCGGATGCAAGGAACAAGTTCACACAACCAGATGAAGATACACCTTTTGGACGACACTTGAAGGAAGTTACTAGATACCTGAACATCGGAATACCAAGCTTCACCGGAACCTACATCGCCACTTTACCAGAAGAGGAACATTGGATGATTCGAGTTCAAGTTCCAGGAAGGACATTCAAGCCAGCCACTGAGCCCATAGAGTTTCCCTTTGATGCACCAACCGGGAGTCTAGGAATGAGCATGGCAGCCCACATCACTATGGGACACATTGGAGAAGTTTACCGCAAGGATCTCAAGGATACTATCTACCAGATTTGTGGGTGCCAAGATGAGCAATGGGAGATGATCAGCACCAGGAAGGATAGGTCCATTGCAGCTTTCATCCAGGAGTTAAACCAGCACATTCGTCGCCAGGAGAACCAGATGTACACAGGCATGATAGATCTGAAGAAGGCAATGACCAGGATCACGAGCTGGAGGAAGAACTCAAGTCTACACGCGATAGATATGAGGAGGAAATGATGATACTTCTGGAGAAGAATGACGACCTGACAAGGAAGCTAGGAGTATTCATGGGAGACCCCGCGCCAGGAGGAGAAGATGACAATTCCACTTGTCCGGAGAACTACATCATCATCGACGACACCGACTCGGACCCTGATGATAGCGATGATGACTATGTTGATGAAGCTGGAGCAGATATCATGGAATCTTCCACCGATCAAGTTTTCTAGTCGACCACCATATCAGTAGTAGTATTCCCCTATGTATATAGTATAGCCCGAGCACTTTTGTAACGATAGTTAGACCGATTGTATGCCCTTGTTTGAATTAATTGAAGTGCTATGTTTGTGTTTGTCTCATGTGCATATGGGTAGTATTTTCCCTCTAGATCTCATTCTATTATGTTTTCTCATCTTTTCTAAACCATCAGATGCCTCCGAGACACGACAATGGATTTGCTTTCCCACTGGAGCTCACTCAGTTGATCCAGCAGCAGAATGCATTGATGCAGATACTAGTCCAGAACCAGAATCAGGGTAACAACAACAACAACAACCCACAACCACCACCACTTGTTGATTACTTAGCCCGTTTTCTAAGGATGAATCCGTCGGTGTTCTCCAGTAGCACCTAGCCGATAGTTGCAGATGATTGGCTCCGCAAGATTGGAAGGGAGTTGACCACTGCAGGATCCACAGATGCAGAGAGAGTGTGTTTTGCCGCACATCAGCTTGATGGACCCGCAACATCTTGGTGGGAGAATTTCACAGCCACTTACCCTATCGACACTGTCACATGGGACCAGTTTCAGCTGGCTTTTCGCACTACCCATGTTTCAGTAGGCACTATGGCCATGAATAAGCGCGAGTTTCGCAACTTGCGCCAAGGAGGAAGCATAGTGGGCTAGTATGTGGATGATTTTAGAAAGTTAGCACGTTATGCCCCAGATGACGTTGCTACAGATGCAGCTAAGCATGAGAAGTTTCTGGAAGGACTGAATGATGAGCTGAGCATGCAGTTGATGGTGGCAACCTTTAAAAACTACCAGCAGTTGGTAGTTAGAGCTCTCATGATTGAAGGGAAGCAGCAGCAGATTGACAACCGCAAGAGGAAGTATGGACAAGGGAAGTACAATTCAGGAGCTCAGTAGAGACCCCATTTTACCCCGAACTCGGGAGGACGCATTCACCATAACCATGGAGGTCACAATTCCAATGGAGGGAGTTCTCACAACCATAGTGGCCCCAAGAATGGGAATGGTAATGGAGGAAGTAACAGTCAGAACCGTTCCAACCCAGCAACGCCCGCCAAGAAGGATCTAAGTCACATTACCTGTTTCAAGTGCGGGAAGAATGGACATTACGCCACGGAGTGTTCTGAAGCAAAGAATGGAAATGGCAATGGAAGCTCTGGGAAGAAGCCCAACCCTTTCAACAGGAGACAAGTGAACCACGTTAACGTGGAGGAAGTTGAAGCACAACTAGATGCACTAATAGGTAAGGTTTTGGTTAAGTCATTTACTGCAATCGTTCTTTTTGATACTGGTGCATCACAGTCATACATATCAAGGGGATTTGTGGATAAATATAAGTTGCCCACCAAAGTTCTTAGAACACCTATGTTAGTAAGATCCCCGGGAACGGAACATATGGCAAGTCAAGGATGTTTTCAGATCCATTGACCATAGGTAGGCATGTTTTTCCCTCAGACTTGGTAATTCTGGAGTCGCAAGGTCTGGATGTGATTTTGGGTATGGATTGGCTATTGATGTATGGAGGGAACATCGATTGCGCCAGTAAGTCGATTATGCTCACCACCCCAGAAGGAAGAAGGATTAAGTACGTATCCCTACATGTGCCGAAGAGGACTCAAGTGAATTCCTTATCAGGAGTTGTACAGGAGGAAGTACCAGTGGTGAAGGATTTCCCTGATGTATTTCCAGAAGAGTTGCGAGGCATGCCACCGGATAGAGACATTGAGTTTTGATTGAGCTTTTGCCAGGCACAGGGCCAATATCTAAGAGACCGTATCGGATGACCGCAAAGGATTTGGAAGAAATTAAGAAGCAGAATAAGGAGTTACTGGATAAAGGCTATATTCGCCCAAGTTCGTCACCATGGGGATTGACGGTGTCCTGGACTAGGGGTACTCACCACGTCGTCTCCCAATCAGTTGGGTTGGGCCGAGGACCCCCATGGTCGTATACTCATGGGCCAGTTCGGACAACCCCTGCCGCATGCAAGGAAGACTCCACAAGACTTGGCGCCCAAGACAAGGACTCTCCTAAACCCTAGGCCTCCGATGTCTTATATAAACCGAGGCTAGGCTAGTCAATAGACATCTCATATTCATTACTATCATCTCGTAGTAGGTACATGTACTTTGTACTACACCCCATATGAATACTATCAAAAGCAGGACGTTGGGTTTTACCTCCATCAAGAGGGCCCGAACCTGGGTAAAATCCCTTGTCCATGTTACCATCGCTCCAAGACGCCTAGCTTAGGACCCCTACTACGAGATACGCCGGATATTGAACCGACATTGGTGCTTTCATTGAGAGCCTGCTGGGTGATCACCGCGGTTCGATGGGATGATCAGGTGATGTCTTTCCGATTAGATCTATCCATCATCACTTAATTTCTTTAAGGATCACTTTTTCTGATTTTACGTTGTCATGTTCATGGATTTATGCACGGACACCGATGATCCGTATGATCTGCACTCCTTGGCGGCGACGACAGGGTTCCATATGTGGAGGACTTTATCCGTACTAGTAAACAGATCGGATGTCCAACCCTGATGCGTCCCCACGATTTAACTATCTGGACTAGTGTCAAAGTACTACTGCAATTAGTACTAGATGCAACACAAATCCCGAGGACTTACATCGGCCGACCAAGCCACCTTTTGAGGCACCCAAGCACACCGGGAGCAGGATTGCATGCACCAGAGAGGTTCCTTTCTCTCTCTCCCTTTTTTAAATCCAGTACTTGGGCTGCATCTTGTCCTCTACTAGTATTACTTTTTGTTGATAAGTGCATAGACTGAAAGTACTGCTAATCTTAATTCAATTGCTAGTACTGGTATTTCACGTATTGGTGAATCCTCCTGAATAGATCAAGGCCAAAGTGATCTGATTATTGATCCAAATCGTTTTTTATCTACTTCGGTATGTTGTGGTCATCGCGGTCAGATTTTATTTTTTGGCTAATTGCTTAGCACGTAAAATTACAGCACACAGATTGTTTTCTGTCATTTTGTACTGTATTATTTTTTGCAGATACACTTCACCGATGCTTGCACATGTTTTTTCCGTCTGCATTGATCTGGGCGGCCGACGTACGCATCGGACCCTTCATCAAACCGACCTCTGTGTTCGGATCGGCAGTTCCATATATCGTCCGCCCCGATGCACTCCGGCCAGGACGTCTCTCGTCCATCGTTGTCTCATCCGCTAGCAAGTTTCCACATCGTCGGATAAGTCACAGGTGCAATTGTTTTAATTATTCGTGTTGCACATATTAATAATATTTCAAAGAGTATTTTCTGCTTGTTAGCAATTTTTGGCACTACAGGTTTTGCAGCCTGGTCCACTTTAAGGCCGTCATTTTAGGGCGACCCGATATGTCGTCACTGTCCCGCACCCATTGTGTCTGCAACTTGGGCGACCCTGCGAATTCAGATTCTTTCACCTTGGCGTGCTAATGCCCTGTGTCGACATCGTCCTCGCACCAGGCCGAATCTCTTTTAACAATTTATTTTGCAGTAATAATTCTGCAATTTTTTTCCTTATTCCTTTACTCCGTTATTATTACCTGGCTTGTGCTACTTAATGCATGCATATAATTAACCTAATCGACTTTGACCGCGTCACACGGTCAATTCGGCAAGCCGATGTCGTCATCCCAATCGGCATAAATTGGCTCGCATGATCACCTTGCTGGTCGCATTGCCATACCTACATGTTCGGTTGCCTCGGGGACTTCAATATCGCCGAGAAAGCTCTACCTCATCAAGTGTTCAGTGCACAGGCCATATTTCTTTTATTACTCACTTTGCATAAATCTTTTATTATGCAACATTTCTTTCATTTATTATTACTATTATCTCCGGTTCACACTATTTTTTGTGCACAGGAAAACGATTCGGGTCGGGCAATGTTGCCACCTCGGCGTACTGACATACTACGTCATCTCGGTAGGACGGGGGGCATCATCAACACTTTGTTACCCCACGCTGGGGACTTCGGCATCACTCTGTCGGCCTGCATTGGCCGTACTATGTCACCACTTCGGATTGCCGAGCTCTTCGCTCCGTCACCTCGGGACCGGCTTGGGGGCTGGGACCTTGTCCCGCTGTAAGCTTGGACCGCATCATCAATGCCGAACACATTAACCAGCTAATTCACTTTCATGCTCAAAAACTTTCAGTTTTAAATTCTGTCTGGTTCGGCCAAGCATTATGCTGTTTTTGAAAAAGTTGTTTTGAGAATTTTCCTTGTCATAACTTTGTTTGTGACACACAAATTCAAATACCCCGTTTACTTGGGGGCTCCCTTGCTAGAGCTTTTCCTCTTGCATATGATTATACTTGTACGGCTTCGTTCCTTGTTCGTGTATTACACCATAATATGCACCGTATTGACCTAAGTGATTTGCAAGCTGGGTTCCCTTGCTCCTATGTTTACCCCTACGTTCTCGATTGTTCATCTAGGGAGTAAAGGGAGCACCTATGTGATTGTTGCGATCGGGTCACCCGAGCGGGACCTCAGACTGGGTGAAGCCGAAAGCTAGTGCTCTTAATGTTTTCAATAATGGTCGGCACACAACGGAACTCATGAGTATAAAAAATCTATTGCACAAGTCTCACAGTAATAGTGAGCAACTGAAGAAAGGTATCGATGGGGGTACTATTTTCTTCGAAGATGCTTCTTACACTTTGTCGGTAATATAGCATAAGTTCCCTAAGCGTGCTTTGTCTGTTACAGCCTTATGGCCTGATTGCCTGGTTATCGGAAACACCGTCGATATTCTCGACAGGTGGAGTACATAACACTTTTCGGTCCTTGACCGAAGAGGGAGAAGCCGACGGTCAGTTAAGACGCGTATAAAGTTCGGGTGAACACAAATATGATATAAGTACTTCAGTACATACAATCATTATACAAAAAATTCTTTTACCCAAGTCACTCGGGGGCTCTTAAATTTATGTGAGTTGTTTTATAATAAGTGTTCTTCTTCTTAGTTGTTGCAAAGTTTTTTTTCTATCACTCCTTTTTTCAACGTGAGTGTGTGGTCAATAGCCGGGGAGCCTAATTTCTCTTTCAAAGCTGCTAAAGTTTGCTAAACTGGCCTAATGAGAAGTACTCCACCTTCGGGATAGGAGGTTGAAGCCATAGGCTGACCTACTTGAAGTCTTGAGATAGGATGTGTCATGTTAAAGCATGACAGAAGCACATTTTTTTCTCTAAGACCAATTTCCAGATTGGCACCGAGCAATTGATCTAGTTCGGACGTCGAGTTTTTACTGACGCTTTTGGTTTTCCAATCCTATGGCACTTTTCAACCATTTGTGTGTTTTCCGCATAAGTCTCGCAGTGCAACGCCGAACACCTTTAGAGATTCGGCAAAAATTCTCGGATATTGCTATATATGCATCAGTTTCGAATTGTGTCTCCGGTCAATTGTTGGGTTGCCCGGCTCTTGTGCTTGCCTCCTATGTTCCGCTTTGTTCGGCTAGGTGTGCAAAGGGAGAACCACTGCGATTGTGCTTCCAGCTCGCATGGTTAAGCACCTCAGTGGAGAAAGCCGAAAACTGACTGTCAGAATAAGCGTAAACTTGTCAGTGGTCCGATGACTATATTAAATGATGGGTCGTTCAAAACTTTGGCCGAAGTGTTTAGACCTCGGCTATCGCCGAACACTAACCGGGGGGCTACTTGCTGGCCTCCCAACTTTAAGCTCATATGACTAAGTGAAAAGTTATAAAGCCCGCATATCTGATTACCTCATTTCCGCCAACACAACCGCCTCCGGGCACCGAGACGTTGACTAAGGGTTGTTTTGTTATTTCGGAAACACCCTGCGTAGCATCTACAAGGGGGTAGAAGCCGACGATGGGCCACTTTCAGATTATAAACGGTCACAACAGAAGTGAAAATTTGGGTTCATTTAGACCACAGAGTTTGGAAGCTTTCCCCGAACTAAATCCTCAGTATTGTCCTCCCATATTGATCGGAGCTGAGGTTTCATGATCATGCTTAGCATGACAACCCAAAGAAAGGAACCGATAGCGGGACTATTTTCTTTGGACGAGGTTTCTGATGTTAAACAATAATATAACATGTCTCTCTGCGTACCTTTGTTTATAAAACCGTATGGCCGGATTGCCTTGTTTGCCGTAAATCTTTGCTCTAATAAAGGCTTTATAAAGTAGGACAAACACTCCTCTGCTGTTGGCCGAGGAGGTCGAAGCTGATGGTCGATCAACAAAGTTTTGTACAATGCGGATCCGAGCATTAATGATGCAAAGTACTTGGATACTTAGAGTCATTACATATCATCTGTGATTTTACTATGGATGTTAATCCTTAATTCGGCCTCTCGTGCCCGCATTAAGGCTCGGGGGCTACTGGGCTTCGGGCTTATTATGTACAAATATGAAAAGGGCACATCAATCCCCTGATCTGGTGTTGCCACCCGACCAGTGTCTCGGGGGCTACTGCATTGACAATCCAATGCAGAAAATTTAAAGTGCAATATAGTTTTCGGGGAGATTATTATTCTCAGATTGGTCGGCCGCACCCAACCTAAGTCTCGAGGACTTCGCACACCGCGTTTCTATTCCTAAGTATGCTGCCGAGCTGGGAATTGATCCTCAGGCTGATTTTATGAATCGACCTGAGTCTTAGGGGTTACTAGGGCCAGCGTTTTGATTTTTTCCTTCAGGTGCATCCCAGATATTAGGCCAACACGCACCTTGAGGGCTACTAGCTATACATCTCAGCAGATATTACATTGCATAATTCGGAATTAAATTCATAAAAATCAGCCCATGGCCGAGGTGGTGCACCACCTCGGATACAGTCCGGCGTTGGTGCTCGACTACAATAGACACCCCGGAAGCAGTCTGACATAAAGCTCGGACGCCAGTGGCTGGCTCCGTAGAAGAAATTTCCGGCATTAAGCTCGGCTAAACTCCTTCAACTTTTTTGAACCAAGGTGATCTATGACGCCTCGAATATAGTCCGGCGTTGGAGCTTGGACATAGTCCGATGTTGGAGCTTAGACATAGTCCGGCGTTGGAGCTTGGACATAGTCCGGCTTTGGAGCTTGGACATAGTCCGGCGTTGGAGCTTGGATACATTCTGGCGTTGGAGCTCGGGAGCGGTCCGGCGTTGGTGCTCTGCTGCTAATGATACCTCGAATGCAGTCCGACGTTGGAGCTCGGACGCAATAGGACGTTGCCGCTCGGGAACAACTTCAAACCCGAGTTATGGCATAAAAATAAGAAGGCATTGATAAAGGCCGAAAACTTAAAGGGGCTCCTTGGATACCCGACATGCAAACTCTTCAGAGTCACCTCGGTGATCCTCAAGATCAAAGGCGAGAAGATTTGTTGAACTAGTTTCCAACATAGACGACCGGAGATGAAGAACAGTTCGGAAGAATCAAGGAGCGTCCCCAACTTGAAGATCGATTCAGGGGGCTACTGACGGTGTCCTGGACTAGGGGTTACTTACCTACATCGTCTTCCGATCAGTTGGATTGGGCCGAGGACCCCCATGGCTGTATACTCATGGGCCAGTTCGGACAACCCCTGCCGCATACAAGGAAGATTCCACAAGACTTGGTGCCCAAGACAAGGACTCTCCTAAACCCTAGGCCTTCGGTGTCTTATATAAAACGAGGCCAGGCTTGTCAATAGACAATCTCATATTCATTACTATCATCTCGTAGTAGATACATGTACTCTGTACTACACCCCATATGAATACAATCAAAAGCAGGACGTAGGGTTTTACCTCCATCAAGAGGGCCCGAACCTGGGTAAAATCCCGTGTCTATGTTACCATCGCTCCAAGACACCTAGCTTAGGACCCCTACTACAAGATACGCCGGATATTGAACTGACAAGGATCACTAGTGCTTCTAGTGGAGAAGAAGGATGGATCGTTGAGGATGGTTGTTGATTATCGTGGATTGAATGAAGTAACAATCAAGAACAAGTACCCACTGCTGATGATCAATGATCTGTTTGACCAGTTGCAAAGAGCTAAAGTATTTTCCAAGTTCGATCTGCGATCAGGATACCACCAGCTGAAGATTGGAGAGCAGGATATACCCAAGACAACTTTTAGCACAAGGTACGGGCTATATGAGTATACCGTTATGTCATTCAGACTGACTAACGCACCTGCCTATTTCATGAACATGATGAGCAAGGTCTTTATGGAGTTTTTGGATAAGTTCGTCGTGGTGTTCATTGATGACATATTGGTCTACTCAAAGAATGAAGAGGAGCATAAGGAGCATTTGCGTTTGGTACTTGGGAAGCTCAGAGAACATCAGTTATATGCAAAGTTCAGCAAGTGTGAGTTTTGGTTGAAGGAAGTTGGATTCCTCGGACATGTTATATCCGGAGAAGAGCAGTAGACCCCACCAAGGTTGTCACTGTGACAAATTGGGAAGCACCCACGTCAGTTGGAGAAATCCGGAGTTTTCTTGGACTCGCGGGATACTGCAGGAGGTTCATTGAGAATTTCTCGAAGATTGCAAAGCCCATGACGGAGTTGTTCAAGAAGGACACCAAGTTCAAATGGACTGAGGAATGTGAGGCTAGTTTTCAGGAGTTGAAGAAACGTTTGGTTACAGCTCCAGTGTTGGTTCTTCCAGATCAACACAAAGGATTACCAGGTGTATTGCGATGCTTCTCGTTGAAGACTTGGAGCAGTGTTTATGCAAGAGGGAAGAGTTGTTTCATATGCCTCACGACAGCTTAAACCCCTTGAGTTGAATTATGCTACACACGATTTGGAGTTAGCAGCCGTAGTGCATGCGTTGAAGACATGGAGACATTTTCTCATCGGAAACCACTGTGAGGTGTACATGGATCACAAAAGGAGGTGTTGAATCTTAGGCAGAGGAGATGGTTGGAACTCATTAAGGATTATGATATGAGGTTGCACTATCATCCCGGAAAGGCTAACGTAGTAGCCGATGCATCGAACCGCAAGAGTCATGTCAATACACTCATGACCGGAGAGTTACCCAAGGAGTTAGCAGAGGATCTTTGTGAGCTATCTTTCGAGATAGTTCCGAGAGGCTATGTAGCAGCATTGAAGATTCAGTCTAGTTTGATGGATAAGATCAGAGAAGCTCAGAAGACGGACAAGGAGATCGCTGAGATAAAGGAGAGGATGAGCAAAGGAAAGGCTAAAGGATTTCATGAGGATGAGCACGATACCTTATGGTTTGAGGACCACGTATATGTGCCTAATGACCCGGAGATCAGGAAGTTGATTCTGTAGGAGGCCCATGATTCGCCGTATTCGATTCACCCAGGAAACACCAAGATGTATCTGGATTTGAAGGACAGTTTCTGGTGGACCGGAATGAAGAAGGATATTGCAGAGTACGTAGCAGTTTGTGATGTATGTTAGAGAGTGAAGGCAGAGCATCAGAAACTAGCAGGATTGCTACAGCCATTGCCGATACCCGAATGGGAGTGGGATAAGCTAGGCATGGATTTTATCACGGGATTGCCCAGGATTCGTTCAGGTCGATCGTTTGACGAAGGTAGCTCATTTCATCCCAGTGAAGACCACTTACACCAGCGCTAAGTTGGCAAAGATATACATGACCAAGATCGTATGTCTGCATGGAGTTCCGAGGACCATTGTATCAGATAGAGGAACCCAGTTTACCTCAAAGTTATGGAATTAGTTGCATGAGACTTTGGGTACCGGGCTAGAATTCAGTATAGCCTTTCATCCACAGACAGATGGACAGACCGAGAGAGTCAATCAGATTCTGGAGGACATGTTGAGAGCTTGTGCGCTAGATTATGGATCTAGTTGGGACGACAATTTGCCATATGCAGAGATTTCTTGCAACAACAGTTATCAAGCCAGTTTGAAGATGGCCCGTTTCGAAGCTTTCTATGGAAGGAGGTGCAGGACACCGTTGTTATGGGATGAAGTTGGAGACCACCAGTTGTTTGGACCAGATTTGATAAAGGAGTCTGAAGAGAAGGTTAAGTTGATTCGCGATAGACTCAAGGAAGCCCAGTCCAGGCAAAAGAGCTATGCGGATTCTAAACTCAAGTAGAAAGTTTATGAAGTCGGAGACAGAGTGTATCTTCATGTGTCCCCACTTCGAGGCGTTAAGTGATTTGGAGTTAAGGGAAAGTTAGCACCCTGTTTTGTGGGACCATGCAAAGTTTTAGAACGTATGGGAGAAGTTGCTTACAAGTTGGAATTGCCAGAAGGATTGTAAGGAGTTCATGATGTGTTCCATGTTTCCCAGTTGAAGAAGTGCCACGCAAAGATGGTCGATATCCCTCTGAGAGATACAGTGCCACTGGAAGCGATTCAGTTGGATAGCGATTTGACCTACGAGGAGAAACTAGTGAAGATTCTCGAGTTTGCCAGCCGAGTCACACACAGCAGAGTTACCAAGTTCTGCAAAGTTCAGTGGAGCCACCATACCAAGGATGAAGCCACCTGGGAACGAGAGGAAGACCTACGGAAGGACCACCCGCACCTATTTTCTAGGCAACCCAAATCTCGAGGGCGAGATTCATCTTAAGGGGGTAGGTGTGTAACATCCCAAATTTTCAATTGGAATGTTATACATTAGATTATCATTGCATATCTTATTTTTCATGCATTTTGGTTGATCCTAGAAATTCTAAGCAACTCAAGGACCCACGGAGAGAGTTGGGGATTTCGTTATTTTCATATTTGAGTTTTCTCAAATTTTGAAAAGAGGATCATTTGGTTTTAATTATTTATCTCTCCTAATATTTCTAATATGAAAACATAAGAGAGGGGATAAAATGACTTTCCCAAAATAAAGAAATATTGGAGGTTAAATATTAAAATCACATAAGATTTTTTATTCGGAGTTTCATTGCTATTTTATTTGAATTAGGATAAAATGTGTTTTTCAAAATTGCATTAGAGGCCCAAATAAATGTTCCCTTTGCACGCTATATTTTTAGAGGATGGGGAAAATTTATTTCAAGATTTTTGGAGTCCGTTTAGTATTTCTTTACTTCATTTTTCTGCGTGACGGAATTATTTTAAAAAAAAGTCAACTGACTTAACGGGCCGTGTCTGACCCAGACACTTCGCCCGGCCGGCTATATAAGTCGCGGCCCAGCCCAGGCCGCCAGCCCACCTTGCCGCCGCGAACCCTAACCCTAGCCGTGCCACGCCGCCGCCGCCGCCGACCGCCGACCCCGCCGCCCGTCGCCGCCGACCTCACCGCCGACCCCGCTCGCCGCCGCCAGACGCTGCCCTCGCCAGAGTTGCTCGCCACCGCCGCCGTAATGCTTGTCGAGGAAGCCGTCGGTTTTATTTCAAAAACCGTTTGGTTTTTATTCGAAAACCTAGATGCGTTTTTTTATTAGATCGGTTTTATTTTTTTTGGTTTAGCTAAATAGCGGACATTCGTCCGTACGTTCGGTTTTACGAACAATGTTCAATCGTTTGCCGCAGACAGCTAACGTTCGTTCATTAGTCTGTTTGTCAGTTTTTCTTTTTCCGGGGGTTTTCGCGATTATTTTCGATCGTGATTTCTGCCCTGATTTTCGTTTTAGTTTATCTTTTCGCTCGTTTATCGAAATCGGGCGATTCAAGCGCCCAAATCTTCATCTCGAAGCACTCTTTCTGTTTAATCAGCTTGAACAATATTTTGGTAGTGTAAAATTTGACTTTAGTCCAGATTAGCAATCGGATCTTGTTTCTTTCGAAGTTTGAGTTTCGTTGCTTTGTTTGATTTGATTCCTTTTGCAAATAGGAGTTCTTAAGTTGAACTTTCTGGTCAGATCTCTTATTTGTGTTTTACTCGTGCTTCTAGTTGAGTGCTTATTGTATGCTTTGTTTGTTTGCGATAGAGTACCCGGAGTGTGAGGCGTGCTACTACGAGTCTCTAGGTTTCACGGATCATCAGCAAGGCAAGTAACACTTTGATCATACCTCTTTACTACCCAGTTTTACTGCATTAGATCAATCCTCAAACAATTGCATGGTTAGGATCTGATTAATATGTGGGTTTGGGGAAGTAGATGATCAGGTAGAACCTATTGCCCTGTTTACTTATCAAACCTTCGGGAGTTACTTTTACGTGATGCCTATATTGCTATGCTATGCTTGTAGACGTGGTTTGGTTTGAGTGATTCATGACAGATGTGAGAGTTATTATTAATGGTTAACTTAAGGTGGCTACTTTAATACACATCAGGTTGGATTTCTTGCGGCACCGTGGAGTACCTAGTGGTTGTCAGGGCACCTAGAGAATCCAGTGTTGTCCTAGGATATCCCGGAGTACCCGTGTGATCATCCTACGGTCCGCCACCCAGGCTCAATGGGATCATAAGATTATTCAAGCTAGAAACTTCTGTGTGCAGCCACAAGCTATTATGGGCTCTAGCATAGTTGAGTAAGTTGCAAGACCTATTTTAGTGGTGGGCTAGCAGATGTAGGGGAAAGTACGTGTAACTGTCCACCCAGAGTAAAGAGTTATTGTTTCAAAAAGACTGTGTCTCGAATCTCCGACCATGGATGTATTCGAGTCTTGTGGGGAAAAGTGCACAAACCTCTGCAGAGTGTACAAACTAATCATGGTTAGCCGTGTCCCAGGTTATGGACATTTTGAGTATCTAGTTCTTGGATTATCATGTTGATCTCATCACTCTAATATAATTTGATTGGGTTTAATGATGATGATTAATTGGGATTGAGTTGGAGGAACCTTCTCAATGTTTAACAACCACCATGATAGTTAAATAAAATTTATTCCTTTGTTGTAGGGAAAAATTGGCTTTATGCAAAACTGTAACCATAGAGCTTTCCACCAACCAAATATGCATGTAGTGATAGCATTTATTCTGTTCAGTACCCTATGTGTTACATTGCCAGCATATTCCATGTGCTGACCCGTTTCGAGCTGCAACGTTTCATGTTGCAGACTTTTCAGACGACGAGTATGGTGCCATAGGTCGTTGTCTTTCAATCAGTGATGTCGTTGGAGTTGATGGACTCACTTTATCTTCCAAGCCTTCCGTTGTTATCGTTTTAGATGGCCTTAAGCCATATTATTGTAATAAGTTCTCTTTTGAGACATTCGATGTAATAAGTGTGTGATTGCTACTCTATTATAAATCCTCGAGTACTATGCGTGTCAGCATTACCGATCCAGGGATAACACTGATGCACCGGGATCAGACTGTTTGAGGTCTGGTCGCTACACTATAAGTACTTTGTAGGTGTAATGCTAGAGCTACTTTTTAAGAATAAAACTAGGAGTACTTTGTGAGATAATAAATGTTAGTTGTTTTGTAGAAAGCTTTTTGTAACACAAGATAAGGATTTGTCCCTAGGCAATCAATAACTAGACCTGTAATCATTATTGCAATTTTATATGAGGGAGAGGCATGAGCTAACATACTTTCCATACTTGGATCTTATGCACTTATGATTGCAACTCTAGCAAGCATCCACAACTCTAAAGGTCATTAAGATAAAACACAACCATAGCATTAAGTAACAAGTCCTCTTTACTCCCATACACAACTACCCCCTTACTCGGGTTTGTATTTCTTCCACTCACACAACACACCATAAGAGTATCATGATTATATTGCAACGCCGTACAGCAGGAATCCCCCATGTGTGTGCAGCACGACAAGCACCATAGGACAACACCAAATAAAAACATATAACTGAAACCAATCACAATCATCAATCAACCCCCAAGACAAAAAGAATCTACTCAAACATCATAGGATGGAATATGTCATTGGATAAGAATACATGGCATAAAGCACCATGTTCAAGCAGAGATTACAACAGGGAGAAGAGGTGTTACACCACTGCATAGAGGGGGGAGAGTTGGTGATGATGACGATGAAGTTGTTGGTGTAGATCGCCATCACGATGATTGCCCCTGCGGCATTCCGGCACCACCGGGAGAGAGGGGGAAAGCGCCCCCTCCTCCTTCTTCTTCCTTGGCCTTCCCCTAGATGGGAGGAGAGTTTCCCGTATAGTTCACGGCTGCCATGGCTCCCGGAGGGTAGGACCCCCTCTGAGATTGGATCTCTCTATGTGTTTGTGTGTGTGTGTGTATGTGTGTGTGTGTGTGTTCTCTTCTGTTTTGCCTTCCTTTTTTTGGCCCTTCACTACTTCTTAAATTCCCGAAGGTCCGTAACTTCGATTGGGCTGAAATTTTGAGGCGATTTTTATCTGGAAAATATCTTTCTTGTGGAAAAATAAGGGCAACAACAAGTTTACTGGGCGTGGCTAGGGTAGGGGGCCATTCCCTCTGAGCTTTTGGGCCCCTCGAGCATCGTATCACATTGATTCTTTTTCCCAAAAATCACATATATTCCAAAATAAATCTCAGTAAATTTTTATCGCGTTTGGACTTTGTTTGACATGGATTTCAGTGAAAAATATGCAACAAACGGGAACTAGCACCGGGCATGGGATCAATATGTTAGTCAAAAAAATAATAAAAATGTTGCCAAAAGTATATGAAAGTTGTAGAATATTGGCATGAAACAGTCAATAGATACGACGGAGACGTATCGTGATGGCTTCAATCTTTTCGTGTCCTCACCCAGTGACAAAAAGGGTAGCGAGGCACATATTGTATTGTTGCCATTAAGGGTAAAATGATGGGGTTTAATCAAAATTCTTTAGTTTACTGATATGTCTCATCTGTATTTATAATTTATGAAGTATTCGTGCCATGTTTACAACAACTTTATATGATTTTTGTCATGAGTACGACCATCTATGGGATCATGGAGATACCTTTTGTGGTTCAACTGGAGGGAATCGACGACACAAAGAGCAGGGTGAGCAAAAATGCACGTTGCTTACCCATGTTTGGGCTGCTGTGAAGTGTAAAACCCTACTCCTGCTTTGTGTATTGATCGTGTACATGAGTCTAGCTACAAGGAGTGCACGTCCGGCAAGATGTTTGGGGGATGTAGCTATGAGCATACAATGGGTAGGGTTTTGACCTTTATTAAGGTAGCCATGGGCCTCCTTTTACATATTAAGGGGTTACCAAAGTGGCAAAATGGTAAATCTACACTGTCGATAGTGTCTACAATGCCAAATACCTAATTCTCACTGGTTAGGACAAATACATTTAATGCACCGTGAGGTGTCTTGTGGATGGAGCTCTCTGGCAAGGTTGGTCTCTCCTTCTGTGTCATTTGCCCATCTACCTTCTATTCCCTTGACACATCACTTGGACGGGTGTCACTAAAGTTATATCTTCAGAGGCGAGCTACCACGTGCCTAGACAAGTTTCACCTAACTACCTGCCTGCTCAACACCAAATCGATAAGTGACAACCTGATTGATGAGGTGGAGCGGTGGCAGAGTAGTGGGATTCATGCCGGACTTGAAGCTTGCTGGCTTGGATCTTGACGACTTTCCCCGGTAAGGATCTTGCCAGGCTCTGCAGTCGTATCTTCAGTATTTCTGGTCTCTGACTTCTGAGATCTTCTTTGCTTCTCATAATCTGATCTTGTGTTTGTCTTTTTGTTACCCTCCATCAATCCTTGCCGTCAAGAAGGCTACCAGGCCTGTGCATAAGTCTGGGGTATTAAGGACCCCATTCTTAAAATTCCGACAGTTTTGGCGCACTTTTATATAACTTTTATATGATTTTCATGGACTAACATATTGACCTAGTGCCCAGTGCCAGTTGCTATTTTCTGCTTGTTTTTGGTTTTCCTGAAAATCCATATCAAATGAAGTCCAAATGCAGCGAAACTTTTTGATGATTTTTTTAGAAAAAGGAAACCATGAAAGCTTCGAGGGAGTACCAAAAGACTCACATGGGCCCCAAGAGGCACCAGGGCATGCCCAGGGGGGTGGTCACGCCCTGGTACCTCGTGGGCCCCCTATGGCCCATCTTCGCGTGATTCCAACTCTGAAAATTCTTATAAATACCAAAAATCCCAGAAACAACCATAGAACTTCGACTCCACCGCCGCAAACCTCTGTACCTTCAAAATACCATCTAGAGCACTGGTCCGGCACCCTGCCGGAGGGGGAAATCATCAGCGAAGGCTATCTTCATCTTCCTGCGATCACCATGACAAGGTGGGAGTAGTTCACCCTCGGTGTTGAGGGTATGTACTAGTAGCTATGTGTTTGATCTCTCTCTCTCTCCCTCTCTCTCTCTCGGAATGAATTCTATTTGGATTTGAGAACACTTGATTTATGTCTTGCATATGAATACCCGTGGTGATAATGGGGTATTATATTGATTCACTTGATGTATGTTTTGTCACTCAACTCACGGATTCCCGTGACATTGGGGTAAGCTATGCATAGGGGTTGATGCATGTTTTCGTCCTACTTTCTCTGGTAGAAATCTTGGGGCACTCTTTGAAGTTCTATGTGTTGGATCGAATATTGTGAATCTAAAGTTGTTTGATGCATATCGAATAATCAACTAATGGATACCTGTGGTGACATTGGAGTATCTAGGTGACATTAGAGTTTGTTCATGTGTATCATATGGTGTTATTTTAGAACGAACTTTAGGGTTGTTTGTGACACTTATAGGAATAGCTCAATAGATTGATCAGAAAGGATAACTGTCGGTGTCAAAACTGGCGGATCTCGGGTAGGGGGTCCCGAACTGTGCGTCTAGGCGGATGGTAACAGGAGACAAGGGACACGATGTTTTACCCAGGTTCGGGCCCTCTTGATGGAGGTAAAACCCTACGTCCTGATTGATTAATATTGATGATGTGTGTTACAAGAGTAGATCTACCACGAGAACAAGGAGGCTAAACCCTAGAAGCTAGCCTATGGTATGATTGTTGTTCGTCCTACGGACTAAAGCCATCCGGTTTATATAGACACCGGAGAGGGCTAGGGTTACACAGAGTCAGTTACAATGGTAGGAAATCTACATATCCGTATCGCCAAGCTTGCCTTCCACACCAAGGAAAGTCCCATCCGGACACGGGACAAAGTATTCAATCTTGTATCTTCATAGTCTTGGAGTCCGGCCGATGATGATAGTTCGGCTATCTGGACACCCCCTAGTCCAGGACTCCCTCAGTAGCCCCTGAACCAGGCTTCAATGACGACGAGTCTGGCGCGCATATTGTCTTCGGCATTGCAAGGCGGGTTCCTCCTCCGAATAATTTATAGAAGATTGTGAACACCAGGATAGTGTCCGGCTCTGCAAAATAATTTCCACATACCACCGTAGAGAGAATAATATTTACACAAGTTCAATCTGCTGACGTATTTCGTGGCGTGATGTCACACCACTACCAAGCCTTTACTCGAATTGTTTTTATTGTACCACCTCAGCACGTTTAGCGAAGCGGTTTCCTTGGCACGTCTTGTCGAAGCAGAGATCGTGTTCCCCTTATTCCGGGATTTCCGTCAATACGGACGTGGGTAACCCAACCACGCCATGGATTGCGGTGCTTGGGGGATAAACGAGTTTTATCAGGCTGGTGGGGACGCATGTTTTTGTCCGCCCATATAAGGGGATTAAGATCCAACCCTTTTACCTGCGCCTTCTTCCTCCTTGGCTTATCCGTCTCTGCGAACTCGAGCTCCAGCGCCCAAGTACGCACATCTCACCTCAACCTCCTCCAACTATGTCCGGAGCGGGAGGCAAGTGGATGGCCTCCTCCGTCACGGAGGGGCAGATCCAGAAGCTGCACAGTGCCGGATATTTGTCCAGCAACATCGCGCACCGGCTCCCCGATGAGGAAGAGCTCATCCCCTCCCCCAGGCCCCATGAGAGGGTAGTATTTCTTCCCCATTTCCTCCGTGGACTGGGCTTCCCACTCCATCCCTTTGTCCGGGGGCTCATGTTCTACTACGGCCTGGATTTCCATGATCTGCCCCGAATTTCATCCTCAACATCTCGGCGTTTATCATCGTGTGTGAGGCCTTCCTCTGCATCCAGCCCCACTTCGGCTTGTGGCTCAAGACCTTCAGTGTCAAGCCGGAGGTTGTGAAGGGCAGCCAAGTGGAGTGCGGAGGCGCTATGGTGGGCAGGATGTCCCACGTAACTTGGCTTGATGGCACTTTCATGGAAACCATCAAGGGGTGGCAATCGGGGTGGTTCTACATCACCGAGCCGCATGACCCTGAATGGGCAGCGGCCCCCGAATTCAGATCTGGCATCCCCACACGGCTCACCTCCTGGAAAGAGAGTGGCCGGACTTGGGGTGATTCGGAGGAGCTGACCGGACTCCAAGCCTGTATCCAAAAGCTAGTGGACAAGAAGCTCAAGCTCGTCAACGTAGTCCAGGTCATGCTCATTCGCCAGATTCTCCTGTGCCAACGACGGGGCTTCAACATGTGGGAGTTCGATCCGACGCAGCACCAGACTTTGAGCGGGCTCTTCGACACTACGTACGAAGATGTCTGGAAGGTGTTGTTCAAGGGCGCCGAGACTCCCGCTTCCGCTACCGAAGATCGCGGATTCAGCTCGCAGCGTCCGGCTGACGAGGTAAGCGATTTTGTCCTTTACGGGACGCTTGTTTTCGATAGTTTGACACTATGCGGGATCTAAACTCCCTTTCCTTTGACAGGGCTGGCTGAAGAAGGCCGAACAGACTATCTGTCCGGCCCCATTACTAGAGGACCCAGCGGACGCCCGCCTAACGGGGCTGCTGGCTCCGGCACCCCACGTGGTGCCGAAGAAGAAGGCCATGGGCACTCGGAAGAGTTCCCGTTTTCAGGTGCTATCGGATGACGACTCTGAGGCCGACTCCTCTCACAAAGGTGAGGAGGAGAAGAAGAAAGCCTCTCCCCCAGCGGGGGAGGGAGGAAAAGGAAGGCCTCCCCAACGAGGGAGGCCGAAGGGTCCAAGAAGGGAAAAACTCTTTCCCCGGACTGCTCCGCCAACGCCAGCAACGACGACGAGGACTGGCCTCCAAGGGCCAAGCCCCTGGTGAGATCGTAAGTATCCGGACTCCCGAATAACTTAATGGTTTTTCTTCTCACCATGTAATGTCTTTCTAATGCCGCATACTACCCTGCAGTCCACCCAAGGATGATCTTCCCGCTTTGTCGAGCGGGTCCTTAGGGGCGTCGGATATGGATTCTCTTCCGACCGCCTCCACCCCCTGTGATGCGGATGATGCCGAGGTGGGATCCCGGGAAAGGACCCACCAGGAGGAGGAGGCCCTGGAGGTGTCGCAAGACAACCTCCCGGACTTTGCACCGGACTCGGCCCCGGAACCCATAGTGGCTCCGGAGTCCGGCGGGTGGCCCCTTCATAAGAAGGGCAAGACCGTGACGCCGGCCGCCTCCGTCCAACCGGAGGTGCCGGATAGCTTGCTGGAGGCGCTCAATGGCGCCTCCATCGAAGAGGAACACCGCACTGTTATGAGTGCGGTGATTCAGAAGGTTCAGCTCGCCAAGAGCGGGCTGACCGAAGCCTGCAGCAGCCTTCTAACAGGTTTTGAGGTAAGAATTTTGATAAATGTAAAATAGTACCGCATAGACAGTAGCCCCTGATGCTCGGTTCGGTGTTCGGAAAAAGCCGGACTGAGGATCTTAAAAGATATACGCAGGAGTCATAAAAAATATGTCAATATGGGATTGCAGGCTGCGCTGATGACCTCTGCCGCACTGACTGTGGAGGTCAATACTTTGAAGCAAAACCTCGAGCGGTCCGGGAACGAGCTCGGCCATGCCAAGAAGCAGCTCGAGGACAAATTAGGTGAGTAACACCTTATTAAAATTGTACCTTACAGAAAAGGATTTTGGTTGCAAGAAGAATGACAAGGATAACGTGGTATTGTAGGGGCCACTAACGAGGTGACGACCCTGAAAGAGGCGGTGGCCGCGGCCGAATGCAATGCGGCCGCGGAGCGCACTGAGCGAGAGAAGCAGGAGGCGCGGGTGGCAGAGGTACAGCAAGAGCTCCAGGATCTCGTGAAAAAACATGAGAGCCTGGAGCGTGACTCGAAGACTCGAGAGTCTGAGCTTGCAACGACTCTTGAGAGTGCCAAAGCCGCTAAGGCCGAAGCCTACAAGGCCCTCCAAGAAATCGAGGCGTTGAAGAAAATAGCAGCGGGTAAGGCATTTTTCATGCAAAGTAAGCATGTGAGTGTTAATTACCTATTGCTTACCTGAATTCGGAGCTCTCCAGGAGCGTTCGCAGATCTTCCTCGTAGCGTGTCCGATGCTGCCGCGTTCTACCGGGCCGAGGAGGGGAGCTCAACGGAGAAGGTCTTCTGGTCTCAGTATGCTGAGGCCGGACATCCGGTGCCCCTTAGCGACCAGCTGAAGCAGCTGGTCGAGCTCCACAAGGCGGCCGAACAGGCCATGAAGGGCCTCATAGTTCGGCTGTGGCCTAAGGAGGCCATGTCTGGGAGCTACTTCGGCCTGGTGCGGCGGCTGGTGGATCCGTGCCCGTGGGTTGAAGTCATCAAGCACTCCGCCTGTATTGAAGGTGCCCGTCGGGCCCTTGCCCGCGCAAAGGTGCACTGGGGCAAGATGGATGCCCAGAAGCTTGTGACGGACCCGCCACCGCAGGGCAAGGAGCACCGCACGCCCGAGATGTATTATAAGAGTGTCCTGAAGGGTGCCCGCACTATTGCGGGTGAGTGCTCCAAAGATGTAATATTTGAGTAGACTCGCATTTTGTTATCCTGTGCGCTGAAAACTTAGTTCATATGCACTAAGCAATGCTTGTTAATTTAAAATATTACCTTATGTGCGGCTGTTTATCAAATCTGAGAGATGGCAAGTCGTCGGCTTCAGCCCCCATGCCACGAGTGCTGGGGTGTTCGTGATAAACTTGAGCACTCTTGTTCCCATTTTTGGGTCCATCTAGGGAGGCGCTCAACACAACGAACAAGGCAACCGGACTTATAATGCTTGAACACTCTCACTTAGCCATAGAATTCTATAATTTTAAATTTCGACGAAGCCCCTAGTTTCGGAAGGCCGAATTTGGGGCGCTATCCATGCCTTGGCCGGACAAAAGCCGGCTCCTCGCTCTAAGCGGCATAAGTCTTTAGGGACTCGCAAAAAACCTCTCGAACAGCGACCAGCTCTCGCCTCATCATGACGGTCAGTTTTAGCTTTCTCCACTGAGGCGCTCGCCCAGCTCAACCGGGGCGCAATCGCAGTGGTTCTCCCAGTGCTACCCTAGCCGATACAACGGAACGTAAGGTACCAAAACGTGGGAGCCGGGCAAACCCAACTATTGACCCAAGACATGATTCGGAGCCGATGCATATAATGCTATAAGTTCGGGGTGCCGCACTTGTGAAAGTGTTCGGACTTATCACACCATGATGCGGGAAACATAAGCCCCTGGTGTATTTAGCCGTACCAAAATGTACGGATGCAACATGTCATAAATGAACATATGTATAAGAAAGAAATGCAATTGGGAGCAAAAAGTTGCTGCATTACTTATTCAAGAAAAACTGTTGTAAAGGCAGAATGATACAAATGGTGCGATAAGCAAGGGGTGGGACTTATTAAACATGCCCCCCTCCAGGGGGTGGGCTGCGGAATGGTGTATAAAGAAGATTTAATGCTCGTAATGGAGACCACCTGGATATTCGTTGTAGCCTTTCTCCTTCCCTGGCTGTTGCATCGTGAGTTCGGCAGGTCTGCTGCCGGACAGGGCCTCTGACGAACGGAGTCCTGTGGGTAAAAAGAAAAAGAAAAAAAAGAACGACACACTTGAGAGCCCCTGGTGTGGTTGAGCCGCATTCTGGGCCTATCGTGGTCGTGCCCCTCTCCCCATGCGCATGGTATCTTCAGAGCGTAATGATGTACGCGAAGGGCCTGTCTTGACGTTTTGCAGGGGCTGGGGTTGGGGCCGCACTTCTACGCGTGCTCGGAATGTACCAGGTGGTCTTGTTGTAGGTTACTCCGGGCGCGTTTAGCTGTGTCCGGCCGCTTAACGGCCGGACTCGAGAATTGCCTTAAGAGGCTGCATTATACTTCTGCCGCGAGAGCCGCTGTATGTTCCTCTGTTCGGAGAGAACGTTCAGTGTTTCCGTTGACCGTGATGACTCCTCGAGGGCCTGGTATCTTGAGCTTGAGGTATGCGTAGTGCTGCACCGCGTTGAATTTTGCAAACGCGGTACGTCCGAGCAGGGCATGATAGCCGCTGCGGAACGGAACTATGTCGAAGATTAACTCCTCACTTCGGAAGTTATCCGGGGATCCGAAGACCACTTCTAGTGTAACTGAGCCTGTACAATTGGCTTCTACACCTGGTATGACGCCTTTAAAGGTCGTCTTGGTAGGTTTAATCCTTGAGGGGTCTATGCCCATTTTGCGCACCGTGTCCTAATAAAGCAGGTTCAGGCTGCTGCCGCCGTCCATAAGGACTCTGGTGAGGTGAAATCCATCGACGATTGGGTCTAAAACCAATGCGGCGAATCCACCATGGCGGATGCTGGTGGGGTGG
The DNA here is from genome assembly GCF_002162155.2 of Triticum dicoccoides. Lineage (NCBI taxonomy): Eukaryota > Viridiplantae > Streptophyta > Magnoliopsida > Poales > Poaceae > Triticum > Triticum dicoccoides. Next base: position 309,717,842 of record NC_041383.1, on the reverse strand, counting down.
TCCCTTCGGTCAAAAGTGATCGGGCAGGAGGACCATGGATTGAACTTCGGGGCAACTGGCTCCATCGCGTATACGTCACTGAGTGCACGCTTCCGCTCCCTTTTGGGTATGTGCGTTGCGTATATCATGTTCACCGTCCGTACCTATGGGGGGAAACCCTTCTGTCCTCTGTTGTTCGGCGGTCGGGTCTCTTTCTCGTCATCGCTATGCAGCCCCTTGTCATTGTTTTCGGTAATTAACTTGCCTGCCTGCTTGAATACCCAGCAGTCCCTGTTGGTGTGGTTGGCTGGCTTTTCGGGGGTGCCGTGTATCTGGCACGAGCGGTCGAGTATTCGGTCCAAATTGGACGGACCCGGAGTAGTTCTTTTGAATGGCTTTTTTCGTTGACCGGGTTTAGAGCCTCTGAATCCTGCATTGATTGCTGTATCTTCACTATTATCACCGTTAATGCGATGTTTGTTTTTGTTGCGACGCGACCTACCATTACGGTCCTTGATATCCGGACTGCCAAAATTTTTGCTGAGGTTGTTGCTACGTGCTAGCCAGCTGTCCTCACCCGCGCAGAAGCGGGTCATGAGTGATGTGAGGGCTGCCATGGATTTCGGCTTTTCCTGTCCTAGGTGCCGGGCAAGCCACTCGTCGCGGATGTTATGCTTGAAGGCCGCTAGGGCCTCCGCATCCAGACAATCGACGATTTGGTTTTTCTTGGTTAAGAACCGTGTCCAGAATTGTCTGGCCGATTCGTTTGGCTGCTGAATTATGTGGCTTAGGTCATTGGCGTCTGGTGGTTGCACATACGTGCCTTGGAAGTTATCGAGGAATGCGGCTTCCAGGTCTTCCCAACTCCCGATTGACTCTGCTGGCAAGCTGTTAAGCCAATGCCGGGCTGGTCCTTTAAGTTTGAGTGGGAGATATTTGATGGCGTGAAGATCATCACCGCGGGCCATGTGGATGTGAAGGAGATAGTCTTCGATCCAAACCGCGGGGTCTGTTGTGCCATCGTAGGATTCAATGTTCACGGGTTTAAACCCTTCGGGGATTTGATGATCCATTACTTCATCTGTGAAGCATAGTGGGTGTGCGGCGCCTCTGTATTGGGCGATATCACGACGGAGCTCAAAAGAGCTTTGTCTATTTTGTTCGGCCCGGCCGGACTTACTGTGTCCGGCGCGACGGTTGTCGTCACGTATCATGGGGCGCCCACGCGATCCATAGGTCGATCTTGATTGTCTTGCCTTATCCTCCAATATATATCACAAGTCCGGAGCGTTCCCCTGTGGCCTTGTGCTTTTCGAGCGATGCCGGGGTACGGTTCTAGTGAAGGGCCTAGGGGCCTCTCTGTCACGACCACGGGGTGGTCGGTCAGCCGTATTGTCTGCTGGTGATGCAGGTTCATACGCCTCCTCCTCTAATCGGGGGAGCAGCTTGCGTTTAGGGTAACTTTTGGAGGGGCGTTCGAGCTCATGCTCTTCGACCGCGAGGACTTCAGTCCATCTGTCGGCTAGCAGATCTTGATCAGCTCTAAGCTGTTGCTGCTTTTTCTTGAGGCTGTTTGCCATGGCCATAAGCCTGCGTTTAAAACGCTCTTGTTCAATGGGATCCTCAGGCACGACGAATTCGTCATCGTCGAGGCTTGCCTCGTCTCCGGAGGGAGGCATATAATCCTCTACCTCTTCTTCTGCCGCTCTCTCATGAGGGCTGGCGTCTCCGTCCTCCTGCGCTGAATTTTGCTGGAGTGGGTTGTCTTCGGCGCTGTCCGATGTGTTATTATCTCCGGTGCCGGAATCTTCATTCTTGCTGTGGCGGGATTTAGGGCGGCGCCGCTGACGCCGGCGCTTGGGCTGTTTCTTGGAGGGGTCATCCTCCGCTGTTGCTTCGCCATTCCCATCCTTTGGGATATCCACCATGTATATGTCATATGATGAGGTGGCTTTCCAGTGCCCGGTAGGTGCTGGTTCTTGGTCGTCTCCGGCATCGTCGTCCATACCGTCGAAGTCTTCGGAGTCGTAGTCTAGCATGTCGGTTAGATCGTCGACAATGGCTACTAAGTGGGTGTTGGGTGGGCTTTGAATTTCTTCGTCGTCCGCATCCCAACCGTCCTGACCGCAGTCCGGCCAGGCCTCCCCTGATAACGAGAGATGCTTTAGCAAACTCAAGATGTCGCCGAAAGGTGAGTGTTGAAAGATGTCTGTTGCGGTGAACTCCATGACCGGCGCCCAATCGGATTCGATTGGAGGGGGCGCGGGAGGTTCGGAGTCCGGCACCTCGGAGTCACGAGCTTCATGAGGGACAAGGTCAATGTTCGGATCTATCACCGTAGAGGTTGCAACCCCCGAGGCGGTGTCTAGCCATCCGTCCTCGATCTGCGCAGCCGGCTCCGAATTGAAGATCGGAGCGGGCTCGAGTGTGGCCTCCAGGGTATTGTCCGGCTGCAGAGCTAAATCATGCCCGTCGTGACAGTGCGGCGCGCTTGGCTGTGGCTCGAATCCATCGAAGATCAAGTCCCCACGGATGTCAACCGTGAAGTTCAAACTTCCAAATCTGACCTGACGGCCAGGGGCGTAACTTTCGATCTACTACAGATGGCCAAGTGAATTGGCCCGCAGTGCAAAGCCGCCGAATACGAAGATCTGTCCGGGGAGGAAGGTCTCACCCTAGACTGCGTCGTTGATGACGATCGAAGAAGCCATCGAGCCTATCAGTGACGACACAGAGGAACTCTCAATGAAAGCACCAATGTCGGTGTCAAAACCGGCGGATCTCGGGTAGGGGGTCCCGAACTGTGCGTCTAGGCGGATGGTAACAGGAGACAAGGGACACGATGTTTTACCCAGGTTCGGGCCCTCTTGATGGAGGTACCTACGTCCTGCTTGATTAATATTGATGATGTGTGATACAAGAGTAGATCTACCACGAGATCAAGGAGGCTAAACCCTAGAACCTAGCCTATGGTATGATTGTTGTTCGTCCTACGGACTAAAGCCATCCAGTTTATATAGACACCGGAGAGGGCTAGGGTTACACAGAGTCGGTTACAATGGTAGGAAATCTACATATCCGTATCGCCAAGCTTGCCTTCCACGCCAAGGAAAGTCCCATCCGGACATGGGACGAAGTCTTCAATCTTGTATCTTCATAGTCTTGGAGTCCGGCCGATGATGATAGTTCGGCTATCCGGACACCCCCTAGTCTAGGACTCCCTCAATAACTTTGAGGTGGTTTCGGCCTACAAACAATTTCATCTTATGTTCTCAGCTTGATAAGAACTTTGGAGTGATTCTTTGTCGCATGTTGAGGGATTGTTATATGATTCAATTATGTTAGCACTGTTGAGAGATTGCACTAGTGAAAGTATGAACCATTGGCCTTGTTTTCAAGCATTGCAATATCGTTTGTGCTCCGTTTTATCACTTGCTACCTTGCTGTTTTTTTTATTTTCAGATTACAAAACCTATATCTACTATCCATACTACACTTGTATCACCATCTCTTCGCCGAACTAGTGCACCTATACAATTTGCCATTGTATTGGGTGTGTTGGGGTCACACAAGATTTCCTGTATTTGGTTGCAGGTTTTTTTGAGAGAGACCATCTTCATCCTACGCCTCCCATGGATTGATAAACCTTAGGTCATCCACTTGAGGGAAAATTGCTATTGTCCTACAAAACTCTGCGCTTGGAGGCCAAACACGAGTCTAAAAAAAGAAGTTGTGTAGTAGACATCAAGCTCTTTTCTGGCACCATTGCCATTGAGGTGAGTGCTTGAAGATATATCTTTAGATATTGCAATTGAATCTTTTAGTTTATTGTTTTATCACTAGTTTGGTTTATAAAAGAAAACTACAAAAAATGGAATTGAGGTTGCCTCATATTATTCATCTTTATAATGCCTTTGTTGAAAATGATGGATCGGAAAACTGTGCTCAATTGTTAGAAGAGGAATTTAATAAAATGTTTGGCATAAAATATTTGAATGATAAGCATGATTGTAATGTTGCTAGTATGAATTATTTGAATATCCATGATGCTAGTGATATGCAAAGCCATAATCTTGGGGATGCTATGTCTGGTGAAGATGATATTTTTAGTCCCCCAAGTTTTGATGTTCAAATTTGTTATGATGATTGCATGCCTCCTATTTATTATGATTGCAATATTTATGTGGTTTGGAAGTGTGTCAACTTTAGATAATAATTATTCCACTATTTTGGAGGGTGTTGAATCTCATTATAATGATAAAACTTGATTTGGAGAGGTCATAACACTACAAGAAAATACACTTCCGTGATGATACATGTTTGCCACAGTAGGTCACGTTTTCTGTCATGCATGTACATCCATGACGATTTTATGACAGAATCAAGATAGTCATACATGTGCTGTTGTAGAAGTGTTCCATCACATTACCAAAATTATCATCACGGAAGTGTCCACTTCCATGATGATAAATCGCGCGTCATAGAAGTGCTTTCGTCAAGGGTGACCGACAGGTGGCATCCACCGTAACGGGATGCAGCGCCGTTAAGGTATCGGATCCGGTTTTGGATCCGATAACCTGCTAACAGCCACGACCAATGCCGATTTTCCACGTGTAAAATTCTCATTGGCTGACAGAACCATGGGTCAGCTCTGCGTTGGCACAGGTGTCACTCATCCAACGGTCGAGATGGGCCTATGATATGTTGACACGTGGACAGGCCCAAAAGTGGCCCATAAAGTTTAAATGGACCGACCCAACTAAAGGCCCACAAGATGTGGCGGACCATAATGGGCCAGCCTAGCTAAAGGCCCACAAGATTTTGCAGAACATAATGGGCCGGCCCAGCTAAAGGCCCACAAGATTTAGCGGACCATAATGGGCCAGCCCAGCTAAAGGCCCACAAGATTTTCCAGACCATAATGGGCTGGCCCAGCTAAAGGCCCAACATTCTCAGTTAAGGCCCGTATGACTAGTCTCAAATCGGCCCGTCAACGGCCCGTCCAAAACTTGTCATCATCGCGGCCCGTGGTCACTTCTAGCCTGTTAACAGTCCGCTAAGTATTTGGGCTGAATTACCGCCCGGTGTATTTCCGGCCTGTTAAAGGTCCTGCTTCATTTGGGCCCATTTACAGGCCATTGAAACTTTTGTCCCATAAAAGACCGTGAAGGATTTGGGTCATATTCGGCCATGTCTGACATTCGGCCTGTTAGAGGCCCACTATAGATTTGGGCCACTTTCGGCCTGTTGTGATTTTCGGCCTGTTAAAGTCGGACGAAATCCATGAGCCATATGTGGCCCAACGTCACATCGGGCCCATTAATGGCCCATATAAAAATGACGCTAATCAAGCCCGCCTGAAATTCTAGCCTGTTAAAGGCATGTGTATTAGGTCGGCGCATTTACGGCCCATCCAAATTTTGGCCTGTGAAAGATTCGCATTGTAAATGGGCCACCATTTCGGCCTGCTAAGACCACTGGGTTATTTGGCACAATCAGCGCCCAATCTCACTTTCGTCCTATTAAGGCCCATGTTTTTTATGGGCTCGAGATATTTACACCTCTAAATGGCCTATTGTTATTGAGGGCCCAAATTATGTTTAGGCCTGTTAAAGGCCCACTATGGCCACAGGCCTACCAGAAAAATATGGAAGCTTATGCTGATTTAGGCCCAAATATTTTTAGTGGGCTACATGCAAATTTTGGCCCATAATCGTTTTTATCCCAATTGGAATGGGCCCGACGAATGTTGGCATGTTGGGCTCCTTCGAAGCTTTCAGACGAATACATTACTAAGATAAATCTACACTATACAAAAATAGTGTCGGTGTCAAAATCGGCGGATCTCGGGTAGGGGGTCCCTATCTGTGCGTCAAGGCAGATGGTAACATGAAGCAAGGGACATAGATGTTTACCCAGGTTCGGGCCCTCTCGATGAAGGTAAAACCCTACTTCCTGCTTGATTAATATTGAAGATGTGGGTAATACAAGAGTAGATCTACCACGAGATTGTAGAGGCTAAACCCTAGAAGCTAGCCTATGATGGTATGATTGTAATTGTGATCGGCCTTCTAATGACCAACCTCTCCGGTTTATATAGACACCGGAGAGGGCTAGGGTTTACATGGAGTCGGTTACAAGGAAGGAAACACAATATCCGGATCGCCAAGCTTGCCTTCCACGCAAAGGAGAGTCCCATCCGGACACGGGGCCGAAGTCTTGAGTCTTGTATCTTCATGCTTCAATAGTCCGGACGTTGTACACGGTCCGGCTGTCCGGATAACCCCTAATCCAGGACTCCCTCAGTAGCCCCTGAACCAGGCTTCAATGACGATGAGTCCGGCGCGTAGTATTATCTTCGGCATTGCAAGGCGGGTTCCTTCTCTGAATACTCCGAAGTAATTATCGAACACTTGAATCGTGTCCGGATCCACAAAATGATCTTTACACACTACTGTAGAGAGAATGATATTTTACAAATGCAATCTGCTGACAACTTTTTTAGATGACGTGACCTGTTATTACGGTTGGATCATTATTCGAACCGTTTTCCCACAACCAGCCACAGCACATATTGCGAGGCGGTTTCTTTGACACATATTGTCAAAGCAGAGATCGTGTCCCCTTATCACGGGATTCTCATCAATATGGGTATGGGTAATCCCACCATGCCATCAATCGTGGTGCTTGGGAAGCAAAAGATTCCCAACGGACAAGTGGGGAGGCGCACCGCTTTCGTCGCCTCTATAAAGGGATAAGATTTCCTCATTTTTACCCACGCCTTCTTTCTCCATTGCCCACTCTTGCCCCCTCGAGCTCCAGCGCCCAAGCCCAAGTCTTCTCCGCACAGCTAAACATGTCCGGAGCAGGAGGCAAGTGGGTGGCTTCCACCAACAAGGAGAAGCACGTCACAAATCTTCGGGCGGCCGGATACTTGGCCGCAGACATAGCGCACCGGCTACCGGACGTCGGGCAGGTCATCCCGACCCCAGGACCCCACGAGAGGGTCGTGTTCATCGCCCACTTCGTCTGTGGACTAGGCTTTCCACTTCAGCCCTTCGTCCGCGGGCTTATGTTCTACTACGGGCTAGATTTCCATGATCTAGCCCCAAATTTTGTCCTCAACATCTCTACGTTCATCGTCGTATGCGATGCCTTCCTCCGCATCCGGCCTCACTTTGGCATGTGGCTGCAAACCTTCTACGTGAAGCCGAAGATTGTAAGCGGCCAGCAAGCGGAGTGCAGAGGGGCCATGATGGGCAAGATGCCTAACGTCACCTGGCTGGACGGTTCCTTTGCGGAGACCGTAAAAGGGTGGCAATCGGGGTGGTTCTACATCACCGAGCCACGCGGAGCCAACTGGGCGGTGGCCCTCGGGTTCTGATCCGGAGCCCCCATGCGGCTCACCTCCTGGGAAAAGAAGGGCCTATCCTGGGGCGAATATATGGAGCTGACCGGACTCCAGACCTGCATCAAAAGCATGAAGGACAAGAACATCAAGCTTGTCAACATGATCGAGGTCATGCTCGTTCACCGGATTCTGCCATGCCAAAGGCGGGCATTCAGTCCGTGGGAGTTCGTCCCAGCCGAACACCAGACGCTCCGGAAGCTCTATGACATGACGCACAAAGGCGCATGGAAGGTGTTGTTCAAGGCCTACGAAGTACCTCCTCCCACATCCGAGGACCGCGGGCTTCACGCCGCGCGGCCTCCTAGTCAGGTGAGTTCTCAGACTATCACTGGATTCGGTTCTTCCCAATATATTCATGGGGGAGTCTTAAGTAATTGTGCATACCTGTTCAGGATTATGTGAGGACAGCGGAGCAGGTTAACTGTCCGGCTCCGCTGCCAGAAAGCCTAGCAGATGCTCTCCTAACAGAGATGCTGGTCCCGGCGCCGTACAAGGTGCCGGAGAAGAAGGCCGAAAAGAAGGCCCTGGGGACCCGAAAGGGTCTCTGTCGTAAGGTTGTGCCCGAAACCTCGTCCGAAGACGATGAGGCACACTCCTCCCACAAAGGGCAGGAAGAAGAAGAAGAAGAAGACGCCCCATCCGGAAAGGATGAGGGGCCTGGGGAGGCGCACCACGGGCCGGAAAAGGCCCTCGATGTAAGGCCATCGTACCCACATCATCTGACGACAACGAGATAGATTCCTCCCGCGGAGGCGGTGGGAATCAAGAAGAAATTCTATCTCCCCACACTGGGGAGTAGAAAAAGAGAAAAGTCGCCCCGGAAGGGGAGGCTGGGATGTCCAAGAAGGGAAAGGTCTCCCTTCTGGACTACTCTGCCACGGCCACTCTCAGCGAGGAAGGGTGGCTGCACAGGGGGAAGCCCCCAGTGCGATCGTAAGTGTCCGCACTCTATCATGACTTCAATCCATAGCTTTTTTATAACACTGAACATAGTCCGGCCAGGGCTCACCCTGAGGTATCTTCCTTCGGATCCCTGAGCGATTCGGAGATGAATTCGCTTCCGACAACCACTAATCCTCAGCTCGCGGATGACACAGAGGTGTTGTCCCGAAGGCTCCCAGAGCGGGGGGAGGTGACTCTGGAGACGCCCTGAGGCGGGGTTCCAGATGTCGGACACGCGGGGTTCAAGATCCCCACGGATCGTGTCGGTGAGAGCCACAGTAGGCCGGGCTCTCAGCCGAACACTGTCCCAGAACCTTCAATGGTTCTAAACTCAGGCGGACAGCCCCTCGTTAGGGAGGGCGAGCCGTCTGCATCGAGGACTTCCATTGCGCCTGAGGCGCCGGATTGTCTGCTGGAAGCGCTTCGCGGCGCTTCTATGGATGAAGAGCACCGTACTCTTATGAGTGCGGTGATTCAGAAGGTTTCGTCTGCCAAGAGCGGACTAACCGAAGCCTGCACAAGCCTCCTGACAGGTTTTGAGGTAAGCGATAAATGTGTGTAAAATTACCACCCGATAGGTAGTAGCCCCTGATACTCTGTTTGGTGTTCGGAAAGTAAAACCAAACGGAGGGTCAATTATAATCCGCAGGAGTCTAATAATAAATATTCATGTGCATAAGCAGGCAGTACTGCTTGCTGCTGCTGCCCGCACGGCCAAGGTTGCCGAACTAAAGAGGGACCTGGAGCAGGCGCAGGGAGAGCTCGGCCTCACGAAGAGGCAACTCGAAGAGAACAAGAGTAAGTGATTCCCCGCTCTTATGTATTTAAGGATAGACAAAATTGGTTAGTCTAATGCCAAAGCGTCGTGACAGTGTGACAGGGTCCACCGTCGAAGTGGCGTCCTTGAAGAAAGTGTTGTTCGAGGCTGAAGACAAGGCGGCCTCGGAATGCCAGGAGCGCGAAAAGCAAAGTGCTAGAGTGGGAGAGGTACAACAAGAGCTCCGGGACCTTGGCAAGAAGCACGAGTCCGTGGAGCATGATCTGAAGATGAAAGAGGCCGAGCTTGCGAAGGCCTTGGTGAGTATGAAAGACACCAAGACCGAAGCCGAGAAGGCACAATAGGAAATCCAGGAGGCCAAAAAGATAGCAATAGGTAAGAAATTCTTTATGCAAAGCAAACATGTGGAGGAGGCGTTTCTTTTACTTACTCGAATTCGGAGCTCTCCAGGGGCATTCGCAGATCTGCCATGCAGCGTATCAAACGTTGTGGAGTTCTACTGTGCCTAGGAGGGGAGCTCAACGGAGAAGCTGTTCTGGTCCCAGTATGCTGGGGCCGAACACCCAATGCCTCCGAGTGACCAACTGAAATAGTTGGTCGAACTCCACAGGGCGGCCGAAGTGGCTATGAAAGATTTCATAGTCTGGCTATGGCCTAGTGAGCCCCTGCCCACTAGCTACTTTGGCCTGATCAAGCGGATGGTGAATGCCTGTCCGTGGCTTGAAGTCATCAAGCGATCTGTTTGCATTGAGGGTGCCCGCCGGGCCTTTTCCCGCGTGAAGGTGCATTGGGGCAAGCTGGATGCTGAGAAGCTGGTGAAGGACGGTCCGCCAGAGGGCAAGGAGCATCGCCATCCCGAGAAGTACTATGATGGTGTTATGAAGGGCGCCCGTCTCGTGGCCGATGAGTGTACCAAGGAAAAGATCTTTGATTAAATGTACCTCTGCCGCTGTTGTAATTTAAAGATGAATTTACTTGTGCTATGTAGCACTGTTTGATTTAAAATATTACCTTCTGTGCGGCTGTTTATAAAATTCTGAAAGTAGGCCAGTCATCGGCTTCCGCCCCCACGTAACTAGTACTGGGGTGTTCGTGGAAAACCCGGACACTCTTTATCCAATTGTTTGGTCCCTTAAGGAGGTGTCCGGCGCAGCGAACAAGGCAACCGGACTATGCGGCTTTATAACTTCACTTAGCCATAGAAGTCTACAATTTTAAATTTCGGCGAAGCCCCTAACACCCCGAAGGCCGAATTGGGGCGCTATACACGCCTAGATCGGACGAAGCCGATTTATCGCCTAAAGCAGAAAATCTTTAAGGATTTTAAGACCTCTCGAATAGAGACCAGCTCTCGCCACATCATGTCGGTCAGTTTTCGGCTTTCTCTACTAAGGTGTTCGTCCGAAGAACCGGGACACAATCGCAGTAGTTCTCCCTGTGCTACCTTAGCCAATATAACGGAATGTAAGGCACCAAAACAAGGGAGCCGGGCTAACCCAATGTAGACCCAAGACATGATTCGGAGTTGATGCATATAATGCTATGAGTTCGGGGTGCCGCACTGTTGAAAGTGTTCGGACTTGTATTGCCGTATTATGGGGCGCCATAAGAAGCCCCTGGCAAACTGACCGTACCAAGGTGTACGGATGCAATATCGAATAAAGATTTATGAGAAAAAAATGCTCAAATAAGAATAGTAAGCTGACGCTATATGTGATCTCCCATTGATGAATAATACGTTTAAGCGTATGTTTACAATGGATGCATTAAGAGGAGATAAATAGGACTATTTGACATGTCCTATCAAGGGGCAGGCTGTGTACAGATAGATAAAGCAGATATAATGATCGTAAATAGATTCCACCTGGGTATTTCCTTCTGTGCACAATGCCTGTTGCCTCCTTGGTTGTCTCTCCCATATAAGTCCGACAATCCGCTCTTCTGAGGATGTTGCACTAAAGCGATGTCCTGAAAGGTAAAAGGGGAAGATTATGAAGGTATTTGGCGGTTACCCGCATTATTGACTGAGTCGTTGTTGCGCCTCCGCCTATGCCCATGGTATCTTGAGTGTGTAATTGTGTATGCGTGGCACGAATGCTGCTTTGATGGGGCTTGAGCGGAGGCCGGACTGCTAATCACGCTCTTGGCATTCCTGATGATCCTGTTGCAGGGTGCTCCGGACTCGCTTGACGGTGCTTGAAGTTGTCGTCGCCGGATTGGTGGTTTGCCGGAGGAGGCCGCATTGTACTTCTGCCGCAAGGGCTGCAGTATGCTCTTCTATACGGAGAGAGCGGTCCATGTTTCCGTTGACTGTTATGACCCCGCGCATACCTGGCATCTTGAGCTTGAGGTATGCATAATGTGGTACCGCATTGAATCTAGCGAATGTGGTTCGTCCGAGCAGTGTGTGATAACCACTACGGAAAGGGACGATATCAAAGATTAACTCTTCGCTCCGAAAGTTGTCCGGGGATCCGAAGACCACTTCCAATGTTATAGAGCCCGTACAGCAGGCTCTACTCCAGGGATGACACCTTTAAAGGTGGTTTTGGTGGGCTTGATCCTTGAAGGGTCAATGCCCATTTTGTGCACTGTGTCCTGATAAAGCAGGTTCAGGCTGCTGCCACCGTCCATAAGGACTCGCATGAGGTGAAATCCATCTATAATTGGGTCTAAGACCAATGCGGCTGAGCCGCCGTGATGGATGCTAGTAGGATGGTCCCTACGATCAAAGGTAATCAGACAAGCTGACCATGGGTTGAACTTGGGGGCGACTGGCTCCATCGCGTAGACGTCCCGTAGTGCCCACTTCCGTTCCCGCTTGGGGATGTGAGTGGCTTAGATCATGTTGATCATTTTCACCTGGGGGGGGATTTCTTTTGTCCCCCCATGTTCGGATGCCGGGGCTCTTCGTCATCGTCGTTGTGCAGCCCCTTGTCCTTGTTTTCGTCATTTATTTTGCCGGCCTATTTGAACACCCAACAGTCTCTATTGGTGTGGTTGGCTGGCTTGTCCGGGGTGCCATGAATTTGGCACGAGCCCTCCAGTATGCGGTCCATATTGGACGGTCCTTGATTATTTCTTTTGAACGGCTTCTTCCGCTGACCGGACTTGGATCCGCAGAATTCGGCGTTGACTGTCGTGTCTTCAGTGCTATCGCCGTTGTTCTGTCGCTTATGTCTGTTACGCTGTGGCTTGCCGTTAGTATCGCGGCCGTCCGAGGTGCCGAAATGTGGCGTGGTGCCACTGCGAGCCAACCAGCTGTCCTCACCCGCGCAGAAGCGGGTCATTAGTGTTGTGAGAGCTGCCATGGACTTGGGTTTTTCCTGGCCGAGGTGTCGAGCGAGCCACTCGTCACGGATATTATGCTTAAAAGCCGCCAGGGCTTCGGCGTCTGGATAGTCGACTATTTGGTTCTTTTTAGTTAGGAACCGAGTCCAGAATTTCCTGGCTGACTCTCCGGGTTGGTGAGTAATGTGGCTCAGGTCATCAGCGTCCGATGGTCGCACATATGTGCCCTGGAAGTTGTCGAGGAATGCGTCGTCCAGGTTTTCCCAACTGCCAATGGAATTTGCTGGCAGGCTGTTTAGCCAGTGTCGGGCTGGTCCTATGAGCTTAAGGGGAAGGTGCTTGATGGCGTGTAGATCATCTCCGCGGGCCATGTGAATGTGGAGAAGGAAATCTTTGATCCATACTGTAGGGTCTGTTGTGCCATCATATGATTCGATGTTTACGGGTTTGAACCCTTCTGGGAATTCATGATCCATCACTTCGTCAGTGAAGCAGAGGGGGTGTGCGGCACCTCTGTGCTGGGCTATGTGGCTACACAGTTCGAATTGGTCTGGGTTGCTGTGTTTGGCCCGGCCAGACTTGTTGATAATGTATCCGGCATGACGGTCATCATCGCGCACCGGGGCACGCCCCCGTGATCCGTAGATCGATCTTGGCTGTCCTGCTTTGTTTTCCAGAATATCTTGCAGGTCTTGTGTGTTGCCCTGGGCCATAGTGTATCGGCGTGGGGGTGCGGGCTGGTATTCGGGCTGATATCCCGTTTTATCCCGGCCACGGGGTGGCTGGTCAGCCGTTTGGCGCTCGAGTCCGTATTCCTCGGCTGCCAGGACTTCAGTCCATCTGTCTATGAGCAGGTCTTGATCAGCTTGGAGTTGCTGCTGCTTCTTCTTCAGGCTCCTCGCAGTGGCTATAAGCCGACGCTTGAAGCGCTCCTGCTCCATAGGATCCTCAGGCACGCCGAACTCATCGTCACCGAGGCTAATCTCATATTCGGAGGGAGGCATGTAGTTGTCCTCCTCCGGGTATCCATCCGTCGCCTGTTCTTCTGGGCTGACCTGCTCATCTTCTTGTTCGTCCTGTTCGAAGGTGGGCTGGTCAGGGTTATATTCCTCTTCGGCGCCATCCGGATTGCTTTCGTCTCCGGGGCCGGTATTGCTATGGAGGGGCTTGGAGCGGCGCTGACGATGCCCATGCTTTGCTTTTCTTCCTGAGGGGTTATCCTCCATTGCCCCATCGCCATTGGTTTCCTTCGGAGTGTCCACCATATATATATCGTATGAGGAGGTGGCCGTCCACCGACCTGTGAGCGGTGGCTCCTATAATTCTCCTGCATCGTCATCCATACCGTCGATGTCTTCGGAATCGAAGTCAAGCACGTCGGTTAAATCATCGACCGTGGCAATGAAGTGGGTGGTGGGTGGGCAACAGATTCCGTCGTCGCCTGCTTCCCACTCAAGTCGGACAGAGTTCAGCCCAGAGCCTCCTAACAAAGAGAGAGACTTCAATGAGTTCAGCATGTCGCCAAAGGACGAGTGCTGAAAGATGTCCGCAGCGATGAACTCCATTAACGAAGCCCAACCAGGCTTGGCGGGCTCGAGAGCGCGCGGACTGGAACCTACAACCGGATACGAATCCGGGGTCCGGAGTCACAGGCTTCCTCAAAAGTGAGGCATGTGTTCGGCTCCACCGCCGATGAGGGTACGGCCTGCGGGGTGGGGTCCATCCCTCCGTCCCTAGGCAACGGAGCCTGCTCCGAATTTGAGTCCAGGGCTACTGGAGGGGTGAAATCCTGAGTGTTGTCCGACAGCAGGTCCAGGCCATGCTCGTCATGACTGTCCGGTGCTCCCGGCGCGGGCCCAAATCCGTCGAATATCAAGTCTCCGCGGATATCCGACATGTAGTTCAGCTTTCCGGACCTGATTTGATGGCCAGGGGCGTAGCTGTCGATCTGCTCCAGATGGCCAAGTGAATTGGCCCGCAGTGCGAAGCCACCGAACACGAAGATCTGTCAGGGGAGGAAAGTCTCGCCCTGGACCGCGTCGTTGATGATGATTGAAGGATCCATCGATCCCGACAGCGACGACACAGAGGAACTCTCAATGAAAGCACCAACGTTGGTGTCAAAATAGGCGGATCTCGGGTAGGGGGTCCCGATCTGTGCGTCAAGGCTGATGGTAACAGGAAGTAAGGGACACAGATGTTTACCCAGGTTCGGGCCCTCTCGATGGAGGTAAAACCCTACTTCCTGCTTGATTAATATTGAAGATGTGGGTAATACAAGAGTAGATCTACCACGAGATCGTAGAGGCTAAACCCTAGAAGCTAGCCTATGATGGTATGATTGTAATTGTGATAGGCCTTCTAAGGACCAACCTCTCCGGTTTATATAGACACCGGAGAGGGCTAGGGTTTACATGGAGTCAGTTACAAGGAAGGAAACACAATATCCAGATCGCCAAGCTTGCCTTCCATGCAAAGGAGAGTCCCATCCGGACACGGGCCAAAGTCTTGAGTCTTGTATCTTCATGCTTCAATAGTCCGGACGTTGTACACAGTCTGGCTGTCCGAATACCCCCTATTCCAGGACTCCCTCAGTAATTACTGCAGCCTTTGGTAGCATCATAAATGCTGTATCACAACAAAATAAATTCCAACCATACAACAAAAGGCCTGTTGGCATAAAGTTTACAGTCCTTGCAGATAAAAGCACCATCAGATGTATAGAAGCACAGATCATTTGACCTGAGTGCTAATGTTTCAGGCTGTAGAATCAGATGGAGCGGCATGATCTTCACATATTTCCGCCATTGCTCTTGAAGAATGAAGCGAATGTCTGATAGTCTGGTTTCAAAACCATTCATATCTTGACGACATTTGTTAACCACTATTCTTGTTTCTGAAACGACGTCCATTAGGGATTGGACTTGTGTCTGGAGCACAGATATATCACTATGTCTAGCCGGAAGATTTTGTTCAGTAGGCGATTTGGACGAGGTTACCTTGACAACCAACCCAGAACTACGCAGGAAGGTGTTTTTTGCACTGTTAGTGGAGAGATACTAACGCACTATAGCAAGAGGTGACATTGTGCATGTGGTAGCCTCGTCACCTTCAGGTGGTTGTGGTTGTTCAATCATTTGTTCCATAGCTTGCTGAAAGATTGAACTTGTAGATTAGTGTACCAGATAAGTTACTAATGAGACAAAAACAAACAAAGTAGGTTACATGTTTATACATAACTTATTTTGGTGAACTACTGTAATACATTAGCATGTATTGTAGCGCCAACTACATAATAAAATCACTTTCAGAACATATGTCCATGTAGCATGCCTACTGTATTGTCTATTTCCTCACATTCGTTGACATCTGATGATAAAGAGACATGGTCTAAAGTAGGATGAACATAGTATGAGATCATTCATATCATGGGCAAACAGATATAAAACAAACAGGCTATTTTATCATTGTGCGCGCACATGAACATCAAAACTAGATTACAGATCAAGACCAAAAGAATATCCTTCATCTCTTTTAAACCATGTAAGGTGAAATGATACATTAAGACAACTGCGTATAAACGTGAATAGAGTAACTGACATTGGATGCAAACCAAGCAGTTAAATGAACACATCACAATACCAATCAGTTCAAAGGCAGGAGGAGTAAGGACTTACAACAGCGGCTTGAACTGGTGTGCTCATGCCCTTCATCTTGCTGGTGTGGCAATCCTTGAAGATTTGCGCTGCATTCGGTTTCAGGTTCTTTTTGGTCCGCACGGGCTTTCCTCTGTATTTGGAACAAGCCAATATAGATACGATAATATGGCATAGAAAAAAGAAGGAAGTAGCAACTATTTACAAGAGCCTCGCAGTGTGCAATATAGCTATGAGATCCTGTTGTCTGTTGGAATTTCACTTTAGAACGGTTGGTCTTGTTCTTCAAACAGTTAGCCTAGAAGAAGATACACTTGTAAGGATCATACATAAATACAAGTTCAATCTGTGGTCTGACCAAATACATATAGCCTACCTGATACTTTGGATCAGACCAGTGTTTAACAAGGGATGTCCAGTCTTCATCTGTAATATATTCCACTGGAGATGTTTAGGCGATTTCATTGTTAGCCTTGCCTTCAAAGTGAGATTTTCTAAGGTGGTACCGATACTGTCACAGAGCAGACTGAAAAACATGAATGCATGCTTGTTTAGTTGCATCATCTTTCGGATCCAACTTGAACCTCATCTATTGAAAAAAGAATGTGAGTCTATTAGGAGGTAGCTAGAAAGTATGGGACAGAGCAAGACAATATTACTAATTGCAATGAATAACATTACTTACGAATAAATGGTCAAGGAAGGTGTTAAACTGGGTATTGTCTTTCTCCTTCCTGTACTGGATCCACATTGGGAGGATACGTGCATGACACCTAACGGCAACGGCTGCCTCTGATACTAACTTGGCTGACTCTATAGCATCACATGGCCTTTTTAAACCTGCCTTAAAATGGATCTCCATTCTTCCTCCTTTAGATTTTGTTAATCTGTTAAGCATTATCCCTGATGTCTGTTTTCGCTTGCGCCGTGGTGCTAGTTCAACAACGAATATGGAAAGTGTTAGTGTACATCAAACTGTGAGAGAACATATAAAGGAGCATGCAACTGCAACTTGACTCGGTCAGGTACCATCTTAGTGTTGATGCTCATGAGGTTCATATGATCTTGCCAAGTCTTGTTGTGTCAGCAGTGCTTCAGAAGTAGTGTTAGGTGTGAAGGCAGCTTGGGAACTGGCAAGTTCCAAAGCAAACGAACGAGTAACTCATTGAGATGCTGTTACCATTGAAGCGGATGCTGCAGCTAGTGGAGCAGGTGATACTGTGTTTGTAGATTTAGCCGGTGGACTTGGACCTTCTACTGCACTATAAGTACCAGCAGTATCTCGAGGGCAGATCCTTTTCCGTTTCACCCGACGAGTAACACCATTCCCTACTATATTCTTTTCCTTTCTCTTTTTTGACTTTGCCATGTCAAGCCGTACCCACAACACAAAAGAATAAAATCGCTCTTCAGAACTCATTGATGCATGATACAGACAAGCAATACTTTGATATAAGACAACCATATGAGGATGGAATATGTAACAAAAATAGGACGGCATGACATATTCATAGCTACGATGTGTAAACTAAGCAGAAGGATTTTCAAGAAAATAGAAGTGATGCAAGCTAGACACCATATAAAAGATGCAACCAATATTACTCTGCCAAGTTAAAAGTGTCTTGTCATAAGTGGCAATTAAAAAATGAGAAGCAGTACAACGTAGAAATCAATGCAAGATGCAACCACAATCAAACTGCCATGTTAAAAGCATCCAATCATGAGTGACTGATGCGGGATACACAACAGCAGTACTTTGATGTAAGAACATAACATGGTATGATAGATAGATGCAGTGTATTCTAGACACAGAAAGCCATGTCATATGCACATGTATAACGTATAAACTCAGCAGATGCAATTTAATCAAAAGAGAAGAAATACAGGCTAGACAACATATGCAACATGAAACCAATTATCACACTGTCAACTTAGAGCAAGCACCTGAGATGGTGGAGTACGGGAGATGAACTCATCATGTAGACTTGGGACTTCAACTTCATTAGCAGTAGTAGTGACAAATCTGAGTCTCTATTTGCGTCAGTGCGGAGGACGACCAACATCCCCTAACTTACTCTTTTCCTTCCTATTTTCCGATATTGCCTTATGAAGTCAACACCATGAGAAGATGAATAAAATTAGCTCTGCATAACTGGTTGATGCATGATACAGACGAACACTACTTTGATGTAAGGCAAGCGCGGGATAGGAGGATGGAATATATACAAAAAAGACAACATTGCTATTCACATGTACGATAGGAGGATGGAATATGTATGAAAAAATAGTAAGCAGAGGACATTTCAAGAAAATTAGTAGAAATGAGCTAGGCACCTATGACACTCCAAAATTTTTGTGGTTTTTGTTTTCAGAAAGAGCCTTGCTTGGTTTGAAGAAGGTCGTTTAAACCCTTCTTAAAAAAAACCTCTTCTAAGTTTGCCCTCTGAAAATCTTTTCTTGGATTTATTTTCTTCTAAAAAGAAACCCTTTTGGTTTTGGGCTTTTGTTTGATTTTGATCCATTCTTGTTTACCATGCCTCTTATGGTAAAACTTCCCCAAAACCCCTCCTTCCACATTGGTGCAACCCAAACATTCTGTCCAAACTAATAAAATCCATTTTTGGATTTTATTCCAATTATTTCTTTTCCCAAAATAATTTTGTCCTTTCTCTTGAGCCTAGGTGATTTGCAAAGCAAGTACCTTAATACATTTGATTTTTGACCTCAACTCAACTCCTCTGGATAGTCCTTTGCACCCACAACCTAGAACCATCTTGATCCACTCTTCTTCTTTTTAAATATTTCAAAATTCACCCTCTGCAAGTTTGGACCAGATTTGCCAAATTTGGTGAAATTCATATCTACACTTCTCCAAAAATTCCACCAAAATTCAGGCAACCCCTAGCTGCAATGAGAGACCACTCCACCAAAAACCAGCTCAATGAAAAATCCCTACATGCCAGAATCATTCTGCCGAACACTTGGCATGCACTATTACTGTTCATATTCAGTAAATTCAGAGTTTCAGTGTCGTTTCTCCGTCAGTAACTTCAATCACATGTCCACTGGGCTTTTGGCTCGTTGCTCGCAGCCCCTCCCTCTTGTCCGGAGCACTACACGCGCGCTTGGCGCCTTCCTAGCGTCGGTGGCGCCCTGGCCCGCCTGCGCCGGCGTGCTTTGCGGCGGCAGAACCACCGTAACAGCCGACAGGGGGGCAACACTGCGGCATAACGCTGTTCGGCGCCGCCCAATCCTCCTGAGAGCTCCGCGTGGCCACCTCCTTGCCAGCGCACGCATGCAGCACCGTCATCGTGGCCTGGCACGCGCAGAGCGCGTTCTCTGCCGCCGACGTGTCGTGCGGCCGTTCCGTCGAGGATAGACCATAACCACCCCTCCCGTGCTGAGTTGGATGCTGAAATGGCACCAATGCTCCACCTAGATGATGCTCAAGATCCTAAGCCGACTGTCCAGCCACAGCGCCGCCGTAATCACTCGCCGGACTTATCTGTTCACGGCAACCGCCTCGGGCCGGCTATAAATAGCACCCCCGAGCTTGCTCTCGCCCCCGCACAACTCCACCACCTCACCAGACCCCGCCTAGCCACTGGAAGAGCCTTGAGGGGCCCTTCTTCCTCAGCTCCGGCCACCTCGTTCCGCCTTGGCCCCCACCTTGATTCACTCCGGTGAGGCCGTCTCCGGCGCCCTAACCTCGTCTGCAACCCTCTCAAGCAACTAGGATATTAACCCCCACTCCGATTTGACCCTCGCAGCTATCTCCGGCAAGATCCACGACTGCCCGAGCCGCCGTCCGCTGGAGCAAGGGCTGCCGTCGACACGGTGCTCGCCGGCGACCACCACCACCACCCACAGACGTGGAAAGGTGCACTGATCACGAAGGTAACCCCCGATCACCTTGCCTCGCCGTGGATCGCCGCCGGCGACCACCGCACCTCTCGGGCGCCGTCGCGCCCTGTTTCCCTCGTTTGAAATTTCAAACCTGATAGGTGGAGCCCGCCTGTCAGTCTCTCAGCCGTTTCTTTTAAAGAAACATTTTCTGGACTTTTCCGCAGAACCCCCTGGAAACTTTCTGTTTCATTACAGATGGGTCCTTGGACCAAAACTCTTATAACTTTTAAACAGAAAATGGTTTTTGATTGATTCTTTTTCTGTCATATTTATTTTTCTGTCTAGTTTTTTGTCATATTTATTTGAAAAATATTTGGAATACTTTTCTGTACACTCATGGTATTTACGTTACGTAAGTATTTTTTCATATACCGTAGATACCGGAGGAGGTGACGGAGCTGCAAACTTCACACAGTTAAACTCCGACTACTCCGAACCAGGCAAGCATGTTTGAACTCTTGATATGATGAGTGGTTGTTGCATGTTTGCATTTTAGTATAATCATGGCATGTTTATGAACATTTCTTTGAATGATATATTTCATGCACAAAAGTGGAAAGTAAGTTTCGGAAAGCATTATGTTGTGGGATACATATTTGCATGGCCATGTGATGGCATGAGGATGGGTAAGATGGCAGTGTTGTGACATGCCAGTCTTATGCCAGATTATTTGACTTCCGTGTCATCGTGAAACAAATCACATTTCCATTCATTCCTTCCTGTACTGTCACATGTTTTCTAAAAGGAATATGGCTTAGTAAGTTGCAAATCGTTTTCCTGGTACACACCAAATAGAGAGGCCGGGATGAGGGTTCCATGGCCCTGGATTAAAGCCCGTCATCCGGTCAGGGGGCATGGGTGTTTCCGGTTGGGACCGAGAGGGGGGGCACCCCTTAGAGAGCGCGTATAGAAATTTGATCCCATGCTATTCGAGGTTGTGACCTCCCCGTCTCAAAGTTTTTCTTGGACATTATCCAGGGTGATTCCTGGCATCGTGAGGTGAAATAGGTGTGTACTAGTTAAATGTGTTTATACTGAAATACCATAAACGGAACTAGTCCATTCGTGACTACGGAAATCCGTTGGCTCTGGTCAGTCAATACCAACTCTGCAGAGTCACAAATCTTTCAATCATCTTGTACATGTTCAAGTACTATATTCATCTTATCTTGTCAGGTATCAGCCTCAGTGACAAAACTCCGGTGGAATACATGTGTGATAAATCCGGTTAAAAGATTATTCCTGTGGATGGACTAATCTTGTTATTCACTTTTGTTACAAGCCCTGTCTGTGATGTCGCTCAGACGTCCGACGGTGGCATACTTGTATTTACATTTATTATAAGCCCTGTCTGTGATGTCGCTCAGACGTCCGACGGTGGCATACTTGTTATTTACGTTTGTTACAAGCCCTGTCTGTGATGTCGCTCAGATGTCCGACGGTGGCATACTTGTATTTACTTTTATTGTAAGCCCTGTCTGTGATGTCGCTCAGACGTCCGACTGTGGCATTTCTTTTCAAGCCCTATCTGCGATGTCGCTCAGACGTCCGACTGTGGCATTCCTTTTCAAGCCCTATCTGTGATGTCGCTCAGACGTCCGACTGTGGCATTTCTTTTAAAGCCCTTTATGTGGTGTCGCTAAGACGCCCGACTGCGGCATTTATTTTAAGCCCTTTATGTGGTGTCGCTTAGACGCCCGACTGTGGCATGAGTTTTTATTTGTTTACCTTTCGAGGCGTCGCTCCAGACACCCGATCGGTTTTCATTTATTTGTTTACTTATCAAGTCGTGCATAAATATTATTGTTGTTGTATGAGCATCATTTTTATTCATGACGCATTCATGCATTCATTGATTATATCTTTTGTCCAAACTGTCTTGCGAGTACTTTCAAAGTACTCACCTGGCTTGTTGATTTGGCCAGATGTTGATGAAGGCGTTCTCATGGATGAAGAGTTTGATAGCGAGTCCGACGCCTAGAGGAGTCCCAGTCAGTCCCGTGCGATCCTGTTTTGGTCATTGTATTATCCGCTTCCGCAACCCCAGAAATAAATTCATCGAGCCTCACCTCGACGCTTGATGAGCTGCCAGTTAGGAGTCAAGTTATCCACCAACACTTATTACCTCGAGCTAGTAGCATGCCACCTCACCCCTGAGTCATAACCGCCCTTATGTAAGATATTGGCGAGTTTGTAATAATTTGTTGAGCAGCCTCAACTCAACCCTGTAATATATTTAATGCTACTGGTCCTCTGTTCATCAAGTATTTGTCTACCAGTGAGGATGACTTTTTCCTATACTGGACTCTAAAGATCGATTTTCTCAATAATTATTTATTGAAAAACCGGTCGTGACAGCACCATATGAACATGCAACCAATATCACTCTATCAGGTAAAAAGTGTCTCGTTGTAAGTGCCATTTCAAGAAATTAGAAGCAGTACAAGCTAGAAGACAATGCAAGATGCAACCTACATCACAGTCCCAAGTTAAAGGTGTCTTATGGGTAGGTGATCGTTGCAGGTATAAGTTGTAAGCTATGCAGATGCAATTCAACATAATCAGAAGCAATACAAACTAGACAGCATACGGAATATGCAACCACATATAACAGTACCAAGTTAGAGCAAGCACGTGTGATGGTGGAGTAGGGGAGATGTGCTCATCATGGACACGTATGTTCTAGAAACAGGAACACGTGTCATATTCATAGGCATTATGTGTAAAGTAAGCAGATGCAATTCAACAAAGTTAGAAGCAATACAAGCTAGACATCATACGCAACATGCAACCACCTATAATAGTGCCAAGTTAGAGAAAGCACCTGTGATGGTGGAGTAGGGGAGATGTGCTCATCATCTACACAGCTACGTTGACTGTCCAGCCTTGTGTTGTCTAGCGAATCTTGTTGGGAGGATGGCGGAGTAGAATCTATAGAGACCCCTGTTTGAGTTGCTCTGAAGGACCACCCTCATCCACTGCCAGACTAATTTCCTTCATGTGTAATGATTTTGCATTGTGAAGTCAAACCGATAAGAAAAAGGAATAAAATTCGCTCTTCAGAACTCATTCATGCATGATACTGATGAACACTACTCGGATGAAAGGCAAACACATGATGTGAGGATGGAATATGTACGAAAAACAGGATGGTGTGACATATTCACACCTATGATGTGGTAACTAAGAAGAAGGCATTTCAACAAATTAGAAGGACTACAAGATAGACACCATATGAAAGATGCAACTAATATCACTCTTCCATGTTCAAACTGTATGGCGTTTCAACAAATTAGAAGTAGTACATGCTAGAAATCATATGCAAGACATAACCAATATCACAGTGGCGACTTAAAGGTGCCTTATAATAAGTGACTGATGCGGGATATGCAAGAACAGTAGTCTGATGTAAGAACATGGTGTGATCAGATATAGTATGTTCTAGAAATAGGAACACATGTCATATTCATAGGCATTATGTGTAAAGTAAGAAGATGCAATTAAACAAAGTTAGAAGCAATACAAGCTAGACATCATACGCAACATGCAACCACATATAATAGTGCCAAGCACCTGTGATGGTGGAGTAGGGGAGATGTGCTCATCAGCTACACAGCTATGTTGACTGTCTAGCATTGCTTGTCTTGCGAATCTTGTTGGGAGGATGGCGAAGTAGAATCTATAGAGAACCTCCCTTTCAGTTGCTCGGAAGGACCACCATCATCCAATGCCTTACCAATTTCCTTTGACTTTATTGATTTTGCATTGTGATGTCAAACCGACAAGAAAAAGGAATATAATTCGCTCTTCAGAACTCATTCATGCATGATACTGACGAACACTACTCTGATGAAAGGCAAAGTCATGATACAAGGATGGAATATGTACGAAAAACTAGATGGCTTGACATATTCACACCTATGATGTGGTAACTAAGCAGAAGGCACTTCAACAAATTAGAAGCACTGCAAGCTAGACACCATATGGAAGGTGCAATCAATATCACTCTACCAAGTAAAAACTGTCTCGTCATAGGTGGCGTTCATCAAACTACAAGCACTACATGCTAGATATCATATTCAAGACGCAAACCAATATCACACTGCCAACTTAAAGGTGTCCCATCATAAGTGACTCATGCAGGATACGCAAGAAGAGTACTTTCATGTAATAACATGGTGTGATAGACAGCTATAGTATGTACCAAAAACAGGAAAGCGTGTCATATTCACACGTATCATGTGTAAGCTAAGTAGATGCAGTTTACACTAATTAGGAGCAATACAAGATAGACACCATATGCAACATGCAACTGAATATCACACTGCCAAGTTAGAGCAAGCACCTTGGATCGTGGAGTAGGGGAGCGGAGACTTGGAACTTGTAAGGCACTAGCAGTACAAGGAGAATCCATACAGGTGCTCCATTTATGTTGCTGCAGAGGACCACCATCATCGCCTTCCTTACTCTTTTCCTTCCTCTTTCTCGATTTTGCCTTGTCAAGTCAAACCCGCAAGAAAAAGGAATAAAATTTGCTCTGCAGAACTAATTGGTGCATGATACTGACGAACACTACTTTCATGTAAGGCAGCCGCATGATAGGAGGATGGAATATGTATGAAAAACAGGACGGCGTGACATATTGATATGTATGATGTATAAAGTGTAAACTAAGCACAAGGTGTTTGAACTTGTTAGAAGCAATGCAAGCTAGAAACCATATGAAAAATGAAACCAATATCACTCTGCCAAATTAGAAGGGTGCTCTAACAAATGTATTTGACCAAATTAGAAGCAATACATGGCAATAGGCTAGAAATAATATGCAATATGCAATGAATAAAGGTGTCTCATTGTAAGTGATTGATGCAGGATACAGAAGAGAGGTAGTTTCATGTACGAACATGGTTAACACACAGATGTAGTGTGTACCAAAAATAGGAAGGCATGTCATATTCAGAGGTATAATGTGTAAACTAAGCAGATGCAATTTACCCTAATAAGAAGCAATACAAGCTAGACACCGTATGCAACATGCAACCACATATCACACTTCAAAGTTAGAGCAAGCACATGTGATGGTGGTGTAGGTGAAGTGCGGTCTTCATGTACAGAGCTACGTTCAATATCTTCATTTAGGCTTGCTGTTTCTTGAGAATCATGTGGAGAGGATGAAACTGCATTCTTTATAAGAGTAGCATGTCTCATACTAACCCACGAGCGTGACTGTCTCATCATAACCGATAGATGCAGGATACACAAGAATAGTAGTTTGATGTAAGAACATGGTGTGGTAGGCAGATGTAGTATGTATCAAAAACAGGAAGGCGTGTCATATTCACACGCATAATGTGTAAGCTAAGGATATGCAATTTAACAAATAAGGAGCAATACAAGCTAGGCACCATATGCAACATGCAACCAGATATCACACTTCCATGTTAGAGCAAGCACCTGGGGTTGTGGAGTAGGGGAGATGAGATTTGGAACTTGCACTGCAGTAGGAGTAGCAGGAGAATCTACAGAGATCATCTGTTTCGGTTGCTCCAGAGGCCACCATCATTTTGTGCCTTCGTCCTTTCAGATTTTGCCTTGTCAAGTAAACACACAAGAAAAATGAATGAAATTGGCACTTCCAAATTCGTTGATGGATGATACTGACGAACACAACTTTTATGTATGGCAACCACATTGTAGGAGGATGGAATATGTATGAAAAACACTAAGCAGAAGGCATTTCAACAAATTGGAAGCAATGCAATCTAGACACCATATGAAAGATCCAACCAAAATCACTCTACCAAGTTAGATGTGTCTCATTATATGTGGCACTTCAACAAATTAGAGGCAATACATGTTTGAAATGATATGCAAGATGCAACCAATATTACACTGTCAACATGAAGGTGTATCGTCAGAAGTGATTGATGAAGGATACACAAGAAAAGTAGTTTGATGTAAGAACCTGGTTAATAGAAAGACGTAGTATGTACCGAAAATTGGAAGGCATGCCATATTCATAGGTATAATGTGTTAGCTAAGCAGATGCAATTTACCCTAATTAGAAGCATTACAAGGTAGACACCATATGCAACATGCAACCACATATAACACTGCCAAGTAAGAGCAAACACCTGCGATGGTGGTGTGGGGGAATTGCGGTCATCAACTAGAGAGCTACGTTGACTATCTTCATTTAGCCTTGTTGTTTCTTCAGAATCATGTGGGGAGGATGGCACTGCACTCTTTAAACAAGTAGCGCATCTCATAGTAACCCACTGGGGTGACTGTCTCATCATAAGTGATTGATGAGGGATACAAAAGAGCATTTGTTTAATGTACAGACAGGGTTAATAGACATATGTAGTATGTATCAAAAATAGGAAGGCATGTCACTATCAAAGGTATAATGTGTAAAGTAAGCAGATGCAATTTAACCAAATTGGAAGCAATACAAGCTAGACACCATATGCAACATGCAACCACATTTGATAGCGCGAAGTTAAGGCAAGCATCTGGGATGGTTGTGTGTGGCAATTGATATCATAAACTGCAGAGCTACCTTTTACTGTCTCCATCTGCTGACACTGCACCCTTTAGAGCGATTAAACGCTTAGTGCTTATCTTCGAATTATACTGGAGCGACATCTATCTTTTCTTTTTTGCATTCATCAATACTGCGTCAGAGTCTGAAATACCCATGCATAAAAAAACAATAGTGTGAGCATGGGTGAAGTGTGTGCACAATTAGTACAGTGTAAAGGTAGCACATAGCAGGTCGGCAAGAAATAAATGACGGGAGACATATGATAGCTCTACAACATGCATGGCACACTAAATTACTACAGGATTCTATGAAAATAAAAGTCGACTGAAAACAAATAGGTCAGTCCATTTTTCTGCACCGTCCGATGTACAAAGAATGGGCAGATCACCTTCATCTACCTCCAGCCAGTTAGTGTTGATGATCTTCCTTGAAACGGCAGCGACCACCAGCCCAGTCCCTTGCCTCTGCCCTTCCTTGGACCTCACTGCGCCGCCGTGCTTGGCACTGCCCCCGGCCATCCATTCATGCCCTGTCAACCTCCAGATCGGGCCCAAGCAGCTCCTGCGCCCCACACCCCTATGATAGACACTGATGCGCTGCTTCCCCGGCGAACAGGCGAACTAGGTCCTCCGCACACCTAAGCGGGTGTTGCTTCTTTTAATTGCGGTTCGACTGACCCTCAATTGAAATCCAGGCGGGCTACTGACCTCTAGAAAAGGTGAAATAGTAAAAGGAGGAAACCTTGTGCATTTAGTATCACAAAGAAGATGCAGTAAGAAGCGCTCAACTAGTTTCTTTCGTGGGATGAATACGGTGTGAGCTGAGACGTAAGATTTGCACGAATAAGGGTAGAGGAGTACCTCTTTCTGCTGGCAGTGTTGTGTCCTCCTTCTGTTTTTCCAACGACCTTCTTGTGGTTCGCTGGAAATGAGAAGTTCTGGAGGATGGTGGAGCCTTGGACGAACCCATGGCCAAGTTGTTGAGTGTAGTGCGGTGGTCGTCTGTCGACGGCGGGGAACCAGATCTGAGGTGGTGAATGATGGCGTAGCGGGAACAACTCCGGTGCGGTGGACGGTTGCCATAGTGGAGCAGCAGTGGTGAGGCGCAGGACGGCGTGGTTGAAGTGGTTCTGGTATGGCGCACGTAAGCGTCTGCATCATGGAGGCAGCTCTGCCTCGTCTTCAGCCGCTAAGTCCTTGAGGGCGTTGCGGTTGCGGTTGCGTTGGACGACAACATCGGGGTACCGGCTCCGGCGTGATGGAGGAGGGCGGCGGTGGATTTGGCGCTATGGGGTGGAGGACGGAGGAGGCTGGGGTTTCACGGCTGGTGGAGAGGGCGTTTTGTCGCCCACGGAGTATCAATGGGGAAACGGAGGGCAGGGGGAACTAAGGGAGAACAATGTTTTGGTTTGGGACATGCTTGTTTGAAATTTGTGGAAAGTTACAAACTTTGCCCCCATCTAAAATTTCGGACATATTGCGGGTTGGGGGTAGGACAGTAATCTTAGGTTTCCAAAATGTGGGCGGGATAGATTTCGGCCGAGCGAATGGGTGTTTAGGCTGCCACGGCGTATGAATGCTTCTCGAAGGCGGTTTCGACTGGCGTCTTCGTGAAGTTACAAACCTACCCCGGTTTAGACCTTTGGACATCAGGCCGATAGGCTACATGGGCCAAAGTCAGGATAGTAATTTCCTACCACCAAACATTAGTCTCGCGCGGTTTCGATTGACCAGAGGCTTATTTGGCGCTTCGTTCAATATTTGGGACTAGAAGCATTAACGTTTTCAGTTCTCTTGAATTGAACTTTTAGGATTTGTCAAACTTCATAAATCTTTACTCTTGAAAATCCTAAAGCTACGATTATTTTGGAATGGAGGGGGTAAATTTGAATATACATTGTACATGAGTATATATTAAAAAATATGCAACTTACCTCAGTTCATGCATGGTTCCAGATATAATCTCCTTGGTTGCAAAAAAAATTAGACATGCATATGAATATATAGCATGTTCAAACGCACAACAAAGATTGATGCCCCCATTTAGATCTTATTTACAAATGCCATTATCTCGGGTTCAAATAGATGAATGCACTTCCTATGAATTCGAATCTTCAAAACCCCCTTTATGTTGAATTCAACATGTATTCTATTTTGTAGCTAGCAATTTGGAATGTATCCATGCAAGTGACAAATGTATAAAGTGCTTCACACTAACAACATGGAGTGCAGTAATTAATGTTTATATATGAATTGCAAAAGCAATCCATTGCCTGTATTTCAAACCGCGCTCACTCTATGGATCGATAATATGAAATAAACACATGCACATGCTAGAATTCAATAGAGTATGGGTGTCTGATAGACCGATTTTCGTCCATACGGAATTTGCAAAATTCGTGATCTCATCCAAAAGTAATAATGTCATTTATATTTTAATTTAATGCGTAGAACCTCCTTTTACACGTAGATGCACTATGTCTCGGCCCGTTCTCAAAAACGCGCTATATATCTCTCTATCTAATGCATAAGTGCACACACTTTATATGCATCGGCATTTCTCTTTCACACATGCTCACAATCTCTCCCGGGGTGTCGGGTTGTCTCACGGACTCAAGCACATGCTCTATCTCTCTCTCTCTCTCTCTCTCTCTGGCTACTATGTACCACTCTTTTCACTAATCTCAGTTGGAAAACACTATTTCTCTCACATGCATATATACACATGCACGGTCTCTACTAGCCCTCTATATGCACATATATGTGCCTACGTGTCTCCCGTGCGCACATTATCTTTAGGCCTCTCTCGCACACATTGCCCTCGACCCCCCAGACACACCTCTCTCTTGGTAGTTGGCAGATATGATTCCATCATATCATTCGGTAGGATATCCCTGATTGTTAGGCTGGATGGTAATACAAGGCAAATTTTTAACCTAGTTCGAACCCTTGCAGTTGAGGAAAAAGCCTACTCTTGGTACTGTATACTAGTGATAGGGGTGTGTACAAAGTACACGTGAATACCAGGCATTGTGCGTGTGTGTATACTATCGACGAACTAGCCCCCAAGCTTCTATAACATACTCCGGGCCTAGGGTTACAAATCATATATAGTCGACTTATCACCAGTGGGGATAGAGTCCTCTACGACTCTGGTAGCTTCGTGTTGTACGCCGAGTCCTCCACATGGGTCTTGGTATAATGTGTCTCAGTCCAACTTATGTGGCGGAGGATGGAACCGACCCATGAGTCCTCATGTTGACCCACCACAACTAGAAATGATGTGCCCACCACACCACACATGCAATCGGCCACTAAGAAAGTAAGAATATACAATAGTACAATGTTATACATGAAAGTTAATTTCATTGTGCATCCAAAAATATTTGTTCTGCATTGTGAATGTTTATATATTCTCCTAAAATATTAGTCATGGGAAAGAGAAACGAAGGGCATATCTCTCCTTGTCTCCACCGGACACCCCCTCTTTCTACACCACTTTCACGTACGCATACAAACTATCTCTCGGCCCTCTAAAAGTATGCATGCCCACGACACATTCACGCGTGACGGTCACTGTATTTCAAGCTAAAGCACTATACGGTCACTGGACTTCAGAATATGCTCATTATGGTCACTGTATACATTCTTGTGGTGATCATACGGTATCTACTTCACGATACGTATCCGTATTTTCTTGATGACACTGACGGATTTTGCATTTGATGCGTGCTCTGTATTTTGTTCATGACACTTACGATCATTGTATTTGAAGCGAAAGCACGATATGGTCATTGGACTTCAGAATAAGCTCATCACGGTCACCACATACATTTTGTCGTGCTAACCAACATATGGTTGGATGGTTAGGAGGACAGTGGTTTCTCGAGCCCATCAGGGTTAAAGTCCCGGTGCTCTCATTTATCCTGGGTTAATTTCAGTATTTTTCGGTGATGTGTGTTCAGTGGGAGGAGATGTTCCACTCGACTATGAGGCACCTATGGTGACTTCGTAAAATCTCAAGATCATATGCTGGCTCACTCTCGAAGGTGCTCATAGGGGTAGGGTCTGCATGTGTGTGCTTATACCGGTGAGTGCTTGCGCGTATATATGAGCCCTTGTGTCTGTACCATGTTAGAAAAATACATGTCGTGATTATATGGTCACTGGCTCACCCGTACAACTCCGTATTTTGTTGATGACACAATCAATTGACCAGTCAAACGTTCCACGTGGCGCAACTAGTGTTGCACCATCGGGGCGCGTAATCATGGGGCCCACCTGTCAACGCATATATGAAAGACAGAAATGGTAGTTTGAGTCTGTACTGTGTTAATAAAATACATTTTAGGGTGATCATACGGTCACTGGCTCACCATACAGCTCCGTAATTTGTTGATGACATGATCAATTGACCAGTCAAACGGTCCACATTCAGTAGCGCACATTACCATAGGGCCCACCCGTCAGCGTGTATATGAAGGACAGAAATGATAATAAATTAGTGTTCGGTGGCGATTCGAAGTCATGAGACCTCTGGTTGGCAGTCGCCAGCGGTGGGGGCGCGGTGATTGGGCGGTGGCGTGGGGATCGCCGGAGAAAAGGCTTGGCGTGGGGGAGCCTAGAGGGATGGCCGGGGCGGCGATGGACCGGCGGTGGGGAGTCGTTTCGGGGCGGGCGGGGCGGCATGGTGGTGCGGGCCGGCCACGGGCGGTGGGGGCCGGCGGTTCGGCCGGTGGTGGCTGGCGGCTCAGGGGGGTGGAGTTTGAAGATAAACTGCAGGCCCTGGATTTCATATCCAACGGTTGGAAAAGCTAATGACCAGAGATGAAAAAGTTAGTTGACTGATGTGTAGCCTCACCCCGCACATACACATGCACACACGCAACACTCGGATGAACACACGCACGCATGCAGGCTTGCAACACTGACACGTACACATAACAAAGACACGCACGCATGCAGGCATGCAACACTAACACGTACACATGCACTCACGAACACACGCACGTACGCACACATGCATGCAACACTAAAACGTACCCTTGCATGCATGCAACACTCGCACGCCTGCATGCACACAGCACACGACGCAAGACACACGCTCAACCTATACGTGCATGCACCCTTTGTTAAGGACATGGATTGTTACGGGTATTACTCAATCTTATCTATGATAAGCAAAACATTAATGTTTGCAGCGGTCTTTCTGAATCACAACATATCAAACAGGCTATCAACTTATATATGAAAATTTTAAAATTCTCATACATTATATAGTAGGCTTATCTATATGAAACAGATGACGTCACACTCAATGAACAATCATCGGTTTATGAAATGCCCGCTTCTGACCACCCTGGCCCACCAAAAGTCCCTCTGCTGTGCGCTGCTTGTGTTGAGTCACTGACATGCAATCCATGTACCCAAAGAGCCCACACGTCAGTGGAAGAACGGCGCAGCGTTGTTGAAAGCACAAGTGCTCCCTGGGTGATTTTGGTAATTAATGTCAACATATCTCTTGTTGGACTAATACTTTTATCTAGTATATTTCAGATATTTCCAATAGTGGAGTGGCATGGACAAGAGGATGTGGAACCGTTTCAAGATGCTAAGGACAGAGGATTGGCTCAAGCTCAAAGCTCAGGACTCTACATTTCCTATTTTAGTGATCAAAGATCACATTGAGTCCATAGGAAAGCCAATACTATTAAAAGGGGATGAGGTGTTGCTTAATGACTTGCTTGCTCAAAGTTCTTAGTGATATGCTCCAAATCCCTCAACCACTTTTTCATATCAACATATCTTCCAAACCAAAAGTCAAACTCGGCCCCACCGATTTGATCTATCCGGCGCCACTGAGTACACTTGACATAGCCACTGCCAGAAACCCTAATCAATTCGGTCTCACCGATGGGATCTCGGTCTCACTGAGATGGGCTTGCAAACTCTTTGTTGCCTATTGCAATAATTTAGGTCTCACCGAGAATATGCAATCGATCCCACCGAGTTTGCTTGACAAACTCTCTGTTTCACTTATTTCCAAAATCGGTCCAACCGAGTTTGTGTAATCGGTCAAACCAAGATAAGGTTTTACCCTAACCCTTGCACATCAGTCCTACCGAGTTGATCATATCGGTCCCACCAAAATGTCTAATGGTCACATTATGAACTAAATCGGTCTGACCGAGTTTTCTGATTCGGTCCCACCGAGTTTGGTAAATTGTGTGTAACGGTTAGATTTTGTGTGGAGGCTACATATACCCCTCCACCCTCTCCTCATTCGTGAGGAAATCCATCAGAACATGCCTTCACTTCTAGCATTCATTTTCTGAGAAAGAACCACCTACTCATGTGTTGAGGCCAAGATATTCCAATCCTACCATATGAATCTTGATCTCTAGCCTTCCCCAAGTTGCTTTCCACTCAAATCATCTTTCCACCAAATCCAATCCTATGAGAAAGAGTTGAGTGTTGGGGAGACTATCATTTGAAGCACAAGAGCAAGGATTTCATCATCAACACACCATCTATTACCTTTTGGAGAGTTGTATCTCCTAGATTGGTTAGGTGTCAGTTGGGAGCCTCCATCAAGATTGTGGAGTTGAACCAAGGAGTTTGTACGGGCAAGGAGATCGCCTACTTCGTGAAGATCTACCCTAGTGAGGCAAGTCCTTCGTGGGCGATGGCATGGTGGGATAGACAAGGTTGCTTCTTCGTGGACCCTTCGTGGGTGGAGCCCCCTGGACTCGCACAGCCATTACCCTTTGTGGGTTGAAGTCTCCATCAACATGGATATACGATAGCACCACCTATTGGAACCACGTCAAAAATCCCCGTGTCTCCAATTGCGTTTGCACACTCCAATCCCATCCCTTCACTTTCTTGCAAGTTGCATGCTTTACTTTCTGCTGCTCATATACTCTTTACATGCTTGCTTGATATGTGTTGTGAATGGTTAAACTTGTGCCTAAACTCCACCTCAACTTGAAGAACTTAAAAATTGCTACTTTTCTTGGTTAAGAGTCTATTCACCCCCCTATAGACACCTCTTCTCGATTTTTTCAATTGGTATCATAGCTTTGGTCTCCATTGCTTTGGTTTAATCACCATTGGAGGAAGATGGATGAGTCTACGTTGGGGAGTCTTAGACATAGAGTGCCTAGACTTGATGGAGAGTACTTTCATGAGTGGAAAAATGAGATGCTTCGGATTTTCAATGAATATCATTTGAGCAAGCACATTACCAACCCTTGTGAGCCCATTGTTGATCCCTTGTATCCCACTCCTGATGAGGATCTTGACATGATTCACAATCTTAGAACTATCAATCTTATCATTAGAGGATTGCATAGAAATTTGATTGATCACTTGCCTACTCTTGATTGTGCTTATACTATATGGAGATTTCTTGAGGAAAGATTTCCAAACAATTCCTTGCAAAATCTAGATGAGATTCTTCATAAGTCAATTGCCTTGAATAAAATGAGTAGTAGTGATCCTAGGTTTGATGTTTGTTTATTTGAGCTTCATGACCTTATGCGTGCCAAAGGAGATGTTGGAATCATTAGCAATATCATCCTCGAAGACATTAGACTTCATAAAGATGATTATTGTCATGATCATTTATCTAATGAATCACTCTCTCTAGGAATTGATCCATCACATGACGATGTTGAACATGAATACTATGATGAGCATGATGATAGTGACTATGATCTTGATGATTCAATGAGACACTTTGGTCTTATGGCTAATCTTCACGGCTACATGGCAGGAGGAAAGGAATGGGTCCTTGATAGTGGATGTACCGATCACATGACCGGAGACAAGGATATGTTTCGTGAGCTTGCTGAAGACGACCCTCGAAAGTATGTCACTTTTGGTGATAACTCAAAGGGTAAGGTGGTTGGCCTCGGTAAGGTGGCCATCTCACATGACAGCTCCATACAAAATGCCATGCTCGTTGAATCTCTTAGCTATAATCTTCTTTCTGTATCTAGACTAGCTGACTTTACTTTCAATGTCCTATTTACTAAAGTAGATTGCCAAGTGTTTCATAGATATAATCATAAAATGGTCTTTACCGGCATATGTAGAGGTGATCTATACATTGTTGACTTCACTAAAAAGGCTCAACCTAGAACTTGCTTAATTGCTAAATCTTCCAAAGGCTGATTATGGCATAGACGGTTAGGTCATGTGGGCATGCGAAACCTTGAGAAGCTTATTAAAGGTGATCATATCCTTGGTGTTAAAGATGTCATATTTGATAAGGATAGACTTTGTAGCGCTTGCCAAGCAGGAAAACAGGTTGGAGGAAGCCACCCCGTGAAGAACATCATGACCACGAGGACACCCCTCGAGCTACTTCACATGGATCTCTTTGGTCCCAATGCCTACAAAAGTCTCGGTGGAAACTCATTAGGTCTAGTTATAGTCGATGATTTTTCAAGATTTACGTGGGTGTTCTTTCTTGATGATAAATCGCAGGTCCAAAAGATCTTCAAAAATTTCGCTTGGAAGGCCCAAAATCAATTTGAAGTGAAGATCAAGAAGGTTCACAGTGACAACGGAATGGAGTTCAAGAACGCAAATGTGGACACCTTTCTTGACAAAGAAGGTATCTCACATGAGTTCCCGGCTATGTACACACCTCAACAAAATGGAGTTGTTGAGAGGAATCACCGGATGCTCATCAAAATGGCGAGAACGATGCTTGATGAATACAAGATGCCAAAAAACTTTTGGGCTGAAGGGGTTGCGACAGCTTGTCATGCAACAAATCGCTTGTATCTTCACAAGCTACTCGGCAAGATGGCATACGAGCTCCTCACCGGTAACAAACCCCAAGTTGGATACTTTCGAGTATTCGGCTCAAAGTGCTACATTCTTGATAAGCATCATTGTTCTAATTTGCTTTCAAATCTCATGAGTGTTTCCTACTTGGTTATGGCTCAAACTCTCACACTTACCGTGTCTACAACAATTTCACCCGAAAGATTGAAGAGACGGTAGATGTGAAGTTTGATGAATCTAACGGCTCGCAAGTAGAGCAATTGTCAATTGATGTAGGAGGTAAAGACCCTTCGGAAGCAATCCAAGACTTGTCTATTGGAAAGATCCATCCAATGGAGGTGAAGGAGAGTACCTCTTCCGTCCAACTGGAAGCTTCTACCTCACGACAAGGTGAACCAAGAGTTGATATGGAAGCATACACAAGTGGGACACACCAAGATGAAGAAAACGAGGAAGTACACCAAGATGAACCTCATCAACCTTCTTCTCCGCCACGACAAGAGAATGACAACATCAACAATGAAGAAGGCCAAGAAGGAGAACAAGATGATGAAGAAGATGTTCCACTCTGACCAAAACAGAAGCTCTCACGAGTTCGAGCAAGAGTCACCAGAGACCATCCCATCGAGCAAATCTATAATCATATCCAAACTGGGAGAATCACTCGCTCTAAATCTTGTTTGGCTAATTTTTGTTAACATTATTCATTCATCTCTAGCATTGAGCCCATGAAGGTTGAAAAAGCATTGGAAGATCCGGATTGCATAAATGCCATGCACGAAGAACTACACAACTTTGAGAGAAACCAAGTGTGGACATTGGTCGAGAAGCCCGAGAACAACCACAATATCATCGGTACCAAAGGGTGTTTTGCAACAAGCAAGATGAAGATGGAAAAGTAGTTCGCAACAAAGCACGTCTCGTCGCCCAAGGCTACACTCAGGTCGAAGGTATGGACCATGGTGAGACATATGCCCCCGTTGCTAGACTTGAGTCCATCCGCATCTTACTTGCCTTTGCCAATCATCATGATATTACCTTGTATCAAATGGACATTAAAAGTGCTTTTCTAAATGGTGAAATTGAGGACGAAGTTTATGTTAAACAACCTCCCAGCTTTGTTAATCCTAAGAAATCCAATCATGTTTACAAACTTCAAAAGCTCTTTATGGTCTTAAGCAAGCTCCTAGAGCTTGGTATAAATTCTTGACCAAGTTCCTCATTGAAAAAGGCTTTGAGATTGGAAAAATTGATTCTACTCTTTTCACTAAAGGTGTTAATGGAGAATTATTTGTGTGC
This sequence comes from Triticum dicoccoides, assembly GCF_002162155.2. NCBI lineage: Eukaryota > Viridiplantae > Streptophyta > Magnoliopsida > Poales > Poaceae > Triticum > Triticum dicoccoides. The sequence goes on along the minus strand of NC_041383.1, from coordinate 309,681,235 downwards.
CAAATTTATGTTGATGATATTATATTTGGTTCAACTAACCCTCATTTTAGTGAGAAGTTTGGGAAGCTTATGTCGGAGAAGTTTGAGATGTCTATGATGAGTGAACTCAAGTTCTTTCTTGGTTTGCAAATCTAGCAAACGAAGTAAGGTACCTTTGTCTCTGAAACAAAGTACACCAAGGACTTATTCAATAAGTTCAATATGCAAGAATGCAAAGGTATGATTACACCCATGCCTATTAGTGGACATCTTGACTTGACTAAAGATGGTGAACCCTTTGATCAAAAAGTTTACCGCTCTATGATTGGTTCATTGTTATATCTATGTGCCTCCCCTCCCGATATTATGCTAAGTGTGTGCATGTGCGCACGATATCAAGTGGCCCCTAAAGAATGTCATCTTAAGGCTATGAAAAGGATAGTGAGATACTTAATACATACACCAAATTTTGGCATTTGGTATCCAAAGAGGTCTTTTTTTGATCTTGTTGGCTACTCCGACTCGGACTATTCCGGTGACAAGGTTGATAGAAAGTCCACTTCGGGTACTTGTCAATTTCTTGGTAGATCTCTTGTGTCTTGGTCCTCCAAAAAACAAAACTCGGTATCCTTATCCACCGTCGAAGCGGAATATATTGCTGCCGGTTCATGTTGTGCTCAATTACTTTGGATGACCCAAACTCTTAAAGATTATGGGATATATGTGAAACATGTTCCATTGCTTTGTGACAATGAAAGTGCTATTAAGATTGCTCACAATCCCATGCAACATTCTCGAACTAAGAATATTGAGGTTCCTCATCATTTCATTCGAGATCATGTTGCTAAAGGAGACATTAACCTTAAGCATGTTCGTACCGATAAGCAATTGGCGGATATATTCACCAAACCGCTTGATGAGAAAGTATTTTGCTGTTTGAGAGGTGAATTAAACATCATTGATGCTTCAAACTTGGAGTAGGAACTCCATTTGGATACATGCAAGGCATGAGCCTATGACTAATCCTTGATATTTCCCTTATGATGATAATCATATGTCTTGGATATATTTGCACCCTTGCATGTTATCTAACCCTTGTAGGTACTTGGATGGATCTAAATCTATGAGATTGCAACTCACTCACATCTTGAGCAATCTCTACACCACCAAATCTCTACATTATGGTGGTTGAAGACAAGGAAGCATGAAACCCTTCAAATATATCCTTTGACAAATTCCTATGTCAAATTTCATGATTGTCATTTTGGTTGCACAAGTGATACTCCTTGCAAAACTAATTCATGTAGGTAGATGAACTTCAATTACAAGTGGTGCTCCCAATTAACTACATCAACCTTGAGCATCCCACACAAGTTCAACTACATGATCAAGATCAACACAACCACCCAAGGTATGTTATTCCATCTTAGAGAAGCTTTACCGCAAGACATGGGTCAAAGCATCTCAACAAGATGTGAACACATCAAAATGCTTAAACGGAAAATAGCAACCCCATTTTGAGCTTAAACGATGAGTATGACATATGATCAATTGTCTTCACTTGACTCCTAACTCAATATACCCTAACATAGGTGACTTTGTCACCGACCAATTCTAGATGAAGTTCTCTAGTGTTTCTCCTTGTTCTTGCATTTGTCTCATGCATATTTGTTTCCCTTTTCAAAAGAAAAACTTCATCTAGATTTCTTTTCTTTTATTTCTGTTCTGCATTTCCTGCATCCTATTCATTGCAAATCCTTCAGTTAATTCCCTGCAAATCCTTGTGAGATCTTATTTGCTTAGTGAGCTGAGGTGACAAGTGCTTTTTCTCTGTAATGAACTCGGACACACCGGTTTGTCTCTTTCAGTCAAACCGAATTACCTCGGTGCCACCGAAGACAACAACTCAGTGTTACCGATTTCAAATGCTGAGGAGACACTTTATCATTTTCATCCTGCACATTTTGTTCCAGCTCCACTCGATGATTCTTATACTCTACCAGCACCTTATTTTTCCCTGCTACTTTGCTATGTGACCCAAGGACCAAACCTATTTTGACTCACACTCCAGAAGACCCTTCTTGGAAATTGATGTCAAACGGGGAGAGAGAGCTCACATCAAAGCTTAATCATATCAGAAGGGGGAAATAGAGACCCCAGTTGCTTGGTATTTAAAGAGGAGAGAAGTCACATGTCTTTAGAGGGGAAAGACATGTTCATGTTGTTTGTGTTGTTTGTGCGTTTGCTTTGCACTGATTTTCTATTCCTTATCTTCTCCCAGTACCCCACATAAGATCAGGGGGAGCAAGACATCTAAGGGAAGGAAATCTTTGAATTCATTGCATATCTTTACCTTTGGGGACATGTCTACACTCAAATAGAGTACCCAGTACTCACTCTCTGCATGTCATCCCAATCTTGGTACTCTTGTGGTTTGTTGCTCTTGCTCTGTTTAGTAGATGTTGTTGTGTTGTCTAACCTTGTTTACTCAGGTTCATCTCTTCCAAAGCTATCTCAAGACCACAAGGTAAGTATATGCATCACACTCATGTTCATGAGGATCTCCTGCTGATGTACATATTGTTTGCAAGAAGAACTCAAGAGCATGAAGGTACATTTCCTATATTCACATCATTTGCTCTGATGCATATGGCCAAGATACATGTAACTTATTGCTTGCTCTGTCATGATTATGCACTCACATGATCTTATGTTCCATATTTACATGATTGCATACATGTAGGGGGCAGCCTATGCAAGTTACATGTCCTTCCAAAGCTTTGCCTGCCTTTCTCTATATCTTTATCAAAAGCTTTGATGTATGTTGTCATCAACTACCAAAAAGGGGGATATTGAAAGCACAAATGCTCCCTGGGTGATTTTGGTAATTAATGTCAACATATCTCTTGTTGGACTAATACTTTTATCTAGTATATTTCAAATATGTCCAACAGTGGAGTGGCATGGACAAGAGGATGTGGAACCCTTTCAAGATCCTAAGGACAAAGGATTGGCTCATGCTCAAAGCTCAAGACTCTACATTTCCTATTTTAGTGATCAAAAGATCACATTGAGTCCATAGGAAAGGCAATGCTATTAAAAGGGGATGAGGTGTTGCTTTATGGCTTGCTTGCTCAAAGTGCTTAGTGATATGATCCAAAGCCCTAACCACTTTCTCATATCCACTTATGTTCCAAACCAAAAGTCAAACTTGGCTCCACCGATTTGATCTATCCGTTGCCACCGAGTTCATTTGACATAGCCACTGCCAGAAACCCTAATCAATTAGGTCTCACCGATGGGATCTCGGTCTCACCGAGATGGGCTTGCAAACTCTCTGTTGCCTATTGCAATAATTTAGGTCTCACCGAGAATATGCAATTGATCCCACCGACTTTCCTTGACAAACTCTCTGCTTCACTTATTACCAAAATCGGTCCAACCGAGTTTGTGTAATTGGTCAAACCGAGATAAGGTTTTACCCTAACCCTTGCACATCGGTCCTACCGAGTTGATCATATCGGTCCCACCAAAATGCCTAATGGTCACAACATGAACTAAATCGGTCTGACCAAGTTTTCTGATATGGTCCCACCGAGTTTGGTAAATTGTGTGTAATGGTTAGATTTTGTGTGGAGGCTATATATACCCTCCACCCTCTCCTCATTCGTGAGGAAAGCCATCAGAACATGCCTTCACGTTCATCATTCATTTTCTAAGAAAGAAGCACCTACTCATGTGTTGAGGCCAAGATATTCCAATCCTACCATATGAATCTTGATCTCTAGCCTTCCCCAAGTTGCTTTCCACTCAAATCATCTTTCCACCAAATCCAATCCTATGAGAGAGAGTTGAGTGTTGGGGAGACTATCATTTGAAGCACAAGAGCAAGGAGTTCATCATCAACACACCATATATTACCTTTTGGAGAGTGATGTCTCCTAGATTGGTTAGGTGTCACTTGGGAGCCTCCGTCAAGATTGTGGAGTTGAACCAAGGAGTTTTTATGGGCAAGGAGATCGCCTACTTCGTGAAGATCTACCCTAGTGAGGCAAGTCCTTCGTGGGCGATGGCCATGGTGGGATAGACAAGGTTGCTTCTTTGTGGACCCTTCATGGGTGGAGCCCTCCGTGGACTCGCGCAGTCGTTACCCTTCGTGGGTTGAAGTCTCCATCAACGTGGATGTACGATAGCACCACCTATCGGTACCACGCCAAAAATCTCCGTGTCTCCAATTGCGTTTGCACACTCCAATCCCATCCCTTTACTTTCTTGCAAGTTGCATGCTTTACTTTCCACTGCTCATATACTCTTTGCCTGCTTGCTTGATATGTATTGTGAATGGTTAAACTTGTGCCTAAACTCCACCTCAACTTGAAGAACATAAAAATTGCTACTTTTCTTGGTTAAGAGTATATTCACTCCCCCCCCTCTAGACACCTCTTCTCGATCCTTTTAGTCATACGTCAGAGTCGAGGGCGCCACTCGTTGCATGCCCGGCTGAACACGCCTCCTTGCCGCATTCAAATGCCTCCATGAAACCCGCCCATGTGGAAGCCGAGAGACCCACTCTGGAAACACGTCCGTTCATGACTGGGCCGGCATTAAACGCAACGCCGGCCGAGCTCCTCCCGTCCGCCGTCTATTTAATCTCCTATTAAATCGAGGCCAAATGCCGGCCAAGAATCGCACACCTCCGCCGCTCCCCTATCTCCTCCTTCACCATTTTGTCCACTCTTACAATGGCTTTTGAAGAGTAGTTATCCCTCATCCAAGTTGGCTGGGTGACCCGCCGGATACGAGCTATGCAGCTCGCTGATCCACCTCCCTCCCCTCACCCGACAGAGCCAGTTGCCGCCCCAAGCCAGCGCGCGGTTCAGCAACTCACCGCTCTAGGCCAGCTCGACGAGGAGCGGCGCATGGGCGTCATTGCCACCGTCCACGCTGCCGCCTCGTACCACGCCTCCCATGTCTGCGACCACGTTTCCCGTTTCTGTGGCCGAGACTCCCATGTCGGCGGTCGCGCCATGCAAGCAGCGATAGAAGCCGGGTGTGCGGAGAGCGACAAGTCGGTGTCCTGCGCCTCCGCGTCCGCCGCCGTCATCAAGGATAAGTAGAACATGGGAGGCCGCCGCTGCTTGGGTCCCATGAAGGCCACCGCGGAGGCGACGCCGGCGTACACAGCAGGTGTCTTGCTGGATCCTTTTGTCGCGAGGACCTTCGTCGACCCTGCATGGTCTCCTTGGAAGTAGGGAATCCCCCTTCCACCATCATCTTCGGCATTAGCCAATGATATTAGTTGGGTAGTGGGGAAGTGAGCCATCCTTTGCGCTAAAGCATATACCTCTGACGCTCCCGACAGTCCGGTGATCATGCTGCCGGACATGAGGAACACAAATAGATCGGCATGCGACCATTTAGGCCAGGTATTATATACATGTGATGTCCAGAACTAGCACCGCATAGTTCATTTGAATGTAATGAAATCCATCATGTTTGCATGAATTTCGTCCGGTTGGTTGAGTTGCAGTCATAATGTGTGCGGCTATGGTTGGATGGCGTAATTTGCGGGTCGTCGGTCGGTCTGCGGCCGGCTCGGGCGGCCTGGTAGCTTGTGCGAGCTTATCTCCAACGTGCATGCTAGAGGATGCATGAGCACCCGAGCCATTCCTTGTTCATTGGTGGCAAAGGCATCGGAGGACAAAAGGGTTGCCAATATTTTGGCTACCCTGGGCAAGATCCAAAATACCCCTCCCAGCAGATTCAAATCTCGTGTTCGCCGTGAAATTTTGCTGTGTGTTGTTTTCATGGACTAGCAAGATGCCCGTGCATTGCACGGAACATCAAGATGCAATTTTTTACAAAACACCTATTGTGATTGACCCATGCAGCTGTAATCCCATTTGTAAAAACTAATGATATCTCGAGAATTTTATCGGAAAAATGGTATCTCGAGAATTTTATTGGACTCCAATTTTGTATACAAGGCCACAAACCCATATTACAAGTACCAAGGCAAAAATTAATGTCTTCTAAGTCAATGTTGCAAGCCACCTTGTTTCCTTGTTTGCCTTGTAAATTAATGTGTATTCTTCTCTTTCATGCACATCAAGCCAATGCTCACACTCCCTCATGCATGCAAGGGATAACTAATGTCCTCCTTTGCTAGTACTATGAGGCAAACACCATTAATATTGCATCGATTAGTGTTAGTGGACTTGTATATCTGCAAAATGGAGGGAGAAAGGTGAGAGATAAGGTGAGGAGGAGTGGGGCGTGGTGGTGAATGGTGGTCGGACTGGGCGGAGGCATGGGGATGGACGGCGCATTATGTCTAGGTTTGTATCTCTCACACACACACACCCACGTAGGTGGGGAACATGCACGAAGAGAAGAGGTGCACGCACAGCGCACGTACTCCCGTCTCTTTCCCAACCGCACCCGCGCGGGTACACGGTGGAGCTCATTTCTATACGAAAAGGCAGCCCACATGGTAATTTGACATGTGTACTGGTTGTCCACTTGATGGTGGGTGAATCGTCTACCACGGGTGAACAAATAAATTGCGACTTGAAGTGTTATGTTGAAAAAGAGACAAACCATGTGGGGCCTACCTTAGAGGCAAGGCTCTATACACTGGAGTACTTTTGATGTGTCCCGTCAACTCGCGAAACAAGGAGAAGCTTGCTTAGTACGCCATATCCCCCAGCCACGGGCGCGGTGGCTCACAGGATGAGGTGAAGCTTGCTTACTGTACGCCTTATGCCTGCTCCCTCGCCCACGCGCGCGGTGGCTCGCAGGGCGAGGAGAAAAATTTACTACTCCCTCCATTTACTCCTCGTCCCTACCTTTGTTAGAGAGATTATCATATTGTTTAGAATATATGTCCTTTAGTACTCCCTCCATTTACTTATACAAGGCCACTAAAAAAATACATTTTGCATCTATACAAGGCCACAAATAGTAATCGTGACAAAAGTTACTACTCCCTCCTTTCCAGTTTATGGCTTAATTTCAAATCTCTCCAACCAAGGTAGACGGTGAGTGGTGGAATTAATTTCGTAGTTTGCACAAGTAATTAGTACGCTCATTTTTCTCAAGAAGTTATGTTTACCGAGGCATTAATTAGAATGAATGCATGCATGACCACTAAATTTCCATGAACTTCTATATGCATTGGTGAGTTTTCTCTTGACACTTCTTGCATCGGGTGATTTAAAGCACCTCGAAATCCAACATGTGATGGTACTACCAGTAGTAGTAGAATTGAGACTTAAACCAGAAAAACAAAATTTTTTAGATGAGCCCTATAAAACCTAGTGGGTACGTACTCCGTAAAATCAGATTTTCCCAAAACTAAGTCGCTCAACCTTTATTTGCTTGTTTTCCTTCCAGCCTCCTTTCCTCAAACAGACTATGTCAAACTCCCCTGCCTGCTGCGCAGGAAAAGACCCGCCCTCGCCTTTTTTAGTCCGGGTTTGTATCGATGGATCACGTGAAGCAGCAAAAACCAAGTCGTGTCTTGTACTCCTCCATCGATGCTCGCTTTCATGAATTTTGTACTTCCTCTCGCCGACATGTGGGACATATAACAACCGGGTCAACGTGTCAAGCACCAAATAATAGTGCAAAACAGCAGGGGGACGCACCCCAGTCGTAGCGCCCTAGTAGTAGTAATGAGCAATGAGACGTCAAATCACAATGCCGCACCTTCCCAGACGGACGAAGCAACCATTATTTCACACTTCGGTTCGCCATCATCTCAAACCACGTAGTCAAGAGGGACAAGCACATCACCTTGGTACATCATGACACGTGGGACCGCATGACAGGCCATGCTCCCCTGACCATCGCTCGGTAAAATCACCTGATTTTTACTACTTCCTCCGTATCGGTTTAGATGGCATGCACGTCATTCTAGGTTGAGAATTTAACTGGCTATATACGTGATGAACAGTATATGTTTAGAAACTATATCCGCTTAAGAATCCAATGATATACTTTTTGTGACATAGTAACTCATATTTAGTTAGTAAAATGGATGACCTAGAACTACGTGCACGCCCTATAAACCGAGACGGAGAGGGTATTACAGTACATATCTTTTTAGATCAATATAATCGGGATTCACCAAGGAGCAAAACCAAGTGGTAGGTGATGACCCACAAGTTTAGGGGATCAATCGTAGTCCTTTCGATAAGTAAGAGCGTCGAGCCCAGCGAGGAGCAGAAGGAAATGATAAGCGGTTTTCAGTAAGGTTTTCTCTACAAGCACTGAAATTGTAGGTGATAGATAGTTTTGTGATAAGATAAATGGTAACGAGTAAAAAGTAATTAAAGTAAATAAAGTGAAGCAAGGTGGCCCAATCCTTTATGTAGCAAAGGATAAGCCTGGACAATTTCTAATATGAGAAAGGAGCTCCCGAGGACACATGGGAATTATCGTCAAGCTAGTTTTCATCACGTTCATATGATTCGCATGCGGTACTTTGATAATTTGATATGTGGGTGGACCGGTACTTGGGTGATGCCCTTACTTGGACAAGCATCCCACTTATGATGAACCCCTATTGCAAGCGTCTGCAACTACAAAAGAAGTATTAAGGTAAACCTAACTGAGGGAGTTCCAGACTAGGGGGTGTCCGGATAGCCGAACTATCATCATCGGTCGGACTCCAAGACTATGAAGATACAAGATTGAAGACTTCGTCCCGTGTTCGGATGGGACTTTCCTTGGCGTGGAAGGCAAGCTTGGCGATACGGATATGTAGATCTCCTACCATTGTAACCGACTCTGTGTAACCCTAGCCCTCTCCGGTGTCTATATAAACCGGATGGCTTTAGTCCATAGGACGAACAACAATCATACCATAGGCTAGCTTCTAGGGTTTAGCCTCCTTGATCTCGTGGTAGATCTACTCTTGTAACCCACATCATCAATATTAGTCAAGCAGGACGTAGGGTTTTACCTCCATCAAGAGGGCCCGGACCTGGGTAAAAACATCGTGTCCCTCGTCTCCTGTTACCATCCGCCTAGACGCACAGTTCGGGACCCCCTACCTGAGATCCGCCGGTTTTGACACCGACATTGGTGCTTTCATTGACAGTTCCTCTGTGTCGTCACCGATAGGCTCGATGGCTTCTTCGATCATCAACGACGATGCAGTCCAGGGTGAGACCTTCCTCCCCAGACAGATTTTCGTATTCGGCGGCTTCACACTGCGGGCCAATTCGCTTGGCCAGCTGGAGCAGATCGAAGGCTACGCCCCTGGCCGTCCGGTCAGATTTGGAAGTTTGAACTTCACGGCTGACATCCGCGGGGACTTGATCCTCGACGGATTCGAGCCACAGCCGAGTGTGCCGTACTGTCATGATGGGCATGATTTAGCTCTGCAGCAGGACAGTACCCTGGAGGCCGCACTCAAACCCGCTCCGATCTTCGACTCGGAGCCGGCTGCGCAGACCAAGGATGGATGGCTAGACAACACCTCGGGGGCTGCAACCTCTACGGCGATAGAGCCGAACACCTATCTTGTCCCCCATGAAGCTCGTGACTCCGAGGTGCCGGACTCCTTGCTGGACTCCGGACCTCCCGCGCCCCCTCCAGTCGAATCCGATTGGGCGCCGATCATGGAGTTCACCGCGGCGGACATATTTTAACACTCACCTTTTGGCGACATCTTGAGTTCGCTAAAGTACCTCTCGTTATCAGGAGAGGCCTGGCCGGACTACGGCCAGGACGGTTGGGATGCGGACGACGAAGAAATTCAGAGCCCACCCACCACCCACTTGGTAGCCACTGTCGACGACCTAACCGACATGCTAGATTACGACTCTGAGGACATCGACGGTATGGACGACGATGCCGGAGACGACCAAGAACCAGCGCCCACCGGGCACTGGAAAGCCACCTCTTCATACGACATATACATGGTGGATATCCCAAAGGATGGGAACGGCGAAGGAATAGCGGAGGATGACCCCTCCAAGAAACAGCCCAAGCGCCGGCGTCAGCGGCGCCGCTCTAAATCCCGCCATAGCAAGAATGAGGATTCCGGCACCGGAGACAATAATACACCGGATAGCGCCGAAGACAACCCGCTCCAGCAAGATCCAGCACAGGAGGAGGGGGACGCCAGCCCTCATGAGAGAGCAGACGAAGAAGAGGTAGAGGACTATATGCCTCCCTCCGGAGTGAGGCAAGCCTCGACGATGACGAATTCGTCGTGCCTGAGGATCCCGTCGAACAGGAGCGTTTCAAACGCAGGCTTATGGCCATGGCAAACAGCCTCAAGAAAAAGCAGCAGCAGCTTAGAGCTGATCAAGATCTGCTAGCCGACAGATGGACCGAAGTCCTCGCGGCCGAAGAGCATGAACTCGAACGCCCCTCCAAAAGCTACCCCAAACGCAAGCTGCTCCCCCGATTAGAGGTGGAGGCATATGATCTCGCTTCACCAGGAGACAATACGACTGATCGACCACCCCGTGGTCGCGACAGAGAGGCCTCAAGGCCCTTCACTAGACCCGTACCCCGATATCGCTCAAAAAGCACAAGGCCACAGGGGAACACTCTGGACCTGCGAGACATATTGGAGGATAAGGCAAGAGAATCAAGATCGATCTATGGATCACGTGGGCGCCCCACGATACGTGACGATCACCGTCACCCCGGACACAGTAAGTCCGGCCGGGCCGAACACAACAGACAAAGCTCTTTTGAGCTCCATCGCGATATCGCCCAGTACAGAGGCGCCGCACACCCACTATGCTTCACAGATGAGGTAATGGATCATCAAATCCCAGAAGGGTTTAAACCCGTCAATATTGAATCTTATGATGGCACAACAGACCCCGCGGTCTGGCTCGAGGACTATCTCCTCCACATCCACATGGCCCGCGGAGACGATCTCCACGCCATCAAATATCTCCCACTCAAACTTAAAGGACCAGCCCGGCACTGGCTTAACAGCTTGCCAGCAGAGTCAATCGGGAGTTGCGAGGACCTGGAAGCCGCATTCCTCGATAACTTCCAAGGCACGTACGTGCAACCACCAAATGCAGATGACCTAAGCCACATAATTCAGCAGCCAGACGAATCGGCCAGACAATTCTGGACACGGTTCTTAACCAAGAAAAACCAAATCGTCGACTGTCCGGATGCCGAGGCCCTCGCGGCCTTCAAGCATAACATCCGTGATGAGTGGCTTGCCCGGCACCTGGGACAGGAAAAGCAGAAATCCATGGCATCCCTTACATCATTCATGACCCGCTTCTGTGCGGGTGAGGACAGCTGGCTAGCACGCAGCAACAACCTCAACAAAAATTCTGGCAGTCCGGATATCAAGGACTGTAGTGGCAGGTCACGTCGCTACAAAAACAAACGCCGCATTAACGGTGATAACAGTGAGGATACGGCAGTCAATGCCGGATTCAGAGGCTCTAAACCCGGTCAACGGAAAAAGCCATTCAAAAGAACAACTCAGGGTCCGTCCAATTTGGACCGAATTCTCGACCGCTTGTGCCAGATACATGGCACCCCTGAAAAGCCAGCTAACCACACCAATAAGGACTGTTGGGTGTTCAAGCAGGCAGGCAAGTTAATTGCCGAAAACAGCGACAAGGGGCTACATAGCGACGACGAGGAAGAGACCCGACCGCCGAACAATAGAGGACAGAAGGGTTTCCCCCCACAGGTGCGTACGGTGAACATGATATATGCCACACACATACCCAACAGGGAGCGGAAGCGTGCACTCAGGGATGTATACGTGATGGAGCCAGTTGCCCCGAAGTTCAATCCATGGTCCTCTTGCCCGATCACCTTTGACCGAAGGGACCACCCCACCAGCATTCACCATGGTGGGTTCGCCGCATTGGTTCTAGACCCAATCGTCGATGGATTTCATCTCACCAGAGTCCTGATGGACGGCGGTAGCAGCCTAAACCTGCTTTATTAGGACACGGTGCGCAAAATGGGCATAGACCCCTCAAGGATTAAACCTACCAAGACGACCTTTAAAGGCGTCATACCAGGTGTAGAAGCCAATTGTACAGGCTCAGTTACACTGGAAGTGGTCTTCGGATCCCCTGATAACTTCCGAAGCGAGGAGTTAATCTTCGACATAATCCCGTTCCGCAGCGGCTATCATGCCTTGCTCGGACGTACCGCGTTCGCAAAGTTCAACGCGGTGTCGCACTACGCATACCTCAAGCTCAAGATGCCAGGCCCTAGAGGAGTCATCACGGTCAATGGAAACACTGAACGCTCCCTCCGAACGGAGGAACATACAACGGCTCTCGCGGCAGAAGTACAAAGCAGCCTTTTAAGGCAATTCTCGAGTCCGACTGCCAAGCGGCCGGACACAGCTAAGCGTGCCCGGAGTAACCTACAACACGACCACCTGGCACGTTCCGAGCACGCGTAGTAGGGCGGCCCCAACCCCAACCCCTGTAAAACATTAAGACAGACCCTTTGCATACTCCATTACGCCCTGAAGATACCATGGGCACGGGGCAAGGGGCTCGACCACGATAAGCCCAGACTGCGGCTCAACCGCACCAGGGGCTCTTAAGTGTGTCATTTCTTTTTCTTTTCCTTTTATTTTTTACCTACAGGACTCCGTTCGTCAGAGGCCCTGTCCGGCAGCAGACATGCCGAACCCACGATGCAACAGCCAGGGAAGGAGAAAGGCTACAACGAAAATCCAGGTGGTCTCCATCTTGAGCATTAAATCTGTTTTATGCATTATTCCGTAGCCTACCCCTGGAGGGGGACATGTTAAACAGTCCCATTCGTTGCTTACCGCACCACTTGTATCGTCCTGCACTTACAGCAGTTTTTATTGAATAAAGCAATGCAGCACATTTTTGCTTCTCATTGCATTTCTTTCTTACACATATGTTCATCTATGACATGTTGCATCCGTACATTTTGGTACGGCTAAATACACCAGGGGCTTATGTTTCCCGCGTTATGTGTGATAAGTCCGAACACTTTCACAAGTGCGGCACCCCGAACTTATAGCATTATATGCATCGGCTCCGAATCATGTTCTTGGGTCAATAGTTGGGTTTGCCCGGCTCCCATGTTTTGGTACCTTACGTTCCGTTTTATCGGCTAAGGTAGCACTGGGAGAACCACTGCGATTGCGCCCCAGTTGAGCTGGGTTAACGCCTCAGTGGAGAAAGCTAAAACTGACCATCATGATGAGGCGAGAGCTGGTCGCTGTTCGAGAGGTTCTTTGCGAATCCCTAAAGTCTTATGCCGCTTCGAGCGAGGAGCCGGATTCTGTCCGGCCAAAGGCGTGGATAGCGCCCCAAATTCGGCCTTCCGAAAACTAGGGGCTTCGCCGAAATTTAAAATTATAGAATTCTATGGCTAAGTGAGAGTGTTCAAGCATTATAAGTCCGGTTGCCTTGTTCGTTGTGTTGAGTGCCTCCCTAGATGGACCCAAAAATGGGAACAAGAGCGCTCGAGTTTATCCCGAACACCCCAGCACTCGTGGCATGGGGGCTGAAGCCGACGACTTGCCATCTCTCAAATTTGATAAACAGCCGCACAGAAGGTAATATTTTAAATTAACAAGCGTTGCTTAGCGCATATGAACCAAGTTTTCAGCGCACATGATAACAAAATGCGAGTCTACTCAAATATTACATCTTTGGAGCACTCACCCGCAATAGTGCGGGCGCCCTTCAGCACACTCCTATAATACAACTCGGGCGTGTGATGCTCCTTGCCCTCTGGTGGGGGGTCCGTCACAAGCTTCTGGGCATCCATCTTGCCCCAGTGCACCTTTGCGCGGGCAAGGGCCCGACGTGCACCCTCGATACAGGCGGAGTGCTTGATAACTTCAACCCATGGGCACGCGTCCACCAGCCGCCGCACCAGGCCGAAGTAGCTCCCAGGCATAGCCTCCTTAGGCCACAGCCGAACTATGAGGCCCTTCATAGCCTGTTCGGCCGCCTTGTGGAGCTCGACCAGCTGCTTCAGCTGGTCGCTAAGGGGCACCAGATGTCCGGCCTCAGCATACTGAGACCAGAAGACCTTCTCTGTTGAGCTCCCCTCCTCGGCCCGGTAGAATGCGGCAGCATCGGACACGCTGCGGGGAAGATCTGCGAACGCTCCTGGAGAGCTCCGAATTCGGGTAAGCGACAGGTAATTAACACTCACATGCTTACTTTGCATGAAAAAGCCTTACCCGCTGCTATTTTCTTCACCGCCTCTATCTCCTGGAGGGCCTTGTAGGCTTCGGCCTTAGCGGCTTTGGCACTCTCAAGAGCAGTTGCAAGCTCTGACTCTCGAGTCTTCGAGTCACGCTCCAGGCTCTCATGTTTCCTCACGAGATCCTGGAGCTCTTGCTGTACCTCCGCCACACGCGCCTCCTGTTTCTCTCGCTCGGTGCGCTCCGCAGCCGCATTGCGTTCGGCCGCGGCCACCGCCTCCTTCAGGGTCGCCACCTCGTTAGTGGCCCCTGCAATACCCCAGTTATCCTTGTCATTTTTCTTGCAACCAAATCCTTTTCTGTAAGGTACAATTTTCATAAGGTATTACTCACCTTCTTTTTCCTCGAGCTGCTTCTTGGCATGGCCGAGCTCGTTCTCGGACCGCTCGAGGTTTTCCTTCAAAGTATTGACCTCCGCAGTCAGTGTGGCAGAGGCCAGCAGCACAGCCTGCAATCCCATATTGACATATTTTCATGACTCCTGTGTTTATCTTTCTAAAGATCCTCAGACCGGCTTTTCTTTCCGAACATCGAACCGAGCATCAGGGGCTACTGTCTATGCGGTACCATTTTACATATATCGAAATTCTTACCTCAAAGCCTGTTAGAAGGCTGCTGCAGGCTTCGGTCAGCCCACTCTTGGCGAGCTGAACCTTCTGAATCACCGCACTCATAACAGTGCGGTGTTCCTCTTTGATGGAGGCGCCGTTGAGCACCTCCAGCAAATTATCCGGCACCTCCGGTTGGACGGAGGCAGCCGGCGTCGCGGTCTTGCCCTTCTTACGAAGGGGTCGCCCGCCGGACTCCGAAGCCACTATGGGTTCCGGGGCTGAGTCCGGTGCAAAGTCCGGGAGGTTGTCCTGCGACACCTCTGGGGCCCTCTCCTCCTGGTGGGTCCCTTCCTGGGATCCCACCTCGGCATCGTCCGCATCATGGGGGGTAGAGGCAGTCGGAAGAGAATCCATATCCGACGCCCCTAAGGACCCGCTCGACGAAGTGGGGAGATCATCCTTAGGCGGACTGCAGGGTTGTATGCAGCATTAGAAAGACATAATGTGGCGGAAAACGAAAACCTTGAAGTTATTCGGGAGTCTGGATACTTACGATCTCGCCAGAGGCTTGGCCCTTGGAGGCCAGTCCTCGTCGTCGTCACTGGCGTTGGCGGAACAGTCCGGGGGAAGAGTTTTTCCCCTCTTGGACCCTTCGGCCTCCCTTGTTGGGGAGGCCTTCCTTTTCTTCCCTCCCCCCGCTGGGGGAGAGGCTTTCTTCTTCTCCTCCTCGCCTTGGTGGGAGGAGTCGGCCTCGGATTCATCGTCCGATAGCACCTGAAAACGGGAACTCTTCCGAGTCCCCGTGGCCTTCTTCTTGGCCTTCTTCTCCGGCACCACGTGGGGTGCCGGAGCCAGCAGCCCCGTTAGGCGGGCATCAGCTGGGTCCTCTGGCAATGGGGCCGGACAGATAGCCTGTGCGGCCTTCTTCAGCCAGTCCTGTCAAGGGAAAGGGAGTTTAGATCCCGCATAGAGTCAAACTATGAATAACAAGCGTCCTGTAAAGGACAATATCACTTACCTCGTCAGCTGGACGCTGCGAGCTGAATCCGCGATCTTCGGTAGCGGATGCGGGAGCCTCGGCGCCCTTGAACAGCACCTTCCAGACCTCTTCGTACATAGTGTCGAAGAGCCCATTCAAAGTCTGGTGTTGCGCCGGATCGAACTCCCACATGTTGAAGCCCCGTCATTGGCACGGGAGAATCCGGCGGATGAGCATGACCTGGACTACGTTGACGAGCTTGAGCTTCTTGTCCACCAGCTTCTGGATACAGGCTTGGAATCCGGTCAGCTCCTCCGAATCCCCCCAGATCCGGGCACTCTCTTTCCAGGAGGTGAGCCGTGTAGGGATACCGGATCTGAATTCGGGGGCCGCTGCCCAATCAGGGTCACGCGGCTCGGTGATGCAGAACCACCCCGATTGCCACCCCTTAATGGTTTCCACGAAAGTACCCTCCAGCCACGTGACGTGGGACATCCTGCCCACCATGGCGCCTCCGCACTCCGCTTGGCTGCCCTTCACAACCTTCGGCTTGACACTGAGGGTCTTGAGCCACAAGCCGAAGTGGGGCTGGATGCAGAGGAAGGCCTCGCACGCGACGATAAACACCGAGATGTTGAGGATAAAATTCGGGGCCCGATCATGGAAATCTAGGCCGTAGTAGAACATGAGCCCCCAGACAAAGGGATGAAGTGGGAAGCCCAGTCCGCGGAGGAAATGGGGAAGGAATACTACCCTCTCATGGGGCCTAGGGGTGGGGATGAGCTCTCCCTCATCGAGGAGCCGATGCGCGATGTTGCTGGACAAGTATCCGGCGCTACGCAGCTTCTGGATATGCCCCTCCATGACGGAGGAGGCCATCCACTTGCCTCCCGCTCCGGACATATTTGGAGAAGGTTGAGGTGAGATGTGCGGGCTTGGGCGCTAGAGCTCGAGTTCGCAGAGATGGATAAGCCAAGGAGGAAGAAGGCGCAGGTAAAAAGGTTGGATCTTTATCCCCTCATATGGGCGGACGGAAACATGCATCCCCACTGGCCTGATAAAACTTGCTTATCTCCCAAGCGCCGCAATCAATGGCGTGGTTGGGTTACCCACGTCCGTATTGATGGGAATCCCGGAATAAGGGGAACACAATCTCTGCTTCAACAAGACGTGCCAAGGAAACCGCCTCGCTAAATGCACTGAGATTGAACAATAAAAACAATTTGAAGGCTTGGTAGTGGTGTGACGTTACGCCACAAAATACGTTAGCAGATTGAACTTGTGTAATATTATTCTCTCTATGGTTGTATGTGGAATTTATTTTGCAGAGCCGAACACTATCCTGGTGTTCACAATCTTCTATAAATTATTCGGAGGAGGAACCCGCCTTACAATGCCGAATACAACATGCGCACCGGACTCATCGTCATTGAAGCCTGGTTCAGGGGCTACTGAGGGAGTTCCGGACTAGGGGGTGTCCGGATAGCTGAACTATCATCATCGGCCGGACTCCAAGACTATGAAGATACAAGATTGAAGACTCCGTCCCGTGTTCGGATGGGACTTTCCTTGGCGTGGAAGGCAAGCTTGGCGATACGGATATGTAGATCTCCTACCATTGTAACCGACTCTGTATAACCCTAGCCCTCCCGGTGTCTATATAAACCGGATGGCTTTAGTCCATAGGACGAACAACATTCATACCATAGGCTAGCTTCTAGGGTTTAGCCTCCTTGATCTCGTGGTAGATCTACTCTTATAACCCACATCATCAATATTAATCAAGCAGGACGTAGGGTTTTACCTCCATCAAGAGGGCCTGAACCTGGGTAAAAACATCGTGTCCCTCATCTCCTGTTACCATCCGCCTAGACGCACAGTTTGGGACCCCCTACCCGAGATCCGCCGGTTTTGACACCGACACTAACCACATCATTAAACATATGGATCCATATCAGCCCCTAACAAAGCAATGCATAAACTACGGTTTAAGCTTCTGTCACTCTAGCAACCCATCATCTACTTATTACTTCCACATGCCTTCTTCTAGGCCCAAATAATGGTGAAGTTTCATGTAGTCGACGTTCACATAACACCACTAGAGGAAAATACAACACACATCTCATCAAAATATCGAACGAATACCAAATTCACATGACTACTGATAGCAAGACTTTACCCATGTCCTCAGGAACAAACGTAACTACTCACAAAGCATATTCGTGTTCATAATCAGAGGAGTAATAATATGCATAAAGGATCTGAATGTATGATCTTCCACCAAGTAAACCAATTAGCATCAACTACAAGGAGTAATCAACACTACTAGCAACCCACAGGTACCAATTTGTGGTTTTGTTACAAGATTGGATACAAGAGATGAACTAGGGTTTTGAGAGGAGATGGTGCTGGTGAAGATGTTGATGGATATTGACCCCCTCCCGATGAGAGGATCGTTGGTGATGATGTTGGTGATGATTTCCCCCTCTCGTAGGGAAGTGTCCCCGGCAGAACAGCTCCGCCGGAGCCCTAGATTGATTCCGGCAAGGTTCCGCCTAGTGGCGGCGGAGTTTCGTCCTGTAAGCTTGCCCACGATTTTTTTCCAAGGTAAAAGCTCTGATATAGCAGAAGATGGACACCGAAGGCCCACCAGGGGGCCCAGGATATAGGGGCACGCCCTGTAGGGGGGGGGCGCCCTCCTGTCTCCTGGACAGGGTGTGGGCCCCCTGGTGTATTTCTTCCACTCAATAATTCTTATTAATTCCAAAAAGATGCTTCGTGGAGTTTCAGGACTTTTGGAGCTGTGCAGAATAGGTTTCCAATGTTTGCTCCTTTTCCAGCCAGAATTCCAGCTGCGGGCATTCCCCCTCTTCATGGAAAACCTTGTAAAATAAGAGAGAATAGCCATAAGTATTGAGATATAATGTGTAATAACAGCCCATAATGTAATAAATATTGATATAAAAGCATGGGCAAAATGGACATATCAACTCCCCCAAGCTTAGACCTCGCTTGTCCTCAAGCGGAAGCCGAAATCGAAAAATATGTCCACATGTTTAGAGATAGAGGTGTCGATAAAAATAAAATACGGACATGAGGGCATCATGATCATTCTAATAACAGCAACATATATAGATTTTGTCATATGATTTCCTATGCTCAAGTGACCTTCAATTCACAATGTCAAGTATGGTTCAGAAACTTCATTGGGAACTAACAAACTATATTCTCAGTCATTGAAGCAATTGCAATTTATCGCAACATCAGAAAGAGTCAACAATAGAGCTTTTCAGCAAGCTCACATACTCAACTATCTTGTAGTCTTCTATAATTGCTAACACTCACGCAATACTTGTGGTTATGGAGTTTCAGCCGGACACTGAGAAAGATAGGGGCTTATTGTGTTATCTCCCAACGTATTCACCTTTAGGTGATGTCAACAATAATAGCCCATGCTAACTTACATCCAATTGGATATATATATCATGATCTTTCAAACACGAGGAGCTTGCCAAAGGATAAAATGAAAAAGGGAAAGGTGAGGATCACCTTGACTCAAGCATAAAGTAAAAACATAAAGTAAAAGATAGGCCCTTCGCAGAGGGAAGCAGAGGTTGTCATGTGCGTTTAGGGTTGATGCACAAAATCTTAATGCAAAAGAACGTCACTTTATATTGCCCCTTGTATGTGGACCTTTATTATGCAGTCTGTCGCTTTTATTACTTCCACAACAAGATCGTACAAAGCTTATTTTCTCTGCACTAATAAGTCATACATATTTAGATAGCAATTTTTATTGCTTGCAACATGACAACTTACTTGAAGGATCCTACTCAATCCATAGGTAGGTATGGTGGACTCTCATGGCAAAACTGGGTTTAAGGATATTTGGAAGCACAAGTAGTATCTCTACTTGGTGCAAGGAACTTGGCTAGCATGAGGGAGAAAGGCAAGCTCAACATGTTTGGAAGGTCAATGACAATATACTTTAAATGAGATGTCGGAAAACATAAACCATTACATTGTCTTCCTTGTCCAATGTCAACTCTTTTAGCATGTCATACTTAATGAGTGCTCCCAATTATAAAAGGTGTCCAACATAATATATCTATATGTGAACCCCTCTTTCCTTATCACTTCCTATTAATTGCAACGATGACCAAGGCTAAGTTTATCAACTCTCAACAATTTTTATGCCTCATACTTTCTATGTGTGAAGTTATCACTATCCATAAGATCAATATGAACTCTTTTATTCTTTCTACTTTCTCAAGATCATAGCACATAGCAAAGCCCTTGACTCAACACTAATCTTTATTATAGATAGCTCACAGACTCGATTACAAAAAGAGATCACAAAGCAAAACTCAAACTACTTGATATCAAAACTTAAATCTACTAGATCAAGATACCACTAAAAGGATCGAACTAAATAAAGCGGTAAAGATAGGAGTGTGATGGTGATACGATACCGGGGCACCTCCCCCAAGCTTGGTAGTTTCCAAGGGGAGTGCCCATACCCTTGTGATTATGTCCTCGGAGGTGGTGAAGTAGGAGTTGTTGATGATGTAGGCTTGTTGTCTGTCTTCCAAGGCATAGGCTCACCATCATAGAAGGATGATCGAGTCTCCGGGATCCTTAAATTTGCAGCCAAACTCATCCTCTTGAATCTATATGCATACTCACAGTTCTAGTTTTGCAGGTCATATGGGCTTGGAGGTGCTCGATTTTCTCTTGAAGCTTGAAGATGGTCTCCCCAATGACTTTGGCATCAAACTTGTGGTTGTTGGTCAACTCCGTGATCATCATCTGGTTGGCGTTGAGTCCACGCTCCACCATCCCTTGGCACTTGAAAACTTGCTGCTCCACGGCTTCGAGCTTTGTCTCCACGCTTCCGGTACGCCTTGGTCCCTCCACATCGCGGATGTGCAGCACCCCCTCACGCATATCAATGGTTTGAGGGTGTTGCAGCACCTCTGCAAGATAGGGGTTGATAACCTTCTCAAAAAACTTGTCCTTGGGAGCGCTTGGAGACGACATGATGCTCTTAGATCTGAAACAGAAACAGCTCGAAACGAAAACAGAGGATATTTGCATGATACGGTGGTCAAAACCTTCGGGAGTATATATAATGAATTTTTACCGACCAAAATACGTAATGTGCAAGAAAACGGAGTCCGGGAGGCACACCAGGTGCCCACGAGACAGGGGGCGCGCCCAGTAGTGGGAGGGGGGCGCGCCCTCCACTCTCGCGGGAGCCTCGTGTCCCTTTCGGACTACTTCTTTCTTCCTAAAATTCTTAAATATTCCAAAACTGATAAAAATTGCCATTGGAGTTGTTTTGGAGTCGGTTTACTTACCGTACAACATACTTATACCTTTTCGGAGTCTGGAACGTTCTGGAAAGTGTCCCTTATGTATTCCTCATGGGTTACGGTTTCTATAATATTAGTTTCAACATTGATAGGATTACTTGAAATATAATGTTTAATTCTTTGACCATTTACCACCCTCGGATTTGTGCCTTCGAAGTTGTCGATTTTTATGGCACCAGAATGATAGACCTCCTCGATAACGTAAGGACCTTCCCATTCTGAGAGAAGTTTTCCTGCAAAAAATCTTAAACGAGAGTTGAATAATAACACATAATCTCCTACATTAAACTCACGCTTTTGTATCCTCTTATCATGCCAGCGTTTGACTTTTTCTTTAAATAGCTTGGCATTCTCATAGGCTTGAGTTCTCCATTCATCAAGTGCGCTAATATCAAATAACCTCTTCTCACCGGCAAGTTTGAAGTCATAGTTGAGCTCCTTAATAGCCCAATATGCCTTATGTTCAAGTTCAAGAGGTAAATGACACGCTTTTCCATAAACCATCTTATATGGAGACATACCCATAGGATTTTTGTATGCAGTTCTATAGGCCCATAATGCATCATCAAGTTTTTTGGACCAATTCTTTCTAGATCTATTCACAGTCTTTTGCAAAATTAATTTGAGCTCTCTATTGCTCAACTCTACTTGACCACTAGACTGCAGATGATAAGGAGATGCGATTCTATGATTGACATCATACTTAGCAAGCATCTTACGGAAAGCACCATGAATAAAATGTGAACCACCATTAGTCATAAGATATCTAGGGACTCCAAACCTCGGAAAAATAACTTCTTTAAGCATTTTAATAGAAGTGTTATGATCAGCACTACTAGTTCGAATAGCTTCGACCCACTTAGTAACGTAATCAACAACAACTAAAATATGTGTATAACCATTAGAGGCAGGAAAAGGTCCCATGTAATCAAAGCCCCAAACATCAAAAGGTTCAATAACAAGAGAATAATTCATAGGCATTTCTTGACGTCTACTAATGTTACCTATTCTTTGACATTCATCACAAGATAAGACAAACTTATGAGCATCTTTGAAGAGAGTAGGCCAATAAAAACCAGATTGTAGTACCTTGTGTGCAGTTCTATCTCCAGCGTGATGTCCTCCATAGGATTCAGAGTGACACTTGCGTAGGATCTGTTCCTGTTCATGCTCAGCAACACAATGTCTAATAACACCATATACTCCTTCTTTATAAAGGTGTGGATCATCCCAGAAGTAATGTCTTAAATCATAAAAGAACTTTTTCTTTTGCTAGTATGTGAAACTAGGCGGTATAAATTTAGCAACAATGTAATTAGCATAATCAGCATACCAAGGAGCAGTACGAGAAGCATTGACGACCGCTAATTGTTCATCAGGAAAGCTATCATTAATAGGCAGTGGGTCATCAAGAACATTCTGTAACCTAGACAAGTTATCTGCAACGGGGTTCTCAGCTCCCTTTCTATCAATAATATGCAAGTCTAATTCTTGGAGCAAGAGAACCCATCTAATGAGTCTAGGCTTAGCATCTTTCTTTTCCATAAGATATTTAATAGCAGCAAGATCAGTGTGAATAGTAACTTTGGAATCGACAATATAAGGTCTAAACTTATCACATGCAAACACAACTGCTAAGAACTCTTTTTCAGTAGTAGCATAATTTCTCTGGGCAGTATCAAGAGTCTTACTAGCATATTCGATAACATTCAATTTCTTATCAACTCTTTGCCCTAGAACAGCACCTACAGCATAATCACTAGCATCGCACATAATTTCAAAAGGTAAATTCCAATCAGGTGGCTGAACAATAGGTGCAGTGATGAAAGCTTTCTTAAGTATTTCAAATGCTTCTACACAATCATCATCAAAGACAAAAGGAATATCTTTTTGCAATAAATTAGTCAGAGGCCTAGAAATTTTAGAAAAGTCCTTAATGAACCTCCTATAAAAACCGGCATGACCAAGGAAACTTCTTATACCTTTTATGTCCTTGGGACATGGCATCTTTTCAATAGCATCAACCTTGGCTTTATCAACTTCAATACCTCTCTCGGAGATCTTGTGCCCCAAGACAATGCCTTCATTAACCATAAAGTGACACTTTTCCCAATTCAGGACGAGACTAGTGTCTTCGCATCTCTGCAAAACTCGATCAAGGTTGCTCAAACAATCATCAAAAGAGGATCCATAAACTGAGATATCATCCATGAATACCTCACAAATCTTTTCACAAAAATCAGAGAATATAGCCATCATGCATCTTTGAAAGGTAGCAGGTGCATTACATAAACCAAAAGGCATACGTCTATAAGCAAAAGTACCAAAAGGTCAAGTAAAAGTAGTTTTAGATTGATCCTTCGCTGACACAGGTATCTGAGAGAAGCCAGAATAACCATCTAGAAAGAAGAAATGTGTGTGTTTGGATAGTCTTTCTAGCATTTGATCAATAAAAGGTAAAGGGTAATGATCTTTCTTAGTAGCTTTATTTAACTTACGGAAATCAATTACCATCCTATAACCTGTAATAATTCTTTGCGGGATCAATTCATCTTTATCATTAGGAACAACGATAATACCTCCCTTTTTAGGAACACAATGGACAGGGCTTACCCATTCACTATCAGCAACAGGATAAATAATATATGCCTCAAGGAGCTTTAGTATCTCCTTTCTTACCACTTCCTTCATCTTGGGGTTTAATCGTCGTTGAGGATCTCTAACTGGTTTGGCATCTTTCTCCACTGTAATTTTGTGTTGGCATGATGTGGGACTAATGCCCTTAAGATCATCCAAAGTATATCCAATAGCTGCTCGGTGCTTCTTCAGAGTTTTCAATAATCTTTCTTCTTCTTTCTTTGAAAGGTTAGCACTAATAATAACAGGATATATTTCTTTTTCATCAAGATAAGTATACTTAAGATTACCAGGTAATGGTTTGAGTTCAAACACGGGATCACCCTTGGGTGGAGGGGGATCCCCAAGAATTTCAACGGGAAGGTTATGTTTCAGCATAGGTTCCTGTTTAAGGAACACTTCATCTATTTCCTCTCTTTTCTTCATAAACATATCATTTTCATGGTCTAGCAAATATTGTTCTAACGGATCAGTTGGAGGAACAACAATGGAAGCAATACCAATAATCTCATCCTTACTAGGTGGTTCCCTATCACGAGGTTGTCTACTAAACTTAGCGAAATTAAACTCATGAGACATACCATCTATGCCAACAGTGAAAATATTCTTTTCACAATTAATCTTAGCACTAGCTGTATTCAAGAAGGGTCTACCAAAAATAATGGGACAAAAATCATCTTATGGGGAACCAAGAACAAGAAAATCAGCAGGGTATTTAACCTTCCCACACAAAACTTCAACATCTCTAACAATCCCAACAGGTTTAATGGTATCCCTATTAGCAAGCTTAATAGTAACATCAATGTCTTCTAATTCAATGGGTGCAATGTCATGCATAATTTCTTGATATAAGGTATAAGGTATTGCACTAGCACTAGAACCCATATCACATAAGCCATGCTAACAATGATCTCCTATTTTAACAGAAATAACAGGCATGCTTACGACAGGTCTATGTGTCTTAGTATCTGGCCAAGCAATATTAGCAGTCTCACCACAGAAATAAATAACATGCCCATCTAAATCATCATCCAAGAGATCTTTAACCATAGCAATACTAGGTTCAACATTAATTTGCTCAGGAGGTGTATAAGTCCTAGTATTACTCTTGCGAACAACAGTCGAAGCTTTAGCATGATCTTTTATCCTAACAGGAAAAGGAGGGTTTTCAACATAAGTAGTAGGAACAATAGGATCACTATAGGTAATAGTCTTTTCTTCGACTGTAATAGGTGCAACTACTTTGACTTCAACAGGAAGATTATATTTAAACCACTTCTCTTTAGGGAGATCAATGTGAGTAGCAAAAGATTCACAGAAAGAAGCTACTATCTCACAGTCAAGTCCATACTTAGTGCTAAATCCACGAAAAGCATCGGTATCCATAAAAGATTTAACACAAACGAACTTAGGTGTCATACCTAACTCCTTACCATCGTCGGAACCCCAATCTTCAGAGTTGCATTTAATTCTTTCCAATAAGTCCCATTTGAAATCAATAGTCTTTAGCATATAAGAACCAGCACAGGAAGTATCGAGCAGGTTGAGATTATCAAGAGAAAGCCGAGCATAAAAGTTCTGAATAATCATTTCCCGAGAGAGCTCATGATTGGGGCATGAATATAACATTGACTTAAGCCTCCCCCAAGCTTGAGCGATGCTTTCTCCTTCGCAAGGCCAGAAATTATATATGTAATTACGATCACGATGAACAAGATGCATAGGATAGAACTTCTGGTGAAATTCCAACTTCAATCGCTTATAATTCCAAGATCTCGTATCATCACATAGCCTATACCATGTCAATGCATCTCCCTTCAAAGATAAAGGTAAGACCTTCCTTTTGACAACATCATCGGGAATACCTGCAAGCTTAAATAATCCACAAACTTCATCCACAAAGATATGGTGTAAAATGGGATGCAATGTTCCATCTCCTGCAAATGGATTAGCTAGCAGTTTTTCTATCATACCTGAAGGAATCTCAAAGTAAATATTTTCATAAAGTTCAGTAGGTTGAGGAGCAACTCTTTGCTCTTCTGGTTGGGGTGAAGATACCCCAAACAAGCCCCTCAAAGGATTAGTTTCCATAGTGACAAGTAACAGAAAATTTTAGCACACTATATAAATGTTTCCTTACCAAGTTCCACTCACCAAAAGCGCTACACTCCCCAGCAATGGTGCCAGAAAAGAGTCTTGATGACCCACAAGTGTAGGGGATCAATCGTAGACCTTTCGATAAGTAAGAGTGTCGAACCCAACGAGGAGCAGAAGGAAATGATAAGCGGTTTTCAGTAAGGTTTTCTCTACAAGCACTAAAATTGTAGGTGATAGATAGTTTTGTGATAAGATAAATGGTAACGAGTAAAAAGTAAATAAAGTTAATAAAGTGCAGCAAGGTTGCCCAATCCTTTATGTAGCAAAGGATAAGCCTGGACAATTTCTAATAATGAGAAAGGAGCGCCCAAGGACACATGGGAATTATCGTCAAGCTAGATTTCATCGCGTTCATATGATTCGCGTTCGGTACTTTGATAATTTGATATGTGGGTGGACCAGTACTTGGGTGCTGCCCTTACTTGGGCAAGCATCCCACTTATGATTAACCCCTATTGCAAGCATCCGCAACTACAAAAGAAGTATTAAGGCAAACGTAACCACAACATTAAACATATGGATCCATATCAGCCCCTAATGAAGCAACGCATAAACTAGGGTTTAAGCTTCTATCACTCTAGCATCCCATCATCTACTTATTACTTCCCCATGCCTTCCTCTAGGCCCAAATAATGGTGAAGTTTCATGTAGTCGACGTTCACATAACACCACTAGAGGAAAAGACAACACACATCTCATCAAAATATCGAACGAATACCAACTTCACATGACTACTGATAGCAAGACTTTACCCATGTCCTTAGGAACAAACGTAACTACTCACAAAGCATATTCATGTTCATAATCAGAGGAGTAATAATATGCATAAAGGATCTGAACGTATGATCTTCCATCAAGTAAACCAATTCGCATCAACTACAAGGAGTAATCAACACTACTAGCAACCCACAGGTACCAATTTGTGGTTTTGATACAAGATTGGATACAAGAGATGAACTAGGGTTTTCAGAGGAGATGGTGCTGGTGAAGATGTTGATGGAGATTGAACCCCTCCCGATGAGAGGATCGTTGGTGATGACATTGGTGATGATTTGCCCCTCCCGGAGGGAAGTGTCCCCGGCAGAACAGCTCCGTCGGAGCCCTAGATTGATTCTGCCAAGGTTCTGCCTCGTGGCAGCGGAGTTTCATCCCGTAAGCTTGCCAACAATTTTTTCCAGGGTAAAAGCTCTGATATAGCAGAAGATGCACACCGAAGGACCACCAGGGGGCCCAGGAGATAGGGGGTGCGCCCTGTAGTGGGGGCGTGCCCTCCTGTCTCCTGGACAGAGTGTGGTCCCCCTGGTGTATTTCTTTCGCTCAATAATTCTTATTAATTCTAAAAATATGTTTCGTGGAGTTTCAGGACTTTTGGAGCTGTGTAGAATAGGTTTCCAATGTTTGCTCCTTTTCTAGCCAGAATTCCAGCTGCCGGCATTCCCCCTCTTCATGGAAAACCTTGTAAAATAAGAGAGAATAGCCATATGTATTGAGATATAATGTGTAATAACAGCCCATAATGTAACAAATATTGATATAAAAGCATGATGCAAAATGGACGTATCAGTAGGCTGCTCCTGTCGTGTTGGCGTAGCAACTCAAGCAGGGTCAGTCCGCACATGAAATGGCGACACACTTAACAGGACCCCTTTGGCCGACATGTGGCTCATCCACCATCTTGTTCCACGTGCAATGCACCAAATTACAGTTCTGAGCAGTGGTCGTAATTGGAGGCACCCCGGTCGTAGTGCTGCAGTAGTAGAAAATGAGCGATGAGGGGTCAAATCACAAAGCCCCACCTTTCCCGCATTAAGCTGGATGGACGAAGCAACCATCATTTCACTCTAGGGTGCAAGAGCATAAAGAAAATAGAAAACCAATTATGCGTGCGGCAGCTACCTAGGGGACCCTAGGGTAGGGGTCTCCACTACAAATCCTTTTTTTAAAAGCGCCTCCACTACAAATTCGCTTCTCCCTCGTCCTCTTGAAGAAAACCGATGATGCGTGTGGTGGTAGGGTTTGTAGGAGTACTACGGCGTGCGGGGCCACGTCGTAGTAAACGGGAGAGGGATTGAGTTCGAGTTGACGCCTTAAATATGTGTGGTACGCTTGGTTTTTCGGGAACGAGGCAGCATTTTGGGTTCGGGGACCAGTGGAGATATATGTAAAAAAATTGTGGACGTAGGTTTGACCGAAAGGCAATGATGCATGGGCCCTGCATTTTGATATACTCGCGGCCGTGTGAAATTTGCTACTGTACTCAAAACTAGTAAGGTACACATGCATTGAACGTGTGAGATTTGGAAAGCAAATTACGAATAAATACACACTATAGCATGTAAAGCTTTGAGTCATAAATGCATGATGTAGATATTTTTTTAGTTCTTATAGTTCACCTCATTCAAAATCAATTAGTTTGATAAAAATGTTAAGATTCACAGGGTTGTGCATTGTAAAGCATAAAGTAAAAAATAATGGCAATTCATTTAGAAAAAAAATGGTCAATTATGATTCGGAAGATTCTAGAACAAAGAAGATGTGCTTGTGTTTTGAGGTTTGTGCATTATGCTTAAGTTCAACTAGGGAGTCTTCTAAATTGTACATGTGGCAGAATCTGGTGGAATGTTGATGATATCCAATGGCCAGTAGTGCTCGGATTTGCCATCTCTGCACTGTCGGATTAGCTTCATCCAGCGACCATCTTTCAAAGTTATTTGCACACTATATAGTTCGTGTGCCATAGTTGCATGTCTTGGAAAAAAGCTACTAGTGGGTTGTACTAGCTATTTAGGAATAGAAGATGTATACATTGAAGTTGTAGGGAAAGAGATGACATGGAGTATCTCAATTCCTATGAGTAGGGATTGGAAAAGAGATGTCACTTGGTTCACATAATAGGAACTTTTCTGTTGAATCTAGAGATGACATGTATCTCAATTCCTATGAGGAGGAATTAGAAAAGAGATGTCATTTGGTTCATATCATAGGAACTTTTCTATTGAATATATGCTAATGTTTATTTTCCTTTGAAATTATGGGAGTATAGGAATCCATTAATATGAACCAAGTGGCTCTAAAGCTATAAAAATAATATCATGTTTATTTCCTTTGAAACGTGGAGTATATGAATCTATTCCTATGAACCAATTGCTCTAAAGGAAAAAATCCTATAAAAATCATATCATATAGAGTTCCTATGATATCCCTCCACACGAAAGAATGGTTGAAATTGCTACAGGTGATACGATGGTCTTTCTTTGTAGACTCCACCCCCATCTTTATAGTTACCTCTCGAAGTGAATGAAATGATATATACTTGGTATTCAAAATGTGCAATTTGGTACACGAAAACTCGGTAAAAGTTTGCGAGGTTCGAATTTTCAATAAAGCTATATGCACTGCATTTTGGAACGGAGGGAGCATACGGCAGTTGCTAACACTCACGTGAAAGATTTGTGTGTAGGAGGGGTGGCTGTTTTGTTAAATGACATGGCAAAACTGGCACTGTCGGATGCCGATCTAACGGTTCTTACGACATTCGTCAGGAAAAGGCTTGTGGCGAATGTTTGTCGGATAACGATTTACAGACACATGCATTGCATTGATACGTGCCCCTCTCTCTCTCACTCACGCATGCACCCTCACGAGTCACGGCTCTCCAGAGTCCTCTCGCACCCACCGTCTATCTGTAGGTAGACGTCACACACATATGTGATGTTCACACCCAACCCTCAGAACTTCGAAAAACCAAAAGACACCGCACACATTTTATTTTAGCTCACGTGTCACACAATTATACTATTACTCTTGTGGCGAACGTTCTTTGGGCATAGTATATAGTACGCTCATGAAGAGAAGCAGTGCACGCACGCACTAGTTCTCTCACACCCACTCGCGGGTACATGTAGGAGCGCATTTTTTTGAAGCTGGTACAACAAAATCACTCCACTATATATATATATATATATATATATATATATATGTATGTATATATATATATATATATATATATATATATAAGCAGGAGCCTTAGCGCTTGCTTTACTGGGGTTCCTCTCTTTCACTCTCTCATGCTCTCCAGATCTAAGCAAGACATAGGTGGCCACACTCTCTCTGTGCTCACGGCTGGTCACAAATCCGGCTGGACAACTGATACGTCTCCAACATATCTATAATTTTTAATTGCTCCATGCTACTGTATCTACTGTTTTGGACTATATTGGACTTTATTTTCCACTTATATATTATTTTTGGGACTAACCTATTAACCGGAGGCCCAGCCCAGAATTGTTGTTTTTTGCCTATTTCAATGTTTCAAAGAAACAGAATATCAAACGGAGTCCCAACGGAATGAAACCTTCAGGAACGTGATTTTCTCACCGAACGTGATCCAGGAGACTTGGACCCTACTCCAAGATGTAACGGAGGCGGTCACGAGGGTGGGGGCGCCCCCCCTAGGGCGCGCCCCCTGCCTCGTGGCCCCCCTGTTGCTCCACCGACGTACTCCTTCCTCCTATATATACCTAAGTATCCCCAAACGATCAGAACAGGAGCCAAAAACCTAATTCCACCGCCGAAACCTTCTGTATCCACGAGATCCCATCTTGGGGCCTGCTCCGGAGCTCCGCCGGAGGGGGCATCCACCATGGAGGGCTTCTACATCAACACCATAGCCCCTCCGATGAAGTGTGAGTAGTTTACTTCAGACCTTCGGGTCCATAGATAGTAGCTAGATGGCTTCTTCTCTCTTTTTGGATCTCAATACAATGTTCTCCCCCTCTCTCGTGGAGATCTATTCGATGTAATCTTCTTTTTGCGGTGTGTTTGTTGAAACCGATGAATTGTGGGTTTATGATCCAGCTTATCTATGAACAATATTTGAATCTTCTCTGAATTCTTTTATGTATGATTGA
The DNA here is from genome assembly GCF_002162155.2 of Triticum dicoccoides. Lineage (NCBI taxonomy): Eukaryota > Viridiplantae > Streptophyta > Magnoliopsida > Poales > Poaceae > Triticum > Triticum dicoccoides. The sequence continues at coordinate 309,650,423 of NC_041383.1, read as the reverse complement.
GTTATCTTTGCAAGTCTCTTCGAATTATCCTTTTTGGTTTGGCCAACTAGATTGGTAGTTCTTGCAATGGGAGAAGTGCTTAGCTTTGGGTTCAAACTTGCGGTGTCCTTTCCCAGTGACAGAAGGGGCAGCAAGGCACGTATTGTATTGTTGCCATCGAGGATAACAAGATGGGGTTTTTATCATATTGCATGAATTTATCCCTCTACATCATGTCATCTTGCTTAAGGCGTTACTCTATTTTTAACTTAATACTCTAGATGTATGCTGGATAGCGGTCGATGAGTGGAGTAATAGTAGTAGATGCAGAATCGTTTCGATCTACTTGTGTCGGACGTGATGCCTATGTACATGATCATTACCTAGATATGCTCATAACTATGCTCAATTCTGTCAATTGCTCAACAGTAATTTGTTCACCCACCATAGAATATCTATGCTCTTGAGAGAAGCCACTAGTGAAACCTATGGCCCCGGGACTATTCTCATCATATCAATCTCCATTACTTTATTACTTGCTTTGTTTTTACTTTGCCTTTTACTTTTCACTTTGCATCTATCTATCAAAAATATCAAAAATATTATTTATCATCTCTATCAGATCTCACTCTCGTAAGTGACCGTGAAGGGATTGACAACCCCTAATCGTGTTGGTTGCGAAGAGCTATCGTTTTGTGTAGGTACGAGGGACTTGTGCGTGGTCTCCTACTGGATTGATACCTTGGTTCTCAAAAACTGAGGGAAATACTTACGCTACTTTGCTGCATCATCCTCTCCTCTTCGGGGAAATCCAACGCAGTGCTCAAGAGGTAGCAACAACCTCGACCGGGGCAGGGGTGTAGGTGCATCGTTGACGCTGTCGTTAGCGGCGAGGGACGAGACCAATGGCTGCCCGCACGTCCCGATCGGCGGCCGTGTCGTTCTCTCCGAGAGAGCGCCGGCTCGGGAGGGCCTCCGACCCGTTCTTCCTCCCTGCGGTATTGTGGCCAAGATGCGGCCTCCCGATGCCATCTTTGCCACATGCCGACGACCCTCAGGTATATATTCCTTCGAAACCTGCCTTGCTTTACTGCCCCAGCTCCCCACTTGGCTTCGTGTGGATCTTTTTCTACTTCCGTCTGCTGTTCCAAAGCCGCCAAGACTTTTACTATTATTAGAGGTAAAGCTAGTTCATACAGTCGACTCTAAGACTTGGTTCAAACAGGGAAGAAAGTGGGAAAGTTGTAGCATGAATCTAGGACTTTGGTTCTAAAAGGAAAATGGGGAAAGTAGTAGATACTGGCTACCCAATCGGTCTCTTGGTTGAAAAGGCGAAGAAAGCATGGTGGATGGCGAAGGGTGGGGGGAAGTGGACCTGTCTCTTGGTTGAAAAAGGAAAGAAAGTGACGGGTGTTGGGGGACAACACAAATGAGAATGAGCAGGTCTAGATTTCCTGTGCTCACATACGAAAATGTCGCCGAGGAGATAAAAAATGGGACAAATGCAGATATGCTTCCTGAGTGTTTGCCACTCTCGGCAACCACATCTGCCTCACCACTTTATGCCCCTGTTGTCCCTACGCCCATATCGCTACTGTTAATGTAAAATCACATGAAGCATTAAGCAATGCCACCTAATGTCACTATAAGTAATGGTCTAGTGCCGTCGATAAATTGAAGCAATGCCACCACCATTTTATGAAGTGCTTCCGTCTTGCTTTATTTCCCATGAATTGTGGTTTTGCAGTTACACTTAAATCTCACTCCGCTAACATTGCTTCATCCTAGTGGAATTGCACAAATTTGATTGCACATTTACTGACCATGTGCTACTCTCATGAAAGTAATACTAATGCTATTGTTCTGCATGTTAATCTAGTGGCAGTGTTGATGTGATGTGATGCTACTTACTTAAGGGCACTTTCATACTGTCAATCTAGTGCAAATTATAACACAATAGATGCTGCTGTTAATCATACGCCACTACAAATATCTGTCACTGTTTAAATAACCGTATTTCGTATTTGCGCAAACAGGCACTACAAAAAAAAGATACATCCGTGACATTTTGGGCCGAACAAATTTTTTTCTGTCATACTTATGACACTTCTATTACGATAATTGTGACAAAACCCGGTATCATCATAGATGTGGTGGGCTCCTACTTCTATGAAAAAAAATCATGACAGAAAATGGGCTTTTCGTCCTAGGTGGTCCGGAGACGCAGCTACATGACATTCTTTGGGCCGTCCATGATGGAAAAAACCGTGGTAGAAGCGAGGGCGAGGAAAATTTCAGGGAGTTCCCGGTTATGGTGGGTGGTCGGGAGCCAAGCGATGCGCGTTTCTCTTGTACCATATGTGCGTGGGTGCGAGGCATTGGGCTCTAACTGAACCCGAGTGAGGCATCGCCTAACTGAACCCGAGCGATTGCACTATAGCATGGTACTGAACCCGAGCGATCGAGCAATTCCTTCACTACTGTTGCTAACTGAAGCCGATCAATGCTGCCTCTGGATGAACAGTGAGCGTTGCTAGGGGGTTGGATGAACAGTGAGCGTTGCTGGGGGGTTTGGATGAACAGTTCCTGGTGGGGGTGGCTGAACAGGACCCTATGGTGTTGCCTCTGGATGAACAGGACCCTGATTGATCGAGCTGGTTAGGGCTGGATGGACAGGACCCCGTGGAGGGCTGGATGAACAGGACGCCCCCGTGGAGGCTGGTTGAACAGTAGCCGATGGAGGGCTGGATGAACAGTAGCCCGTGGAGGGGTGGTTGAACAGGAGCCCGTGGAGAGGGCTGGTTGAACAGTAGCTGGTGGAGTAGCGCGCGGTGGAGGCTGGATGAACATGAGCTCGTGGATGAACAGTCACAGGTGGAGGCTAGAGGAGGTTGACGGTGGATGAACAGTAGCCCGTGGAGGCTGGAGGAGGTCGACCGTGGATGAACAGTATCCCGTGGAGTCCCGTTTTGCGGTACGCCACACCCCTCCCGGTGAACAGGACCACTGTTTTGACCATAGCGCTCCAACACAAGTCTGTTTCCTTTGTTTTGCGGTACACCACACCCCTCCCGATCAACAGGACCCTGTTTCGACCGTAGGAGGTCCAACAGAAGTCCGTTTCCTCCGTTTTGTGATACGCCAGACCCCTCCCGAAGAACAGGATCCCGTTTCGATTGTGGCCGTTCGAACACAAGGTTGTTTCGTCTGTTCTGCGATACGCCAGGCCTCGTTTCCATCGGTTGTTCCGTCCGAGCCGGTTGGCTCCCACGCGATCCGTTGCCTCCTGATGAACACGACGCATTCCTTTGCCTCCCCATGAACACGATGACGATGCAGTTTCTTTGTTCCGACCCAGCCATGTACACGAGCCCTGGCCGTACGTATGCGCGAGTAAGCGTTCGAGACCCCAGCCGTATGTACGTACGTGGCCGTAGTTACTTTCTTGCACCCTGGCCGCTTTACGTATGTGTACATGCTACATGTGTGCCTCTACTACGACACGTGCGCGTCTACATCGACTAGTATGTACATACAAGTTCGCGACCAGAATGACAACGCTACCTACGCTTCGACCAGGTGGGTCCCGACTGTCAGGCACTTCCTTACGTGCGAAGATGTAGCTGGTGGGTCCCAGCAGTCAGGGGGGCGAATCATTTTTTTGCCCGTAATATGGACGCACTTCCTTACATGCGAAGATGTAGCTGGTGGGTCCTAGCGTCAGGGGGAAACATTTTTTTCGCGAAATACAGTGGCCCGTCTGGTGGATCCCTGCTGTCAGGTGGAGGAATAATTATTTTGCGTGTAATAAGGAGCCAATTCCTTGCGGCTGCCATGGACCCAGCTGTCATCCTATCAACGTACAGTACTCTACCGATGGAAGTCTTTCCTTGACCATGTTGACCACGCCGCGCTGAGAGCACCAGGGCGGTGGACGACAGTGAGGCCTAGGAAGGGGACGACGTGGAGCCGGGGAAGACACGGCAGTGGATGCCCATGCGTAGAGGAGTATGAGGGTTCAATGGTTTGGCTACGGTGTGAGGCTGCCGTCGCCACGGAATAACAGGGGGTGTGGGTGAGTAGAGGGATGGCATGTCCAGCGCTGGGAGTAGTAGGGGGCGGTGAGGCCTCCGCGGCATCACAGCAGGCCATGAGAGGCAGGAGCACGCGGCACGACTGGCGCTGGTTTGGGCGGCTGGAGCAAGAAGACCAGAGGTTGAAGAAGCACTACAGCCGTTGGATGGACATCGTACGGTCACTGGAGCTAGAATTGTTCATATTGACTAAGTTGACAAAGCCCTCCGTCCCCGTCAACTTAGTTGGCCCACAAATCAGTCTCCCACTATGGTGGGTCCTAGCTAGCAGGGGGGTATTCATTTTTTGTGCGTAATAAGGAGGCACTTCCTCGCGTGTGAAGATATAGCTGGTGGGTCCGACCTGTCAGCGGGGGAACGATTTTTTCGCGAAATACAGAGGCCCTTCCAGTTGGTCCCAGCTGTTAGGTGGAGGAATCATTATTTTGCGCGTAATAAGGAGGCATTTCCTTGCATGCGGTCGTGGACCCAGTTGTTAGCCTCTCCACACACAGTCTACTTCCGATGGTGTCATTCGTTGACCACGTTGACCACTCCGCATCGAGCGCATCCAATGTGGTGGACGACGGCAGGCCCCTGACAGCAAAGAGCCGGAGATGGGAACACGCGGGAGTAGAGTCCCAGACTGAGAGGTGTACGAGGATTAACTGGTTCTAGTGTGGTGTGGTTTGGCAGTCGGTGGAGAAGAACAGGAGGTGTGGAGGGGTGGAGGGATGGCCTGGCCTACGGTGGAGTAGCGCTTCACAGCGAAGCATGCTAAGCAGAGCTGCTAGCAGCAGGAGGCGGGAGGTGGTCCCGGTGGAGCTGGAGGAGGAAGTCGAGAGATTGAAGATGGATGCCGATCGTTGGATGTAAATCCAATGGCTAACAATGTCAGAATCATTTGTTGACTAAGTTGACAACGACTTGCGTTGGTTTCGACCTATTGGCCCACATTTTAGCCTCCAAAAATGTGGCACGTATTCAACCCATTTTTCAGAATTTACAGTCTTTTTTTGCGGGGTAGAATTTACAATCAATTTGATCTTTTTTGAATTATAGTCCATTAGATGGGCTGGGTGAACAAATAATGTAGCGTCCATGCGGCCCATTTATTTTTTTCCTAAAAAATTACAGGCCATTTGCACTTTCTCGAAATACACAATTTTGCTAGGATGATTCTAATTGTAATGTTGGGCTGGGCCAGCAATGTTATCAAAAAATAAACAGGGGCTGAGCATTTTGTTATAAATATAATTAAATAATAAGTGATTTATTATTACATTGGTCCTTAAATCTTACCAAGCTTTTGTACACAATCACTAGGATTTTCGTGCCAAAAAAATCCAGCATTTTATTGTTAAGAAATTATTTTTATAAGTTAATAAGATGTGGGATATTGTTTTCTTACATATGTAAGTATCTGTTAAATATATGATAACAATAACAATAATATATAATAACATATAAAATAATATAAATATATATAATATAGTTAGAAGGGAAACATAAGTTGGACCGGGCGTTCCTATTCTTATATAGAAAAATAGAACAAATCGTTTTCTTCAAAAAAATACATAAACTGGGTTGCCAATGTTTCAGGAAAAATAAAACCTCGGATGGGAGGTCCATAGGCTGGTCGATACATGACAGCCCTCAAGAAAATACAAACCGGCATGTCGTGGGCTGCACATGTTAAAAAAGAAAGCCTAGACGGGGCAGCCCAAAACCCAGCTGATACTTGCTGCCCCAATGATAATAAACGATACATGCCAGCTCCCCGGCTTCGTTGTGAATTTATCTCCTATAGTAACTTCGTTGAAGCACCTAAAAAATGTAACTGTGTTGACAAACCTGTGGGCCCCGACGTCGGTATAGCATTAGGAGGAAGTATTTTTTGATGAGGCACTTGCTTGCGTACGGCCATAGACCTGGTGGGTCCCGACTGTCCGCCTCTCCATGTACAGTCCTCTCCAGATTCCTCTTGTTTGTTCAGCATGCTCACAACGGCAGACAGCGGCGCCACGGAAGCGCAGAAAGGCGCAGGAGGGGATCCAACCACCTGAGGAAGTGCCTTATTAGTAACGAAACTACTGACAGAGCCTAGTGGCCAAGTGACACTACCCGACAACTGTTCCGCACGGGTTCGATTCCACTTGTGCAGGGAAAATATCTCCAACTTTTTTGCCTCTGCCTTTATTGACATGTGGGTCCCCATTTTCATCTACGCACACCACATCCAACACTTTCCAAAACTTCGCCCCTCGTTTTCTCTGTTTTTCGCACACTCGACATTGTGTGGGCATTTTTGAAAATAGCATATCTTTTTGACTGTGAATCATATGAAGATGTGCTATGCACGAATGTTGATCAGCATGATGTTAACTGGCTGGTAGTTCCATTTTCGACCATGAATAAAACTTCCAACATGATGTTAAGCCTGTTTGAAAAGCCGTGTTAATATAAATGCTCTGCCTCTGAAAGCTGCAGTTTCTTATCTGAAACTAAACTTGCAGTTTCTTATCTGAAACTAAAAGTTGCAGTTTCTTCTCTGAATCACATTGTCTGCACTTTTATACTCCTATGAAACTACATTTTTAAGTGCTAAAAGTAGATCTCTAGAATTCATAAAATACTTTACGCTCAATACTGGAAATCTGAAATTCAAAAGACATTCATATCTGAAAGTACTCTCAAAATACACAGCACAAAACACAATTTGCAACCTGCAAATACTGACAACCCTAAGATCCTCCTGACAATTCACAACCTGCCCGACTATTGGGCTGGGGGGCAGTCCTGTCACGCCCAAGATGCGACCCTATCCAAAAGGAACTTGAAGGTCCCACCAAGGATAGACCCGCATATTGAAACGCTTTTGCAAGGTGGATATCATTACATCAACATTACATAATAGATGAGGATACATACAAGAGGCATACAATGCCACACAAATACAACATCACAATACATTAGAGCATCATCCAACTACGGATGAAACACAAACAGAAACTCAAACGACATCCACCCTGCTAGCCCAGGCTACCGACCTGGAACCTATCCCCTAATCAAAGAAGAAGCAGAAGAAGAACTCCAAAACAAGCAAGCATCGCTCTCGCGTCAAGATCATCACATAAACCTATACCTGCAACTGTTGTTGTAGTAATCTGTGAGCCACGAGGACTCAGCAATACCATTACCATGGGTATCAAGACTAGCAAAGCTTAATGGGAAAGGAAGGGGTAAAGTGGTGAGGTTGCAGCAACGACTAAGCATATATGGTGGCTAACATACGCAAAAAAGAGCGAGAAGAGAAGCAAAGGAACGGTCGTGAAGCTAGCAATGATCAAGAAGTGATCCTGAACTTCTACTTACGTCAAACATAACCCAAAAACCGTGTTCACTTCCCGGACTCCGCCAAGAAGAGACCATCACGGCTACACATGCGGTTGATGCGTTTTATTTCGGATCTGGTGTCAAGTTATCTACAACCGGACATTAACAAATTCCCATCTGCCACATAACCGCGGGCACGTCTTTCCAAAGTTTATACCCTGCAGGGGTGTCCCAACTTAGCCCATGATAAGCTCTCGCGATCAACGAAGGATATTCCTTCTCCCAGGAAGACCCGATCAGACTCAGAATCCCGGTTTACAAGACATTTCGACGATGGTAAAACAAGACCAGCAAAGCCGCCCGAATGTGCCGACAAATCCTGATAGGAGCTGCACATATCTCGTTCTCAGGGCACACCGGATTGTCCAAACTTCCGGTAGGCCAGCCCAGAGTTGCCCCTGGTGACCACCGGCGGCTGACAGGTTGGACCAACACTCACGACGAGCACTGGGCCGGGGGGGTAAAAATAAGATGACCCTCAGGAGCGCGACTCCCAAGGGAAAAAAGGTCTAGGTGAGGCAAATGTAAAACCAAGGTTGGGCCTTGCTGGAGGAGTTTTATTCAAAGTGAACTGTCAAGGGGGTCCCATAAATCACCCAACCGCGTAAGGAACGCAAAATCCGGGAACATAACACCGGTATGACGGAAACTAGGGCGGCAAGAGTGGAACAAAACACCAGGCATAAGGACGAGTCTTCCACCCTTTACCAAGTATATAGATGCATTAATTAAATAAGAGATAATGTGATATCCCAACATAATCCTGTCCACCGTGGAGCAATCTTCATCTTCACCTGCAACTAGCAACACTATAAGAGGGGCTAAGCAAAAGCGGTAACATAGCCAAGCAATGGTTTGCTAGGAAGGGTGAAAAGGTTAGAGGCTGACATGGCAATTTGGGAGGCTTGAGGAACAAGTGATAGGTAGCGCAGCATAGCGATAGAACAAAGCAACTAGCATAGCAATGATAGTAGTGAGATCCAGGGTAGTGGTCATCTTGCCTGAAATCCCGCAAGGAAGAAGAACGAGTTCATGAAGAAGATGAAGCCATGAAGATGAACCAAGCGTAGACGAACGAATCCTCACGATCGCAACGAAACGGGAACTATCGAGAAGAAGCACACAACAAGGTAAACACACCAGACATAGACAAGACATGAAGCACAACAAGCATGATGCAAGACAAGACTACATGAAGCTACTCATGGCAAGAGATGATGCATACAAAAACAACACATCAAGGCAAGTTTAAATGAGGCCGGGAACAACATAGAACTAATTTGGTAAGTCCTCATAGGCAAATTTCTAAATTGGTCCAGATCTGAATAAACATTAAGTTGAAGTTGTTAAACAGCAAGTTAAGATGCACCAAGATGATCTACACGAGATTCTAGTCAAGTTACATATAAAGTTCATTTAATTCGGAGCTACGGCCTAGAAGATATGAGCAAAACAAGTTAAACATGGCATTGATGCAAAATGCATACAAACCTCACGCAAACACCTTAAAACAAGGATGCAACATGATAATATGAAGCTACATGCAAAATCAAGCAAGTTTCATATAGAGCACACTCAAAACGGAGCAACGGTTCAACACATACACTCTATACAAGTTATAACAACAATCTGTCCAAAACAGCAACTAGGCATCTTGCTAGCATCAAAACAACATGCTACAGTACCACAATATGAAAACAAAAGGCATGGACATGATTTACAGGTAAAGCATTACAAAACATAAACACTGAGCTATCTCCAGAAATCACTAGAACATGCTCAAAAACACATGGCAAGATTGCAAATAATAACAGTTTCAGACTTTGCAGAAATAACATCAGGTTGCAATGTTTAGAGCTATCAAACAACATGCTACAGGAACTTATCATAGAAACTTAAGGCATTACATGATACTACTAAATTCATAGAACAAAAGTCCTTTACCGACCATGAGCCAAAAAGGATCAGAAGATATGATGGCACCCATTTAAACATGGCAAATGATATGACAGAATCATACCTCGCAGGAACAACAATAAGTAGGCATGTTGGTGAGCTTGTACCACTCACCACAGAGCATTAAATGGCATGACAAGGCCACCAACAGTAAGAAGACATGTTTATGAAGCTAAGCATGGCAAGAGCAAGTTCATAGGGTGCATGGATCACTAGCAAAACACATGGCAAAACTGAACTTAATGTTAACAGGCTGACAGAAATATTATTTAGCAACTTTAGAGCATGATAACAACAATCTACAGGAAGTTATAAATGAAACCAGGGGCATGGATGGATAGAGCATGACATGTATAACAAAACATCCTTAGTGAACATCTCCATATTATGCATACAATGACTTGTAGCAGCAGGTTTACAGCAACAAAATATAACAGCATCAGCCTAGCAAAACAACAACAGCAAGTACCCTACTTAACAAGCTCGATGCCCTCAGTACAAGACTCACAAAAATACATGGATTGCACCTCTGTAAATATGGCATGACTTAGTTCAAAACACAAGTAGAGCTCATGCTCATAGGAGGCACACATCAAATGCAACAAAAATGACAAATCACCAAGCTATAACAGTTTCAGCAGATTAACATCATATAGCACTCTTGCAATGATGATTCGGTCATCAAGATGGTGTCAAACAATCATGGCACAATGGTATGAAATGTAGAACATATCTCAATGAACATTTTGATATATCGTTTGCACAAATTGGAGCTACACACGAGCAGTTATGACATGATGAATAGTGCACCAAAATGCAGAAATTTAAGGGACTTAGCAGTTTTCTGGAAAAAAACAGATGGGCACCAAAAAGCTAAAAAACGCTTAGGGCGCGGGATAGGAGGGTGGCTCACCCCGGGCCTGGCCCAGTCGGGGAAGAGGCTTGGCAGGTCGGCGCGCTGCTGGGCCAGGGCCCACACGGGGGTTGGCGAATGGGACGAGGAGGTGCGTCCGTGCTCGTCCCCGAGCACGACGATGGCGGCTACCGGTGGCGAGCTGGCGAGGTTAGGGCGACGGAGGAGGGGCGCCAGCGACGAGGACCGGCGGATCTGGGAGCGGGGCGCCAGATCCGGTGGATCCCGGCTAAATCCAGTGAAGGCGAGGCTGACGGCGAGCTCCGTGGCCGGCGGTGATCCCTGCGGCAGAGAGGGAGAGAGAGGGGGTGAGGGAGAGTGAGCAGGATGGTTAGGAGGGAGAGGGCGGCGAGGCACTTGCCTGGCGGTGGAGCTCGGGGAGCCGGGCGGCGCGGGGTGGTAGTGACGGGTGGCGCCGGCGAGGCGGCGGTGGTGGCCGGCGAAGAAGGCGCTGAGGGGGCGAGCGCGGGCGGCGCGGGCCTCGACGGGCGAGCGGCGGCGGTGCGGTGCGGGCCACGGGGGCCCTGCACGGGCCGAGCGGGCCAGCGGCGGCGGCGGCGCTGCGGTGCCATGTGGCAACGTGCGGTTGGCCGGGGCGGAGAAGCGGACATGTCCGGCGGCGCGAGGGGAGCAGGGCTAGGGTTAGGGTAGGATTAGACCGCGAATTTGGAAGGGGGAGGCATATTTATAGGTAGAGGGAGCTAGGAGGGTCCAAATGGAGCACGGTTTTCGCCCATACGATCGTGATCGAACAACCGAGAGCATGGAGGGCGTTTGGATGGGTTTTGGGCCAGTTTGGAAGGGTGTTAGGCTGCAAGACAAAAGAGGCTTTTACGGTTACCCGGTTAACCGTTGGAGTATCAAACGGACTCCAAATGCCATGAAACTTGACAAGCGGTCTACCGGTGCTATACCAAGGCCGCTCGGCAAAATCTCGGTCCATTCCGAGAACGTTTTTAACCCGCTCACGAAAACAAGGTCTGAGAGGGGCGACGGGCGCGCACGAGAGGTCTGGACTCCGAATGGACAATGGAGAGAACCGGGAGAACCCGAACGGATGCAAGTTTTAAAAGACATGCAGATGAAATGCAGATGATGACATGGAAAAATGCAACACGCAAGCAAATGACATGGAAACTACGGCGAATAACTGGCAGACACCTGGCGCATCGAATCTGGGGCATTACAACACTCCTCCACTAACAAGAGATCTCGTCCCGAGATCTTAGGACCGAGACGGAAGGGAAAAGGGATGAGGTGAAGCAAGAACTCAAGAGAAGAAGCAAAGAATCGAGAGCACTCAAGAAGAAGAGAGGGATGACAAGAATGACGAGAATCGAAAACTCACGGAATCAGATAGACTATGAAACCTTTCCGGTTAGAACGAGATAAGAAACGAATAAGACTGAAAGGATTTAGGTAGCACTTTGGCTAAAATGGAAGGAATGGAGACATGAACTTTAGAGGATAGAATGATACTTGATAAAGACATGACACCAAACCTCCGGAAATAGTTGAAAGAGTTGAATGAAAGAACGGAGAAGAAAAATGACAACTTGTACCACGAATGAAATTGAAAGCATCTTTAGAAGGAAGGTTTAAACGGAGTTGTTGAGAAAATCAAAAACGAAAAGAATAAGCTTGTCGTGGACTTATGGATAACATCTCAAAATTATGAGCTGATCGCCGACCACAAGCGGAAAATATTAAATAGCTGAGGAGAATGAAGAAAAGCAAGACTCCACTTCAAAAGACTACGGAGAATTAATTACACTTCGAGATGCAAGAAGAAAAAATACTTGAATTCCTCCAACAAAATGTTGATGAACTCTTGAAGAATGAATTAAATCATGAAGAACCACCGTTAAGAACTCCGGTGACAAAAGGATGATGAGATAGAATGAAGGAAGAAAGAATAAGATGAGCCTTGCGACGATTTAGATGGAGGTTCCGACGAGATGGCCGAGGAAATATTTGAACTCCGGAAAAGAAAAGGTGAAAATACTTGGAACTAGAATTTATTCAAAAAGAACAAACTCCAAAGGAAGGGATTAATCACTTTGAGGAAATAAGAATAAGATTTATTGTATGCTTATCCTTCATCAAATTAAATTGATGACAAGCAATGGATTTGCATACTACTTATTCTTCTTGAAAAGGATTAAGGGGGGTATAGAGGAAAAAAAACTTGAGAAAGTCTTCATGAACCACCGGTAGGATTTGGAAACAACGAATGAATGAATGAATTGATACGATGACGAATGAAGAGAAATCTTGAACGAACCACCGTGAGAATTCAAAAATAACTGACGAAAAAGGATGAATCACCGTGAAGAATTAGAAGAACCAATATGCTAGAGCGGATTTAGATGCAAAAGAACAAAGAGATTATGAGTTGATTAAAGAACACTTGAACGAAGCACCGGGATAAATAGAGAATGATAACTGGAATGATGGCCTCTAGTGAAAGAAATGGAAAACAACTCCTGACATACTCCGGATGGGTAAGCAAAGGAATATCTGACAAATGGAATAATTCGAGACTGATAACATGAAGCTAGAACCACGAATCTTCGAGAGAACGGGTAAAGATTTAGAGGAAAACTCTTCTTCGGTCTTCAAATGACAAAAAACACTACCAAAATTTGTTAAGGCACTCCGGGAGAATGTAAATGAAGGGTTGAACCAAAGATGAAAAGAATTTGAAAGTGATCTTGGAGGAGATCTGACTGATGGGATCCATTCTTACGTCACACTTTGAAAAGAATTGGGAATAGCTCCGGAATAATTAGAAGAGTCAGGTAAGATCCTGGGAAAAGACTTGTGGGTTAGGGCCCACTAAAGAGAAAAACACCGTTGGAAAGGGGTGTTGAACAGATAGATGACGCACCGGAATAATTGAAAATTTTGAATGAGGTGACAACCTCGAATTAATTGGAACACAGACAAATCTCCTGAGATGTCTTGAACACTCCGGAAGGATAAACTGGCGAGAGGCAAATGAGCAAGGAGAACACTTGATCCGAGGGAAAGAATATAATCATTACCGAAAATTAGTATTGAATCCACAGGATAAGAAAAGAGATGAAGAATGTCCACCGAGACGAGAATTCACCGGTTGAGATAATTGAGGGAACACTGAAGAGGCTCCACATGAATGAAATTGATGGTCGAGAGAGACTCAGATTCCGGGAAGAAGAGGGTGGGAGGGCCGGAAAATAAAGGCAGCTTGGAAGGGGGAACCGATGAATATTTTGAAGAGAAAACACCGGTTGAAATGATTGAGGAAAGAAAGCAACGACTTTGCACGAGTAGGATGGATACTCGATTACGGACTCCGGCTCCGAGAAGCAGAAGGGTGGGCGGGTGGGAAAAAAACAACTGAGGATTTGAACTCAAAGATGAAGAGGCTCGAGTCAACTTGATGAGAAATGCACCGGATGAAAAGAGATGAGAACCAATGAACGGAAAACCAACTGCCTGATCCTAAAGAAAAAAATTGAAAGGGAAGAGAAGTAATTCAAAACACCTACGTCAAGATTCCTCACCAGAATGACGAAGGGGCTGAGGAGTAAAAAGAATTCCTACTCTTCGATATAACTAGACTCCGAAAACAGTTTTCTTCTAGACTCGACAACGGCCAAACTACACGATCAATCAAGGGGGCTCCTAAGGCCGGTCGAGGCTCTGATACCAACTTGTCACGCCCAAGATGCGACCCTATCCAAAAGGAACTCGAAGGTCCCACCAAGGATAGACCCGCATATTGAAACGCTTTTGCAAGGTGGATATCATTACATCAACATTACATAATAGATGGGGATACATACAAGAGGCATACAATGCCACACAAATACAACATCACAATATATTAGAGCATCATCCAACTACGGATGAAACATAAACAGAAACTCAAACGACATCCACCCTGCTAGCCCAGGCTACCGACCTGGAACCTATCCCCTGATCGAAGAAGAAGCAGAAGAAGAACTCCAAAACAAGCAAGCATCGCTCTCGCGTCAAGATCATCGCATAAACCTGTACCTGCAACTGTTGTTGTAGTAATCTGTGAGCCACGGGGACTCAGCAATCCCATTACCATGGGTATCAAGACTAGCAAAGCTTAATGGGAAAGGAAGGGGTAAAGTGGTGAGGTTGCAGCAGCGACTAAGCATATATGGTGGCTAACATACGCAAATAAGAGCGAGAAGAGAAGCAAAGGAATGGTCGTGAAGCTAGCAATGATCAAGAAGTGATCCTGAACTCCTACTTACGTCAAACATAACCCAAAAATCGTGTTCACTTCCCGGACTCCGCCAAGAAGAGACCATCACGGCTACACATGCGATTGATGCGTTTTATTTCGGATCTGGTGTCAAGTTATCTACAACCGGACATTAACAAATTCCCATCTGCCACATAACCGCGGGCACGGCTTTCGAAAGTTTATACCCTGCAGGGGTGTCCCAACTTAGCCCATGATAAGCTCTCGCGATCAACGAAGGATATTCCTTCTCCCAGGAAGACCCGATCAGACTCGGAATCCCGGTTTACAAGACATTTCGACGATGGTAAAACAAGACCAGCAAAGCCGCCCGAATGTGCCGACAAATCCTGATAGGAGCTGCAAATATCTCGTTCTCAGGGCACACTGGATTGTCCAAACTTCCGGTAGGCCAGCCCAGAGTTGCCCCTGGTGACCACCGGCGGCTGACAGGTTGGACCAACACTCACGACGAGCACTGGGCCGGGGGTGGTAAAAATAAGATGACCCTCGGGAGCGTGACTCCCAAGGGAAAAAGGGGTAGGTGAGGCAAATGTAAAACCAAGGTTGGGCCTTGCTGGAGGAGTTTTATTCAAAGTGAACTATCAAGGGGGTCCCATAAATCACCCAACTGCGTAAGGAACGCAAAATTCGGGAACATAACACCGGTATGACAGAAACTAGGGCGGCAAGAGTGGAACAAAACACCAGGCATAAGGCCGAGTCTTCCACCCTTTACCAAGTATATAGATGCATTAATTCAATAAGAGATAGTGTGATATCCCAACATAATCCTGTCCACCATGGAGCAATCTTCATCTTCACCTGCAACTAGAAACGCTATAAGAGGGGCTGAGAAAAAGCGGTAACATAGCCAAGCAAGGGTTCGCTAGGAAGGGTGAAAAGTTTAGAGGCTGACATGGCAATTTGGGAGGCTTGAGGAACAAGTGATAGGTAGCACAGCATAGCGATAGAATGAAGCAACTAGCATAGCAATGCTAGTAGTGAGATCCAGGGTAGCGGTCATCTTGTCTGAAATCCCGCAAGTAAGAAGAACGAGTCCATGAAGAAGATGAAGCCATGAAGACGAACCAAGCGTAGACGAACAAATCCTCACGATCGCAACGAAATGGGAACTATCGAGAAGAAGCACACAACAAGGTAAACACACCACACATAGACAAGACATGAAGCACAAGAAGCATGATGCAAGACAAGACTACATGAAGCTACTCATGGCAAGATATGATGCATACAAGAACAACACATGAAGGCAAGTTTAAATGAGGCCGAGAACAACATAGAACTAATCCGGTAAGTCCTCATAGGCAAATTTCGAAATTGGTCCAGATCTGAACAAATATTAAGTTGAAGTTGTTAAACAGCAAGTTAAGATGCACCAAGATGATCTACACGAGATTCTAGTCAAGTTACATATAAAGTTCATTTAATTCGGAGCTACAGCCTAGAAGATATGAGCAAAACAAGTTAAACATGGCATTGGTGCAAAATGCATACAAACCTCAAGCAAACACCTCAAATCAAGTATGCAACATGATAATATGAAGCTACATGCAAAATCAAGCAAGTTTCATATAGAGCACACTCAAAACGGAGCAACGGTTCAACACATACACTCTATACAAGTTATAACAACAATCTATCCAAAACAGCAACTAGGCATCTTGCTAGCATCAAAACAACATGCTACAGTACCACAATATGAAAACAAAAGGCATGGACATGATGTACAGGTAAAGCACTACAAAACATGAACACTGAGCTATCTCCAGAAATCACTAGAACATGCTCAAAAACACATGGCAAGATTACAAATAATAACAGTTTCAGACTTTGCAGAAATAACATCAGGTTGCAATGTTTAGAGCTATCAAACAACATGCTACAGGAACTTATCATAGAAACTTAAGGCATTACATGATACTACTAAATTCATAGAACAAAAGTCCTTTACTGACCATGAGCCAAAAAGGATCAGAAGATATGATGGCACCCATGTAAACATGGCAAATGATATGACAGATTCATACATGGCAGGAACAACAATAAGTAGGCATGTTGGTGAGCTTGTACCACTCACCACAGAGCATTACATGGCATGACAAGGCAACCAACAGTAAGAAGACATGTTTATGAAGCTAAGCATGGCAATAGCAGTTTTATAGGGTGCATGGATCACTAGCAAAACACATGGCAAAACTGAACTTAATGTTAACAGGCTGACAGAAATATTATTTAGCAACTTTGGAGCATGATAACAAAAATCTATAGGAAGTTATAAATGTAACCAGGGGCATGGATGGATAGAGCATGACATGTATAACAAAACATCCTTAGTGAACATCTCCATATTATGCATACAATGACTTGTAGCAGCAGGTTTACAGCAACAAAATATAACAGAATCAGCCTAGCAAAACAACAACAGCAAGTACCCTACTTAACAAGCTCGATGCACTCAGTACAAGACTCACAAAAATACATGGATTGCACCTCTGTAAATATGGCATGATTTAGTTCAAAACACATGTAGAGCTCATGCTCATAGGAGGCACACATCAAATGCAACAAAAATGACAAATCACCAAGTTATAACAGTTTCAGCAGATTAACATCATATAGCACTCTTGCAACGATGATTCGGTCATCACGATGGTCTCAAACAAGCATGGCACAATGGAATGAAATGTAGAGCATATCTCAATGAACATTTTGATATATCATTTGCACAAATTGGAGCTACACACGAGCAGTTATGGCATGATGAATAGTGCACTAAAATGCAGAAATTTAAGGGACTGCAGTTTTCTGGAAAAAAAACAGATGGGCACCAAAAAGCTAAAAAACGCTTAGGGCGCGGGATAGGAGGGCGGCTCACCCCAGGCCTGGCCCAGTCGGGGAAGAGGCTTGGCAGGCCGGCGCGCTGCTGGGCCGGGGCCCACGCGGGGGTTGGCAAACGGGACGAGGAAGCGCGTCCGTGCTCGTCCCCGAGCACGACGATGGCGGCTACCGGCGGCGAGCTGGCGAGGTTAGGGCGACGGAGGAGGGGCACCAGTGACAGGGACCGGTGGATATGGGCGCGGGGCGCCAGATCCGGTGGATCCCGGCTAGATCCAGTGAAGTCGAGGCTGACGGCGAGCTCCGTGGCCGGCGGTGATCCCTACGGCAGAGAGGGAGAGAGAGGGGGTGAGATAGAGTGAGCAGGACGGTGAGGAGGGAGAGGGCGGCGAGGCGCTGGCCTGGCGGCGGAGCTCGGGGAGCCGGGCGGCGCGGGGTGGTGGTGATGGGCAGCGCCGGCGGGGCGGCGGTGGTGGCCGGCGACGAAGGCGCTGAGGCGGCGAGCGCGGGCGGCGCGGGCCTGGACAGGCGAGCGGCGGCGGCGCGGTGCGGGCCGCGGGGGCCCCGCACGGGCCGAGCGGGCCGGTGGCGGCGGCGGCGCTGCGGTGCCACGTGGAAACGAGTGGTTGGCCGGGGCAGAGAAGCGGACATGTCCGGCGGGGAAGCGGACATGTCCGGCGGCGCGAGGGGAGCGGGGCTAGGGTTAGGGTAGGATTAGACCGCAAATTTGGAAGGGGGAGGCACATTTATAGGTAGAAGGAGCTAGGAGGGTCCAAATGGAGCACGGTTTTCACCCATACGATCGTGATCGAACGACCGAGAGCATGGAGGGGGTTTGGATGGGTTTTGGGCCAGTTTGGAAGGGTGTTGGGCTGCAAGACAAAAGAGGCTTTTACGGTTACCCGGTTAACCGTTGGAGTATCAAACGGACTCCAAATGCCACGAAACTTGACGGGTGGTCTACCGGTGCTATACCAAGGCCGCTCGGATTCCGAGAACATTTTTAATCCGCTCACGAAAACAAGGTCTAAGAGGGGCGACGGGCGCGCGAGAGAGGTCTAGACTCCGAACGGACAACGGAGAGAACCGGGAGAACCCGAACGGATGCAAGTTTTAAAAGACATGCAGATGAAATGCAGATGATGACATGGAAAAATGCAACACGCAAGCAAATGACATGGCAACTACGGCGAATGACTGGCAGACACCTGGCGCATCGAATCCGGGGCGTTACAAGTCCCCTCCTATTCCTCGGTAACAGACAGCCGCCCCGTGAGACGATGTGAATGGCGAGGGAGAGGATGGCAGGGAAGCGTTGTCGGGCCAACTGCTTTTCTCCTCTTGAAGTTGGGTTCGGTCGACGAAGACTCCACCGGCTCGCTATGGCATGACACCCTCACAAACGGCACCCTGTAGATGCTCGATCCTTCAATCTCTCGTGGATGCTCCATCTGGGATCGATACTCCCACCACCGCTCCCTCACGATCGGATTCGGTGAATCTGTTTGCTCCATGGCCCAGAGGAGTAGCTCTATGTACTCCCGCGCGACTCCCTTCTATCGCTGCCTTTTCCCTCAGTTGCAGATATTTGGCCATGGATGTCCCCGTCGCCACTAGTTGGTCCTTGTTGTCAAACCAATACTATATCTCCAACATCCTAGCTAGCTACACAGGGTCATCGTCGGCGATCCTCATGTATCGGTTGTACTCCTCCATCGATCTACTTCTCCACAGAACCTTCTCTCGCCGGTGGTGGTTTTTGAATGGAAGAGGAGAGGAGCAGCGCTGGTTTTGGATGAGAACAGGAGATGAGCGACGCTGGTTTTGGATTGGAACAGGAGAGGAGGGGCGATGGTTTTGAAATGGAAGAGGAGAGGAGCGGCGCTGGATTTAGATTGGAACAGGAGAGGAGTGGCGGTGGCTTAAGAGGAGAAGAGCGGCGCTGGTCTTGGAAATATATTTTTTGTTTTGCGTATTTTGGGTCAAAGTTTGACCACGTACTGTATTTGGCAAGCAAAATGTGAATGCATGTCACCAAAAATTGTATCGTTTGGTTCGTATCTGAATGTTCTTTCAAATTATATTATTTTTGCAACGTATAACATATATTTTATTTGTGAAAATCATGGTCAATTATGACCCTGAATAAAAGGGAGACTAGTTAATGTGGGGTCGCTTTCTTAATTGAAGGGTAAATTGATTTTGATTTTGATCCAGTCACAGCGCGCCGGCCCTCTCGTCCAATCCTAAATCGCTGCCGCACGCTCCTCTCCCTCTTCTCCATTGCAAAACCACCTCCTCTCCTCTCCATCATCTCCATTCCAAAACCACCATCTCACCTCTCCCTTTTCTCCATTGCAAAACCACCTCCTCTCCTCTCCATCATCTCCATTCAAACCACTGTCTCGCCTCTCCCTCTTCTCTATTGCAAGACCATCGTCTCTCCTCCCATCTTCCAAAGCTAGCACCGGACCACTCAGAAGGACATCTATGGAGAGGATGCAGCAGCGAATCAGGCAGATCGCCGGCAGCGACAGGAAAAGTTAGCCAGGTTGAAGGAGATCCTTACTTGGTTTGAGAATGAGTGGGAGATTTCGAGGATGGTGAGGGCCATGTGGCAATGTATGTGAAAGAGCGAGACGGAGGCGATGAGGGCGGCGATGTACATGTACTCCTCGGCGGCAGTCAAGCTGCAGTCCTCCGAGTTCATCGAGTATCTCCTCTGGGAGATGGAGCAGACAGATTTGCCCGAGGTGACAGTCAGGAGGAGGTGGTGGGCGTACAGGTTGAAAGTCGAGCACCCAGAGGATAATGAATCGATCAAGTACGGTGTGCCGTTCATGAGGGTGCAGAGCCAGCCGGAGCCACAGAAGTATTCATTCTCCCACTGCAAGAGGAGGCCGGATGGCGCGGCGTCACTTCCCCGCCGTTCTCCACGGTTCCTTCGATGCTCTCCTCGTTTCAATGGCGGCAGTAGTCTTTAAGGTAAGCTTCACACTTACCTAATCTTCCACCTGCTCATGCTTACAATCAGTGTGACAGCTAATGAAAATCATGCTTACAATCAGTCTCCGAGTACTACGCCAATCACCCTAAAATAGCTCTGGACCTTTGGGTCAAAGTTGTGACACTGTGTACAAATAAAGAAAAATAGATTGGTGCTTCTTTCAGAAAAGAGTACTCCCTAGAAAACTGCCAATATAAGCTACTAGTATTTGGTTAGAGGATTTGCTACCGAGAAAGATCCGTCCATAGAAAGCGCCACACATCCCACTGGTGCTGGTGGATACCAATGCGTGCATGGAGCATGGTTGGTGTCGGTAATTTTTACTTGGCACACCTTGCACTCTGCATATATGCCGGTTCCATACGTACATTTGTGCAGTTCCACCAAAATGAAGCTGAATAACCATGTTTGCACATATAATGAAAAGGCGTGATTACATTATAGTGGCACTAGTTGATGAAACACGCAAAATAAATAGAAGAAAATATTGTGATAGTATCATAGTATGCCATGCTGCAAGGGCGAGATGGGCCCTGCGACGCCTCATATGGTACGCCTCATACTGGAAATCGTCCCAAGTCTCCTAGATACACCTTCTTCCAGTGATAAACATCAGTGTACAGCGGTAGTACAAGGAGGGGCCTTGAGACATTCAAATCTCTATTTTTGTGCAAATCAACTAAAATTATGCACCCCAGTTTGCAGAAACACTTCAACATTAACAATGGGACTAGTTGATGAAACATACATTAACAAAGAGAAGCACTTTCTTTATCTACATTGGGAATGAAATGATAGAGAGGACACTCGCTCTATTTTAACTGTATTATTACTTCATTTTATCAGTGACACTAGGGTTGAGCAGGTGGCAAACGAGGTGTATCGTGTGTCGCAAGGATGAAGGTCGGGGGTGCTTAGACTGGGATGCTGAAGCTGGCTCTTTCAGTCCCTATCTTCCCCATGATGTTTCTGTGGTAGCATTTGGGTTGTAATCCAAACTTGGTCGAGCTGGTGCTGGGTCCCCCTACCTGCCTAGCTTATGTGGCGAACTTGTCTCCTGCTAGTACTCAGTCCGTTCTAGTAGTAGTTGCATAACTGTCTGTTTACACTGAGATGTTGTCGGATAATGGTTCTCTATGGTTGGATTTCTTTAATGAAATCGGAGGGAACCCCCTCCTTCAATATATAAAAAAACAGTGTCACTAGCGGTGCCAAAACATTGCCTCAAATTAATAGTGCCACTAGATTAAGGTGCAAAATAATAACATTACTGCTTTATCATGGCAATGCCAAAACAATAGCACAAGAGCAGGATTAACATACAGGATCTTTGGCAAACGGTCAGACCAAAAAGGAACATACCTCGTGATGGGAACCATATCTGCAGTCAATGCCATCATAGAAGGGATGACACCAGTCACCAAAATGGATGATTCAATTCATGGGACCTTTTGGTGCAGTTCACCTAAAATGAAGCAATGTCCCATGAGCTAGCAACTTCTTCTATTTTTTTAAGAAAAGGGCTCCAGCCCCGGTTCCATTTCCATCAAAAGACGAAACCCACAGAGCTTCTTCTTCATTAGTTGCAATAAAATTGAGCAACATCAAGGTTGGTTGTGAAGCTCCTGGAATGTTCACCTATAATTTGGATATCATTTGTGCAGTTCAACTAAGATCGAGCGTGAAATGTATATCTCTATTTGCACAAAAAAGGTGGAAAGGAGGGTGACTAACAAGTGATGAAACATGCATCAAATGAAAATAAGCATGTTTCTTATCTGAATGGCAATCCTACAAGGACAATAGCAATTTCTAAAGCAGCAGCATTGCTAGATATTAGTGTGGGCATTAGGATTAACTATGACAACCGTTAAATACGACATTACTTTAATGGTGCCATTGCTTCATTTTACCAGCAACATTACTTTAATAGATGTTATAGAGTCGGTATTTGGGCGGGAGAGTAGGCGGACCAGGACAGTTGCATTTCTAACGAAAAGAAGCAACTTATCTTAATGGGAAATTTAGTAGGACATGTAAAAAAGTGCCATTGATTCATATTACTGGAGGCATTATATTGAAAACAACATTGGTTTAACGTGTCCTTACTTTTAACAGTGCGACTGCTACATTTTACCAGTGGCATTACATAAGAGTGGCTCGGGGCAACAAACATCAGAATAGGATATCTGGGTTGGTCCCAATTTTGTTCCGTATAGCCAACTTATATTGTGTGAGGCTAGCAAATCTAGTGTTGGACTTACTCTGTTGACTTGTCCCCCAGTCCCCACTTTCTTTCCTTTTTCAACCAATAGATAGGGTTTATATTGAGTTTGTACTGCGTTTGCCTTTATTTCCCTATTAGACCTAGAGACCAGTTGGATAGCCAGTCTCTGCTACTTTTCGCCCCCATTATTTCCTCTTTCGACCAAGTCCTAGATTCAGGTAACAAATCTTCCCCTACTGATACGTCTCCGTCGTATCTATAATTTTTGATTGTTCCATGCCAATATTATACAACTTTCATATACTTTTGGCAACTTTTTATACTATTTTTGGGACTAACATATTGATCTAGTGCCCAGTGCTAGTTCCTGTTTGTTGAATGTTTTTTTGTTTCGCAGAAAATCCATATCGAACGGAGTCCAAACGGGACAAAAACCAACGGAGAATATTTTTGGAATATTTATGAATTTTGGGAAGAAGAATCAATGCGAGACGATGCCCGAGGGTGCCACAAGGCAGGGGGCTCGCCCCAGGGGGCAGGCGTGCCCCGGACCCTCGTGGACACCCCGTAAGGTGGTTGTTTCCCTTCTCTCATTGCAAGAAAGCTAATATCTGGAAAAAAATCATGTTCAAAGTTTCAATCCAATCAGAGTTACGGATCTCCGGGAATATAAGAAACGGTGAAAGGGCAGAATCTGGAACGCAGAAACAGAGAGAGACAGACAGACATATCCAATCTTGGAGGGGCTCTCGCCCCTCCCACGCCATGGAGACCATGGACCAGAGGGGAAACCCTCCTCCCATCTAGGGAGAAGGTCAAGGAAGAAGAAGAAGGGGGGCTCTCTTCCCCTCGCTTCTAGTGGTGCCGGAATGCCGCCGGGGCCATCATCATCACCATGATCTACACCAACACCTCCGTCATCTTCATCAACATCTCCATTACCTTCCCCCATCTATCTACAGAGGTCCACTCTCCCGCAACCCGCTGGACCCTCTACTTGAACATGGTGCTTTATGCTTCATATTATTATCCAATGATGTGTTGCCATCCTATGATGTCTGAGTAGATTTTCGTTGTCCTTTCGGTAAATGGTGAATTGCTATGATTGGTTTAATTTGCTTGTGGTTATGTTGCTATCCTTTGGTGCCCATCACATGAGCGCGTGCGTGGATCACACCATAGGGTTAGTTGTATGTTGATAGGACTATGTATTGGAGGGAAAGAGTGCCAGAAGCTTCAACCTAGCATAGAAATTGATGCATATGGGATTGAAGGGGGACCAATATATCTTAATGCTATGGTTGGGTTTTACCTTAATGAACGTTAGTAGTTGTAGATGCGTGCTAATAGTTCCAATCATAAGTGCATAGAATTCCAAGTCAGGGATGACATGCTAGCAGTGGCCACTCCCACATAAAACTTGCTATCAATCTAGCAAAGTAGTCAATTGCTTAGGGAAAATTTCGCAACTCCTACCACCACTTTTCCACACTCGCTATACTAACTTTATTGCTTCTTTATCTAAATAGCCCCTAGTTTTTATTTACGTGCTCTTTATATTCTTGCAAACCTATCCAACAACACCTAGAAAGTCCTTCTAGTTTCATACTTGTTTTAGGTAAAGCGAACGTTAAGCATGTGTAGAGTTGTATCGGTGGTCGATAGAACTTGAGGGAATATTTGTTCTACCTTTAGCTCCTCATTGCGTTCGACACTCTTACTTATCAAAAGAGACTACAATTGATCCCCTATACTTGTGGTTATCAAGACCTTTTTCTGGCGCCGTTGCCGGGGAGTTATAGCGTGGGGTGAATATTCTCGTGTGTGCTTGTTTGCTTTATCACTAAGTAGTTTTTATTTTGTGCTCTTGTTTTCTATCTTTAGTTATGGGTAGGAAACGCAAAATACCAAAAAAATAGTTGTACCTACTACACCAATGGTTGAAGAACCACTCGAAATCTATCACACTCCTGAAGCTTTTTACTTGGATCATCTTCGATCCCTATGTGCTCGTGCTGAAACCCCAACTAGCTTAGTTGAGGGAAAATCTTTAGATGAGCATGCTTGTTATGTGCGACACGGCTTATCTCAAAAAGGGAAACTTTTACTGGATCAGATTCATTGTTTGCAATGCTATGCTTGGAATTTATGTGAAATATACGATTTTACTTGTTGTTTTGAAGACCCTAAGAAACACCTTCCCTACCAATGTGAATTTAGTGATAATGGAATCGTATCTTTGTATGCTATGGGTGTTTATAATTACTATGATATTCAACAAATTGAAGAATTTGTTGCTTTTAAGGGTGCTTATGAAATTGCTTCTTTGATTGGAAGTATGATGCAACTCTTTACAAATCTGAAAATTTTGGCATACTTCAATATTTTTATGATAATTATGCTTCTAATGCCTATATTAAACCATATATTGAGGACTCCCCCGCTGTCCAAGAAGAGACTAATATTTTGTAGGAGTCTATGGAAGAAGGAATTGATGAAACTGTGAGCTCATTGGATGAAAAAGATGATGAGGAGAGCGAACAACAAAATGAGGAAGAGCGGATTAGCTACCCGTGCCCACCTTCTAATGAGAGTAACTCTTCAACTCATGCATTGTTTAATTTCCCTTCGTGCTTAAAGGATGATTGCTATGATAATTGCTATGATCCCGTTGATTCTCTTGAAATACACCTTTTTGATGATGATTGCTATGCTTGTGGCCAAGATGCCAATATGAA
Source organism: Triticum dicoccoides (assembly GCF_002162155.2). Taxonomy (NCBI): domain Eukaryota; kingdom Viridiplantae; phylum Streptophyta; class Magnoliopsida; order Poales; family Poaceae; genus Triticum; species Triticum dicoccoides. Next base: position 309,625,011 of record NC_041383.1, on the reverse strand, counting down.
TTATGCTCATGGAGATGAACTTGCTATAGTTCCTTATGTTAAACATGAAATTGTTGCTATTGCACCCACGCATGATAGTCTTATTATCTTTTTGAATTCTCTCGACTACACTATATCGGAGAAGTTTGCCCTTATTAAGGATTATGTTGATGGGTTGCATTTTACCGCTACACATGATTATTTTGATAGATATAATATGAATGTGCTTGCTGATCCAACTTGCAATTATTATGAGATAGGAACTACATCTCCGCCTCTTTATGTTTCCAATACGATAAAAAAACTGCTTAAACTATGCATTGGCCTTTACTTGGTGTGCATGAATTGTTCTTTTATGACATGACGATGCATAGGAAGAGAGTTATACTTCGTTGTTGCATGATATATCATTTCTCTTGAGAGCTCATGATTGGGGCATGAATATAACATTGACTTAAGCCTCCCCCAAGCTTGAGCAATGCTTTCTCCTTCACGAGGCAAAAAATTATATATATATATACATATATATATATATATATATATATATATATATAATTACGATCACGATGAACAAGATGCATAGGATAGAACTTCTGGTGAAATTCCAATTTCAATCGTTTATAGTTCCAAGATCCTGTATCATCACATAGCCTATACCATGTCAATGCATATCCCTTCAAAGATAAAGGGAATACCTTCCTCTTAACAACATCATCGGGTATACCTGCAAGCTTAAATAATCCAGAAACTTCATCCACATAGATAAGGTGTAAATCAGGATGCAATGTTCCATCTCCTGCAAAGGGATTAGCTAGCAGTTTCTCTATCATACCCAAAGGAATTTCAAAGTAAACATTTTCAGTAGGTTCAGTAGGTTGAGGAGCAACTCTTTGCTCTACTGGTCGGGGCGAACATGCCCCAAACATGCCCCTCAAAGGATTAGTTTCCATAGTAACAAGTGACAGAAAATTTCAGCACACTATATAAATGTTTCCTTACCAAATTCCACTCACCAAAGGCGCTTCACTCCCCGGCAACGGCGCCAGAAAAGAGTCTTGATGACCCACAAGTATAGGGAATCTATCGTAGTTCTTTCGATAAGTAAGAGTGTCAAACCCAACGAGGAGCAGAAGGAAATGACAAGCGGTTTTCGGGAAGGTATTCTCTGCAAGCACTGAAATTGTAGATAACAGATAGTTTTGTGATAAGATAATTTGTAATGGGTAACAAGCAATGAAAGTAAATAAAGTGCAGCAAGGTGGCCCAATCCTTTTTGTAGCAAAAGGACAATCCTGGACAATTTCTTATAATGAGAAAAGTGCTCCCGAGGACACATGGGAATTATCATCAAGCTAGTTTTCATCACGCTCATATGGTTCGTGTTCGGTACTTTGATAATTTGATATGTGGGTGGACCGGTGCTTGGGTACTGTCCTTTCTTGGACAAGCATCCCACTTATGATTAACCCCTATTACAAGCATCTGCAACTACAAAATAAGTATTAAGGTAAACCTAACCATAGCATGAAACTAGTGGATCCAAATCAGCCCCTTACGAAGCAACGTATAAACTAGGGTTTAAGATTTTGTCACTCTAGCAACCCATCATCTACTTATTACTTCCCAATGTCGTGCTCTAGGCCCAAATAATGGTGAAGTGTCATGTAGTCGACATTCACATAACACCACTAGAGGAGAGACAACATACATCTCATCAAAATATCGAACGAATACCAAATTCACAAGACTACTAATAGCAAGACTTCACCCATGTCCTCAGGAACAAACGTAACTACTCACAAAGCATATTCATGTTCATGATCAGAGGAGTATTAATATGCATTAAGGATTTGAACATATGATCTTCCACCAAATAAACCAATTAGCATCAACTACAAAAAGTAATCAACACTACTAGCAACCCACAAGTACCAATTTGTAGTTCTGATACAAGATTGGATACAAGAGATGAACTAGGGTTTTGAGAGGAGATGGTGCTGATGAAGATGTTGATGGAGATTGACCCCCTCCTGATGAGAGGATCGTTGGTGATGTTGATGATGATGATTTCCCCCTTCGGGAGGGAAGTTTCCCCAGCAGAATAGCTCCACGGGAGCCCTAGATTTGTTCCACCAAGGTTCTGCCTCGTGGTGGTGGAGTTTTGTCCTGTAAGCTTGCTTATGATTTTTTTTCAGGGTAAGAGGCTTCATATAGTAGAAGATGGGCATCGGAGGGCCACTAGGGGGGCGCACCCAGTAGGGGTGGGCGCACGCCCAGTAGGGGTGGGCGCCCCCCCCCCCCCCCACCCTCGTGGCCAGGGTGTGGGCCCCCTCTGGTACTTTATTTGCTCAATAATTCTTATTAATTCCAAAAATGACTTTCGTGGAGTTTCAGGACTTTTGGAGCTGTGCAGAATAGGTTTCCAATATTTTCTCCTTTTCCAGCCCAGAATCTCGGCTGTCGACATTCTCCCTCTTCATGATAAACCTTCTAATATCAGAGAGAATAGCCATAAGTATTGTGACATAACGTGTAATAACAGCCCATAATGCAATAAATATCGATATAAAAGCATGATGCAAAATGGACGTATCATGGTCGACGGGTAACACGCGGATTGAGGCAGGGCTATGATTAGAAAGCTGCCGAACGCCACCTGGCCAAAGGGGGCCTTAGTGGAGACCGTGAAGATCTGGCAACAGTAATGTTTCTACATCACCGAGCCACGCCGCCCTAACTGGGCGGCCATTCCGGAGTTCAGATCCGGACCCCCCCATGAGGCTCACCTCCTGGAACGAGAAGGGCATCGACTGGGGGGTCCCAGACGGAGGTGCTAGCGCTGTAGACGGGCATCACCAACATGCTGGGAAAGAATGTTGGTCTAACCAACATGATATAGATCATGCTTTTTCGCCGCATTCTCCCCTGCCAGAGCCGGGCTTCCCCCATGTGGGAATTCAAGCTGGAGGATCCGCGGACGCTACAACACTTCTTCGGCACTACGCACGAAGGGATGTGGAAGCTGCTTTCTAAGGCGCAGAAGAGCAGCTGGCCCATGGAGACCAAAGATATCGGCATCAACGTCACGTATCTGGCCTCTCCAGTAAGTACTCGATTTCTCCGAACACATGTCTAGTCGTATGTATATACACACGTATTCGGTCTCTGCTGAACTCATCAACCCATCTTTTGTTGTAGGGTTGGACCAAGAAGTCAGAGCGGATCAAGTATCCGGCTCCATTACCCAAAAACCGAGTCACTCCTTAGCTGGAGAAGATGCTGGTTCCGGCGCCTTATCAGCCGCCAGAGAAGAAGGCCAAGAAGAAGAGCAAGGGGTCCAAGAATGGGCCCCGCCACAAGGGTCCTCCGGCAACAGTGTCTGTAGAGGTCGAGCCTGTCTGCTCTCGCGAGGACGACGAGGATGAAGAAGAGGAGGAGGAGCATGATGAGGAGGTGGAGAGCGACTCCCCCTCAAGATGAGGAGGGGGAAAAGGACGGCCCCTGAGAGCACGAAGAAAGAGTGAGTGGTCCTCTCGGATAGTTCGGACACAGAGTCCGAACACAGTCCGGGGCAGGTTCAAAGGGAGAAGCCCCTAGCCGATATGTAATTATTAGGAACTCACTTGCTCAATTGTTTCTTTTATTTAACTTTGTCATGCTCAACCTCCTTAATATTTTTTAGCCCTCCGCGTGAGATCCCAATCCCCTCTTCTTTGATGGGGAACTCTTTAGCCCCTAAGGAGGCGGAGAGTGACAGCCCATCCCGCGCCCTTTGTTCCCCCGCCATGGAGGACACCGAGGTGTCATCCCAAAGGCCATCTCCTGGCCGGGGAGGGGCGGACGAGACAGTCCGGAAAGCGCCTGAGGACAAAACCTCGGGCGTTGCAGAGCAGGGCACGGCGATCCCCAGAACCATCAAGGGTGGAGGACTTCGGCAGTCCGAGCCCTTGTCGAACATCGTCCCGAAGCCAACACGGCACCGGGTTCGGATCAACATCCTCCTTCGAAGGAGGGTGTAGGAGCAAGAGCTCCGTCAGCGGCCCTTGTCAATTCGGAGGCCGCTGATAGTATGCAGGAGGCACTGGAACGTGCCTCCTTTGTAGAGGAACACCGCACCCTTATGGGTGTGGCTATGGAAAAAGTTCAGTCCGCAAAGAGCGGGCTGACTGAAGCCTTCCACAGCCTACTAACAGGCTTCAAGGTAAGCGGCGAAATATTCTTCACAAGTATTCTATGTGTGTTCATGTGGAGCAAAACCCATGTGTAGACAGTAGCCCCTGAGACCCTATCCGGATTAGGATAATCCGAATAAAGGATCATTAACAAGTATGTAATGCAGTGTTTTTTATGTCTGACAGGCTTCGAAGCTGGAGGCTACAGCCCAGGCCGCAAAAATTGCCAAGCTCAATCGGAAGCTCTGGCTGTCCGATGAGGAACTCGACCATACCAACAAACGGTTCAAAGAAACCCAAGGTGTGCGATGTGTGAGTATATCAAGAAATTATTTTCATGTGTGGCCGGTTTGAAACGGACTAAGGATGTTATGAATATACTTCGCAGTTGGCACAGCCGAGGTTGAGTCCCTCAAGAGCGCCCTTGTTAAATCCAAGAAGGAGGCAAAGGCGAGCAAGGTGGCCACAGACAAGGCGGTCAAGGCTCTGGAGGAAGAGAAAATCATCCACCGAAAACACGAGGCGCGGGTGGAGGAAATAGAGCAGGACCTCAAGGACGCCATCGCAAGGTGTGAGTCCTTGGAGCAAAAGAGTTCGGAGCAAGCCTCCGAACTCACCAAAGCTCTCGAGAGTCTGAAGGAGGCCCGGGTTGATGCCCAGGGCGCTCACCAGGAGATACAATAGGCGAAGCAAATTGTGGCTGGTAAGGCCTTTATCATGCAGACTAGATATAGTAGTAAGAGGTATATTTTACAGACTAGAGTTTGGAGTTCTCCAGGCGCATTTGTTGATCTGCCGAAGAGCATTGCGGATGCCGCTGCATTCTTCCGAGCCAAAGAGGGGAGCTCAAAAGAGAAGTTATTCTAGTCGCAGTACCTTGCGCTGGAACTTCCCGTGGCCCTGAGCGACCAACTAAAGCAGATGTTCGAGCTGCACAGGGTAGCCGGGCTGGCTATGAAGGATGTTATAATCCACTTCTGGCTCGGAATAGTCACTTCAGGCTCGTGCAACGGCTAGTGGAGGCGATTCCTCGGATCGATGCCCTCAAGCGGTCATCCTGCGTTGAAGGTGTTCTAATGGCCCTTCCCCGTGTCAAGGTGTAGTGGGTAAAGATGAAGGCCGCCGACATTGCTACCATAGGGCCGCCTGAAGGGAAAGAGCACCGGCGGCCAGAGAAGTACTTTGACGAGGTCCTCGAGGGAGCCCGCCTTGTGGAGGGGCGGTGTTCGAAGGATGTCATCTTTGAGTAGTTAAGTCCTGTTTGTAAGAGTCATGTAAAGAACTCATTGTGTATGGTATCTCTGATTTAGTTTATCCTCCTATTTTGTTGTTTACATGTATGAAAGTTTACCAGTTGTTGGCTTCAGCCTCCATGTAAATATTACAAGGGTGTTCGTAATCGCATGACTGCACTTAATCCAACGTCTTGGCCCAATGTAGGAGGCGTCTTGCAATGTGGACTAGGCAATCAGACTATGCGGCTTTAGTACTTTCACTTAGCCATAAGAGTCCATCGGTGGCGCTAAGTACTAGCCCCTTGTAGCATGATCGGCGAGCCGAAGTATGGCACCTTTGCAACGCGGCTGGTCAAAAACCCAGCCCCTCATATGACACAGAATAAATCGCGAGCGATTCATAGTGTAACACTAAGTCGCCGGATTGCTGACCCGCTCTCGCTTACCATGACAGTCAATTTTCGGCTTTCTCTACTAAGGTACTTGGTCAGGTGAACCAGAAATACAATCGCAGTAGTTCTCCCTTTACTACCTTATCCAAACTTGCGAAACATAAGGTGGCAAGCATAGGAGCCGGGCAACCCAACTATAGACCAAAGACATGATTCGGAGCAGATGCATATGATGCAATATCCAGGACGCTGAAGAGTTCCCTCTAGGTGTTCGGTAAAAATTTAGCGGGGCAAAATACAACCCCTAGTACGTGTCAGATCATGTGTGTCAGTCGAACATAAGGAATGGCGTAGATGACAAGGAAAAAATTCGACACCTAACCAAAAAGTTGGTAATCATCTGTGCCCTTTGTATCTTTATTGATATTTAGATGACAGACAATTTTGTTCAACACTAAGGTCATATTACATGCCAAAATAACAGAAAATTTTACATAAGGGAAAGTATAACACAGGGCCAAAAAACCATAGTTCGGAAAAGAAACTCTAATAATGCCCTGTCGCATGTCTGCGCCTTTCCTCCTTAGTAGTGAGTCCTTTGAGAGGAGCGTTTGATGGCCGGGACAGGCTAGCCTTGAAAGAATCTCCTGTGACAACTATCTTGTATAGGGCTCTTGATGAACCTGGGTTAAAAGAGAAAAAAAGGGGGTATGCGGTCCATTTGTGGTTGAGCCATGTATTGGACCTATTCTGCAGCATGCCTCCGGTGTTGCCCAGGGTATTTTTAGTGCGTAATTGTGTACGCGAGGTACCTGAACCGCCACCTGGTGGGGCGATCGGCGGAGGCCGAACTGCTAATCAGTGTCTGGATCCACTGATTTACGCGTGGACCGGACTCATTTGGATACGTCATTGGCTTTATTGGCCTGTGAACTGCCCGACTTGATGAGGCCGCTGTACACTTCGGCTGCAAGGGTCGCGGTGTGTTATTCAGTACGGAGTGAGCGCTCCATATTACTATTGACTATAATAACGCCATGAGGTCCTGGCATTTTGAGCTTCAAGTAAGCATAATGCGGGACTATGTTGAAGCGGGCGAAGGCAGTTCGTCCGAGCAGCGCATGGTAACCACTGCGGAAAGGGGCCATGTCGAAGATTTACTTTTTGCTGCGAAAGTTATCTGGGGAGCCGAATACTACCTCCATGTGATTGAGCCTGTACAATGGGCCTCCACTCCTCGTATCACACCTTTAAAGGTAGTGTTACTAGGCTTGTTTTGTGATGGGTCAATCCCCATCTTTTGGACGGTATCTTGATAGATCAAGTTGAGACTGCTTCCTCCAACCATAAGGACTCTAGTGAGGTGGTATCCGTCGATGATTGGATCGAGAACCAAGGCGGCCGAACCCCCATGACGGATACTAGTTGGGTGGTCCCCATGGTCAAAGGTGATCGGATAGGCTAACCATGGGTTAAACTTGGGAGCGACAGGCTCAACGGCGTAGACGTCCTGTAATGCACGTTTGCACTCCCTTTTGGGGATGTTAGTGACATATATCATGTTCACTATCTTCACCTCGAGGGGAAATTGTGTCTGACCCCCGTTGTTCGGCTGACGGGGCTCGTCATCGTCTTCGCTTGGGGGCCCTTTTCCCTTATGTTTGGTATTTATCTTACCGACATGTTTGAAAACCCAACAATTACTATTGGTGTGATTTGCAGGCTTATCTGGTGTGCCATGAATTTGGCAGGGCCTGTCAAGAATTTTGTCTAAGCTGGATGGCCCGTCCTGGTTGCCTTTGAAAGGTTTCTTCCGCTTACCAGACTTAGGACCGCTGAATCCAGCATTGACTGTCGTATCGTCTGCGTCGTCGTTGTTGTTATTTTGATGTTTGTTTTTATTGCAGTGAGGTTTACCATTACCGTCCCGCACTTCGGAGGTGCCAGGGTCGCCTGAGCTGTTGCTTCTACGAGCCAACCAGCTATCTTCGCCCGCACAGAAGCGGGTCATGAGTGCCGTTAAGGCCGCCATGGTTTTCGGGTTTTCCTGCCCAAGGTGTCGGGCGAGCCATTCATCACGGACGCTGTGCTTAAAAGCCGCTAAGGCTTCGGTGTTCGGATAGTCTACAGTCTAGTTCTTTTTAGTTAAGAACCGATTCCAAAGCTTCTGGGCCGATTCGCCTGGCTGCTGGATTATATGACTCAAGTCATTAGCATCCAGAGGCCGGACATAAGTGCCCTGGAAGTTAGCCCTAAAGGCGTCTTCCAAATCTTCCCAGGTTCCAATGGAGTTTTCTGGGAGGCTGTTTAGCCAGTGTCGTGTTGGTCCCTTCAGCTTTAGAGGGAGATACTTGATGGCGTGGAGATCATCTCCTCGAGCCATGTGAATGTGGAGAAGAAAATCCTCAAATCAGATTTCCAGATCCGTCGTACCATCGTACGGTTCGATGTTTACGGGTTTAAACCATTCTGGAAACTAGTGTTCCATAACCTCATTAGTGGAGCATAGGGGTGTGCGTCTCCTCTGTATCTCGCAATGTCATCACGGAGATCGGCTGACCTCTGAGTTTTGTACTGACTCCGAACATAGTAACGATCATCACACCGGGCTTCATAGCCATTATCTCGTGCCGGGGCACGCCCCCTTGATCCGTTAATTGATCTGGTTTGACCAGCTTTATTGGCTAGGTCACGTGGCAAGTCGTTTGTATATCCTCTGGCTGTAGTCTCCCCGCCTCTTCGGCGGGGGGGTGCGGGGGGTGTTCAACTTGATATGTCGTTTTATCCTGTCCACATGGTGGTCGGTCTGGTTGGTCTGCCTGATTGTATTTCGATTGTAGTTGTTCAAGGATTTCGTTGTCGAATTGAGGCAGCAGCTTGTGCCTAGGGTAACTTTTGACAGGTCGCTCTTAGCCGTATTCTTCACCGGCCAGGACCTTAGTCCACCTTTCGTTCAGCGTGTCTGGCTCTTCTCTGAGCTGCTGCTGCTTCGTCTTCAGGCTCCGAGCTGTAGCAATAAGCTATCACTTGAAGCGTTCTTGGTCGAGGGGTTCCTTTGGTACAATGAAGTCCTCGTCACTAAGGCTGGCCTCCTCTTTGGATTCTGGCATATAATTGTTGTCTTCCTCATCTTCATTGTTAGCACATTTGGGACTATGCTCACCTTCTTCCCGCTCCTCCTCTTCGGATGTGGGCTCGATAAGGTGTTCGGTTTCTTTGGCGCCTTCCGGAGTCTCATCGTCTCCGGTGTCGATATTACTATCCTTCGCTCGACGTAATTGTGAGTGGCACCGCCGACGTCGGCACTTTGGTGGTTTATCGATAGGTCTATCCTCATCTAGGCTTGGGTTCTCCTCGTCGTTCTTCGTAGTGTCCACCATGTACACATCGTAGGTTGAGGTGGTCGTCCAAAGTCTCGTGAAGGGTGGGACTTGGCTTGGTTCGGCGTCGGCATCGTCGTCCATGTCGTCGACGTTCGGACGCATAATCTAGCATGTCGGTTAAGTCCTCAATAGTGGCTATCAAGTGGGTGGTGGGTGGGGCATAAAATTCCCCTCTCTTAGACCCCAGTGCAAGCTGGGTGCAGTTCGGAGGTAAAGCCTCCGTGATGGCGAGAGATTGCATCAGGCCCAACGCTTCATCTAAGAGCGGGAGTGGGACTGGAAACCGTGGGTCTGCCGAGCTGTGTTCGGCATGGAACGCGTGATTGGACACGCTAAGTGAAGACCTCGGCAGTTCAGAACGGTTGCCCTGAGCCAAGTTTAAGCCTGCATCTGGGTCTTCGGTAGGAAGTTCGACAAGGGGGAGAAGTCCGGCGGGGCTTATGCTCCCGTCTTCGGACGATGAGACCTGCTCCGGATCTAGGGCCGAGGTGGGTGCTGACCCCTGGATGGGATCTGACAGGGGATCCAAAGATTCTTCTTGGATGGGACACAAAGTGGGGGCCGAGGCCGCAAACCCATCAAATACTATGTCTCCTCGGATGTCAGCAACGTAATTCAGGTTTCCAAACCTGATCTGGTGGTCGGGGGCGTAACTATTGACCTGCTCAAGGCGGCCGATCGAGTTGGCCCAAAGCACAAAGCCGCCGAACACAAAAACTTACCCTAGAAGAAAAATCTCCCTGGACGCAGTGTCACCGTTGATGAAGAGGTGAGCCATTGATCATTCTGTTGACTATACAGTGGAGCTCTCAATGAAAGCACCAATGTTGGTGTCAAAACCGGCAGATCTCCGGTAGGGGGGCCCAAGTTGTGCGTCTGAAGATCAATGCTAACAATGGATAAGGGACACAGTGTTTACCCAGGTTCGGGCCCTCTTAATGGAGGTAAAACCCTACTCCTGCTTGATTATACTCGAGGATATAGGGGTTACAAGAGTTGATCTACCACGAGATCGATTCGGCTAACCCTAGATAGCTACCCTAGCAATGTTGTGATCATGCCTCTGATCTAACACTCCGGTTTATATAGGCACCGGAGGGGCTTAGGGTTGGTACAAAGTCGGTTTTATAGAAAGGAACAATATATCCAGACACCTATAATTGCCATCCACGCATGTGAGAGTCCCCACCGGACACGGGAGTTGATCTTCTCTCTTGTATCTTGATAGCCCATCAGTCTGGCCCACATGAATAGACCAGATGCCTGAGGACCCCTTAATCCAGGACTCCCACACCTGCCTTTCGAGGTCGGGTGCCCTGCCTTTACCCGTGAGCTGCTGCAAGTCCGTTGGCCGTCTACTCACACGTTCAAGCCAGAGATACCTGAGAAGTATGATGAGAGACTGAACCCGGTAGAGTTCTTGAGCATCTACACCATCGTTGTTCAGGCTGCCGGGGGAAGAGATGAGAAGGGGTTCGCGAACTACTTCCCTTTGGCACTCAAGTCAAATGTGAGGTCTTGGCTGATGCACCCGCCGGAGAACTCCATTTCAACCTGGGTTGACCAGTGCCATGAGTTCATTGGCTCCTTCACTGGCGGCAATCAAGAACCCGGACATCCCAATGATTTGCAGCTTCTCCAGCAGAAAGAAGGAGAGACTCTGTGAAAGTATTTACAAAGATTCAGCCGAGTCCACAGAAATATCCCAGATATCCACCTAGCAGCTCTGATAGCTGCCTTCCAATCCAATGTGCGCAACCGCAGGATTCGTTCCAAGATGAACATTCGGTTGCCCAAGAATGTGAAGGAATTGTATACCTTGGTGGACAAGTGTGCTCTGGTAGAAGAGGGGAGGAAACTCCTGGGAGAGTAAGATTGCGTCGACATCGATTCAGAGGATGTCGGCAAGACCACCAGTCAGAAGAAGAACAAGAAGAGCAACAAGAAGCGAAAAGATAAGGCACTGTTGACAGTTGAGAGATCAGGCATGCCTAGTACCGGCAAGAAGTCTAAATCCAAAGCCCCCAGCAAGGAAGCTGCTGCATGCGCTAACTGCCGGGAAGCTGTGGCTGCCGGGAAAGCTAGGAAAGGTGATGTACCGTACTGCAAGATACATCGAACCAAGGGCCACGATCTCCAGGAGTGTCATTAGGTTGAGCAGCTCGTCAAGAAGCAAAGGGCTGAGTATGAGAAGCGTGATAAGGAAAAATGTTAGAACGGTACTGGCGGAAAGGGTGGGGGCAGTGAAGCAAAACGCCCCGGCAAGGCTTTTTGGAACCAAGGGAAACCCGCCAGGGGCTGAGAGAAGCAGGATTGCAATGATGAAAGTGATGGAGGGAATGAAGAGGAAACCAGCGAGCAGGAATTCCAAAAGGCTACTGATGCCACATGCATTGACGGGGGTGCATCTTTGCACTCCTCTCACTGCCAACTTAAGCAGTGGGCGCGTGAGGTCAATGCCATGGAGCCAGTGGTAGGGTCTCGGAAGCCGCTCAAATGGTCACGCATGCCTATCATCTTTTACGAAGAGGATCACCCCGACCGCACCATCGCGGTAGGGTGCTTGCCATTGTTGGTCTCACCAACGATCCGCAACCTCAAAGTCACAAAGATGTTGGTTGATGGTGGGTCTAGGTTGAACCTGATTTCCCCACAAGTTCTCAGCAAGCTACAGATAGCAGAGGAAGAGCTTATGGCCACGGGCACGTCTGAAGGAATCAATCCCGGCAGGAGTCATCCTAAGGAAAATATCACATTGCTAGCGATATTTGTGGGAGAGAAACTACTAGACGGAGATGATTGTGTTTGATGTGGTCGACCTCCCCCTGCCATACAATGGAATCCTTGGGCGCCTGACCCTAACCAAATTCATAGCGGTTTCTCACTACGCCTACAACACCTTGAAGATGTCGGGGCCGATGGGTGTCATTTCCATTCCATCAGATAAGAAAGACGTGATGATATGCGTGGATAAGATGTACCGGGACACAGTCGCGGCAAAGGCTGCTGAAGCCACAGTGCCTGCCAAGGAAAGCAAAGGAAAGAAGAAGGGTAGTAGGGACGCCGGCAATGAATCTGGGAAGCGTACCTCTACGGAGTGTGCCGAACCTGTTGATGTCATGCCATTAATTTCCAACAGCAAGAGGACCAAGGCTGCTGCACCCCATGTGAAAAAGGTCCGGGCAGGGCTCGCTGCTACTGATGATACTTTTACTTTCAGTGCCACCCTCGATGACAAATAGGAAAGCACGCTCGTTGCCTTCCTGCGGGCGAATATCAATGTCTTTGCTTGGCAACCATCTGATATCCCCGGTGTTCCAAGGGAGGTAATCAAGCACCACCTTGCTGTCTGCCCACATGCCCGACCCATCAAGCAGAAGGTGCAGAAGCAGGCCTTGGAGTGGCAGCAGTTCATTGCTGAGGAGATCAAGAAACTTGAGGCAGCTGGTTTAGTTAGAGGAGTACTACATCCAACATGGTTAGCATAGACCTCATGGATTTGAACAAGGCATGCCCGAAGGACCCATTCCCCTTCCCGCACATCGATCAGATTGTGGATTCCACTTCCGGGTGTGATTTTCTCTCCTTTCTGGATGCATACTATGGGTACCATCAGATATTCATGTCCAAGGAAGATGAAGAGAAGACCTCCTTCATCACCGCATGTGCCACATACTACTTTGTGTGCATGCCTTTCGGGTTGAAGAGTGTCGGGTCCACTTTTGCAAGAGAAGTCCAAATTGGTTTTGACCCACAGTTGCACAGGAACACTGAAGCTTATATGGATGTTATTGTGGTCAAAACCAAGGACAAATCAACCCTCATCCAGGATTTCGAAGAGACATTTGCTAATCTACGCAAGATCAACTTGAAACTAAACCTGGAGAAGTGTGTGTTTGGCGTTTCCTCCGGCAAGCTACTTGGTTTCTTTGTGTCCCACCATGGGATCGAGGCCAACCTAGATAAGATCAAGGCCATTGAGTAGATTCAGGCACCCAAGAAAGTTAGGGATGTGAGGCTCTGACAGGATGCATTGCCGTGCTTAGCAGATTCATCTCCAAGTCTGTCGAGCGCGCCTTGCGGTTCTTCAAAATTTTGAAGAAGGCAAGACCTATGAAGTGGACCCCAGAAGCAGATGCAGCATTGCAAGATCTAAAGACCTACTTGTCTTTTGTGCCCACTTTGGTTGCCTCGAAACCACAAGAGTCGTTGTTGCTATATCTGGCAGCGACTAATCAAGTGGTTAGTGCAGCATTGGTGGCACAGCGGGAAGTGGAAGAGATAGCAACCTCAGCAGGTGTCCCACCCAAAGCAGAAAGAGAGCATAGCCTGGCAAGGTCAGATGTGGATTAGGACAAAGAGAAGCACGACAGCAAAGGCAACCCCAAGGATGCAGCAAGGAAAAAACTGGTGTCGTGCCCAGTATACTTCGTCAGATCCCTGTTGTAGGGGGCTAGATCCAGGTATTCTGGCGTGCAAAAATTGATTTTTGGCCTTGTCATGGCCTCAAGGAAACTATGCCACTAGTTCCAAGCCAATGAGATCACTGTTGTCACATGCTTTCCGTTACAAAGGATACTCCGGAACCTAGAGGCTACCGGCAAATAGTGGATTGGGCATTGGAGTTATCCAGCTTTGGCCTGAAGTTTGAAAACACTGCCGGATATCGGGTTCCGGCAAAACTCTTAAGGTTCGAACTCTGGTGTGCGCATGGAGATATTCTCCCTACAGATCCACGCCCCAAAACATCACCGCGAATCTAAGCTACACGATGAACAATGCAAGGGACACAAGGTTTATACTGGTTCAGGCCACCGTTGTGGTGTAATACCCTAATCCAGTGTGTGGTGTGGTGGATTGCCTCTAGGGTTGATGATGAATAGTACAGAGGAAGAACAGCCTCACGAGGGGTGTTCTTGAGCTGGTGCGGTGTTTTGCTAGGGAAGGATTCGATCCCCTTCTTCTGCGGTGGCTATCTCTATTTATAGAGGCCCTGGTCCTCTTCCCAAATATTGAGCGGGAAGGGAGCCAACAACGGCCATTTTGAAGGGGGACAGCTAGTACAAGCTATCCTGACTAAAGTTGGTCTTCGACTGCCAAAGGCACTGGCGATGACGCCGTCTTGGGCTCCAAGTGATCTCCGTCCTGCCGGCCTACTGGTCTTGGTCTCGTTGCACCGATATGGAAATCTTTGCTCGATGTCTCGGTACTCCGTGCCTGCGCTTGCCCCCTTTGCACCAAAGAGGAAACGAGGACACTGCGCCGGCTGGCACCCGCCTGGTCTTGGTTGTCATGGCTTGCGTCATGAGCACCTCGCGAGGTACTCCTTGCCTTGATCTCTCCGCCTCCTCGCGAGTCTGCCTGATGAGGCCGCCCCTAAGGAAGCCTTGCGTCATCCGCCCAGCGAGCCTTGGCCCCTCACGAGGGTCTTGAACTTGGGTTGATGAAGATGGGTCGTACTGGGCCACTGCTTGAGCAATGCCGCAGGCTGCAGGCAGGCAAGTCTGGGGACCCCCGTTCCCAGAACGCCAACAGTAGCCCCCCGGGCCCAAGGCGCGCTCGGACTTGGCTTAGCAGTGAAGCCAAAGGGCAAGTGCGGAGTGCCGCGGGCCCCAACAGCCTGCGGCCTTGGTCGCCGCATGGCGGTTCATTGGACGTGGGCGTCTCCGCTTCCCCACGCTCCCCCAATATCCGCCTGGCTAGGCGGCCACGAAGCTTTACACAGTTATTCCCTCCTCGCTGCTCGTGTGCTTCCTGTTCCCATTTCTTCCTCGAACCTCTGCTCCCACTTCCAATCTGACTTAAGCTCTGCCCCCTCCATCTCTATGGTGCCAACTAGCAAAGAGAAGGGGAAGAAGCTCGCATCCTCATCTGGCTCGTCTCCGGCAATCGAGCCCGCCGTCGGCCGGTCGCTGGTGCTCAACCTGGAGGCCTTGAAGAAGATCCGCCCCGCTCGCTTCCAGCTTCAATGAGTGCGGAAGGACGACGGTTTGGCCTGCATCCCATGCCTCCGTCGACAGGATTGTCATAGAGGTTTGATTCTCCATCGACGCCCTGTGGGCTGGCCTGGTTCCCCCTTTCTCTGCTTTCTTCAATGTGGTGCTTTCCCACTACCAGATCCATATGATGCATCTTGATCCTCAATCCGTTACCCTTCTTGCTATCTTCGCCTTTGTCTGCGAAGCCATGGTGGGCATTGACCCTTCCGTTGCCCTCTTGTGTAACTTCTTCTCCTTGCGCCTTCTATGAATGGGTTCCGGACGTGGTGGCTGTATGTGGATGTCGGAGTGCCCAGCCCTCTGCTCTCGCACCAATCCGGGCCGGGGCCACGAGAGGCTCGTGAGCCCCTGGCTTACCTTCGTCTGGCGTTGGCTGGGGAGGTTGAGAGCGCTCGGCGTGACTGCGCCCCAGGTGGTGGAGTTCCTCCAGTGTCGCGTTGCTCCTCTCCAGTGCCATTCTCGACCGATGTGGGCCCTGACTGGGCATCAGGACCGCATGATGCTCCAGGATATAGAACTGGCGCCTGAAATGCTGAGGAAGGTGTTGGAGGTCCTTATAGGCGACCCCTTACCGGGCGATATCCGGCTTGGGGGCAGCCTCCTGTATCTCTGCTCGGGTGGAGCCGAGTTCGTGAGGCAGATGCCTCACTTTGATGAATGGGGGTTGCGTCCGGCTGGCCTCATGGAGCCTCGCGAGAATCCTGTCGACATGGCTCCCTTCCCCTTTGCCAACACCGATCTTGCCTCAGGAGGGGGTGCAGGGAGGCAAGCATCGCTGGAGGCTGGGGGATCTGGTGTCGAGATGCCAATGTCGTGCGGGGCTCCTGAGGCGTCGTCCTCCGGAGCTTGCGAATCCCGTCCTGAGGCGATCATTGATGAGGGGGCGCAACCTGCGGCTCCCGAGGCCGAAGCCCCCGAGGCCCCGGCAGGCCACCAAGAAGCGGTGCCCGACCGCTCCTCTCAGCTTGGCGCCCCTGAGGCAGGCTGCCCAGGCGCTTCTTCGTCTGCGCCACGCACCGGCCCTCACGTTGAGAGCCTGGGTCGGTTCCGCATAGACTTCGACGCCCTCCGCAAGAGGAAGGAGTCTTCGAGTGGCAATGAGCGCCCCTGTCGACCGTTGAAGCACAGGAAGTACTTTGCCATGGATGAGTAAGTTCCTCATTCTTGTAATTCCTCAATCGTTGGTCCCTTTCCTGACTGTGGCCCTTCAGGATCCCTCCTGCCAAGCTCGCGGAGTCTGCCGAGAAGCTACTTCCTCCGGCCTCACCTCCATCGCTGGCCATGGGTGTACCGAGCTTGCGTGCCGCCCCTGACGCGAGTTCGGCCAGAGAGGCGAGTCGTCCCGAACGGTGCCTCGAGCCCGTGCTCTTGCCACCTTTCCTTCGCAACCTCGCCCAGGGCATGACCAGCCTGCCCCGGGCTCCCTCTCTGATTGTGGACGGCGAATGGTTGGAGTCGGTCATTGGCTCTTCTTCCGGGGATGGATCTGCGCCGGCCAGGGTCCCTTGCGGAACCCGCCCAGCGATTGTAGGGGCGCCAACCCCTAGCCCCCTGCCAAGAGGGGGCGCTTCAGGGCCCTCCGCCAGCGCCAGTGGCGGAGGATGATATTGACGACGTGCTCAAGCGAGCGCGGGAGTGCAGCGCCGTTCGCCAAGAATTACTCTGAAAAGCGATGGACGCGATGGGCCAGCTCGGTGGAGAGCTTGCGGACGTGGACACGTGCCTGGAAGATGAAGGCATGTGGCTGGTTGAGGAGCGCCGCAAGCTAAAGGTGGTAGTTAACCTTGCGCGTCATCAGTGCGAGCTTGACAATGCGAAGGCTGAAGCATCCCTCGCGGCCTCGCGAAAAGCCTGCTCCCAAGCTATTGAGGAGGCTCGGGAAGCAGACCAACAGCGCGAGATCACGGAGAAACATGTGTGGGAGCTCCAAGCCTGGAGCACTTCCCTGGAGCAGCAAGTGGAGTTGCGCCAGGCCGCCCTTACGTCGCTCAAGGGGACGCCCATCAAGGAGGAGGAGCTCCGGAGGCATGAAGAAGCGCTAACGCTGGAAGCCGCCGAGCGTAATCTCGACCTTGAGCGGTTGGAGACGAGAGAGCGCCAGGTTACCCAGGCAGAGGACGACGTTGGCGCGCGGGAGGCCTGAATCCAAGAATAGGTCGGCTGTCGCATGACGGAAGTTCGCGTGGGTCTTGTGTGCGAGTACAATGAGAGACTGGAGCTTGTTAAAGTCGATGCTGCAAGCAGGACCGCGGCCCTCAGGTCCAAGCTGACCGAAGCGACGCAACGCGCGGAGGCCACCGCAGCTGCCCTGGTCTCAGCGCAGACTAAGTTGGCCTCCTCCCACGCCGAGCTGCTTCTTCTCCAATGGCGGGTTGATGATGCTGAGTCCATTGCGCGTCAGAACAGAGAAGAAATTCTCCAGCGGCAGACGCTGGAGCATATGCATGGCCCCATGCTCCAAGCGCTCAGGGACAGGGCCAACACGGCCCTAGGCAATATCTGCGATGCGAACGCTCCACAACCCCATGTGACCAACTATGCCGGTCATCTCCAGTTCTTCACTGACGTGGTGACGCATCTGGAGAATCTCTCTGAGAGAGCTCGCCAGCTTGTCGAGGAGAGGAGTCGCGGCCTGCTCGGGCATGCATTCTCTCATGTCTTCAGCCATCTTCAGGATAGAGATCTCCACTTAGACTTCGACGTCGTCATTGCTCCGGTGCCCGTGCCCATTCAAGGCGACCTGGCGCGGTGGGTGGAGGACAACGTGGATGCACTTGTCAGGGCCTTCGCTTCTGATGATGACGGGGTGGTAGTTGTTGCGGATGAAGGTGATGTGGTGAACGGCGGTGAAGATGGCGTCGATGACGGTGATGGTGATGCCAGTGACAGTGACAGCGGCGCCAGTGATGCCTCTTGAGGCGACCAAGAGGATGCGGTGAGCAACATGTCTGATTGATCCTGTACCCCCCTGTTGTTTATCCTGCGTAGAGAAACTCGGGCGCGGCCCTAGAGGTTGTAAGAGAATTTTGGGAGGGGAAGCCCCTCATGTAAAAAGGATTGTAGTCCACATGTTTTTAGGAACGACGCCGAATGCACGCCTGCGTGATGTTGCGGGCCTCGCGATGGGTTAATTGTTGTGGTTTACCTTTAGCCCGGGCGTACCGTGGGTAGGCTTGCGGGGCTGTGATTCTCCGTGGGTCCTTTGGGGGACCTGTTGACCATGTGGTGAGAGCCTCGCGAGAGCGAGTGCTGGCCATGGGACGGCATGCGTGCGTGTGCTGTGCCCAGCCCCGCCCGTGAGAGGCTCGCGAGGGGGAGGCAGCTAGTGCGAACTCCTAATCAGGGTAGAAACCAGAACGCAAGAAAACACACGAATCGAGACAAAACACCCCTCCCCGCACATAAGCAAATGCAAATTCAACTTCAACTTAAATCCAAAGCAAGGAAGCTCGGCCATAGAAAGGGAGGTAAATAGCAAAAGGCCGCGTCCGGCACCTAGTCTAGTCTTCGATGTCTTCTCACCAGCGCGGAGCAAAGTGCTGCCACTTGGCATGGGAGGGAGCCCTCGAGGCCCGAGGGCGGCTCTCCGGAGACTTCGGGGCATGTACAGCCCCAACTCATTATTACGTGAGAGTGTCACGGGCGACGAGCTTCATAGGCACTGGGCCTTCTTCACAGGTACCGGCCTTGCTTCATATCGCCAGACGAGGGCCCCGCCTTGCACCACCCTCGACCACCATTGACGGTGACCAGAAACCAAGGACGGCGCCAATGGGGTAAAAGGGACGCCAGCGGTTCCCCCGACGACCACGGGTCCTCTACCGGGGGCAGGCCTTGTGGCACCTCCCCAACAAAGGGCCTACCTCCGAGAAACACCTTGCTCCGCGCGCCGTGGTGAGGGGCCTGGCTCCCGGCCCCTCTCCTGCAGCCCCCAGTGCGCCCCTCCTGGCAGAAGGGAGGCTGCTGAGCTGGGGCAGCCTTCCACTGTAGTGACCCGAACCCCCTGCAAGCCATGGTTAGCATAAGCTTGCTCCTGAGGAATTAGTGGTACTCGGTAGCCGCTGCCACCAGCGCGGTCGGTGAGGCTTCCTTGAGGCTCCTGGAAAGGCTCGGCTTCTGGCGTCTCTTCCTCCCAACCTGGCCCGAGGAACGAGCCAGGGTCGTCTTCCATCGCGTATTCCCGGTCCACCATATGGGGCACATAAGCCTCCGAGGCTGCCACCCCGAAGGCTTCACTGTAGTGCCCCATTCTCCAAGCGGCTTGGCTCGAAGCGCCGTCTTGGGGGTGATAGTGCGGCGACCCGCCCGGGCCGTAGGCGGTGATGCGCATCCCCTCACTAACTAAGGGTGGTGCTAGTGCAACTTGATGCCATGCGCCGATGGTTGAGCTGGTGTTGATGAAGCCTTGGGGTACGCCTGAGGGTGCACGGGAACGGATGGGCCCGCCGTATGATCCGCCCGGGGCCTGGGATGGAAGCTGGACACAGAAAGGAGGCACCCCTGAAGCTGCGGCATTGAGGAGCTCGGCGACGCGCTCCAGTAGCACGTCATGGCCGCTCTCCTCCAGCCGGCACCGTAGCAGTTCCCGAGCCACCGTGAGCGCGGCCTTCATGTTCGCCTGTTCCTGTCGGGTGTGCGGCACTGTGGCCGTGGCATGGTTTGAGGCCCTTGCTGCTGATCGCACCTATCGCGGAGTGAAGGCAGGCGGCGCTTGACCGTGTCGCCCGCGCCCCACAGCGTTCTCTGGAGCTCGGGCTGCCTGAGGCGCGGGGTTGAGGTCACCTTGGGCAGGCGGCGCGGCATGGGCAGTCCATGCCGCCCAGCGGTCGGCGTTGGCCGTCGGGTCGCCGGACATGGATGCGACGAAGCAGTGGAACGCAGATCGGTGGGAAGAGGATTTCGGCGCACCCCTACCTGGCGCGCCAAATGTCGGATATCTGGTTCCGGTAAAACCCTTAAGGTTCGAACTCTGGGGTGCGCATGGAGATCTTCTCCCTACCGATCCACGCCCCAAAACCTCGCCGTGAATCTAAGCTACACGATGAACAATGCAAGGGACACAAGGTTTATACTGGTTCGGGCCACCGTTGTGGTGTAATACCCTAATTCAGTGTGTGGTGTGGTGGATTGCCTCTGGGGCTGATGATGAACAGTACTGAGGAAGAACAGCCTCGCGAGGGGTGTTCTTGAGCTGGTGTGGTGTTCTGCTAGGGAATGATTCGATCCCCTTCTTTTGTGGTGCCTATCTCTATTTATAGAGGCCCTGGTCCTCTTCCCAAATATTGAGCGGGAAGGGAGCCAACAACGGCCATTTTGAAGGGGGACAACTAGTACAAGCTATCCTGACTAAAGTTGGTCTTCGACTGCCAAAGGCACTGGCGATGATATCATCTTAGGCTCCACGGTGATCTCCGTCCTGCCGGCCTGCTGGTCTTGGTCTCGCTGCACCGATATGGAAACCTTTGCGTGATGCCTCGGTACTCCGCGCCTGCGCTTTCCCCCTTTGCACCAAAGAGGAAACGAGGACACTGCGTCGGCTGGTGCCCGCCTGCCGCCCGCCTGGTCTTGGTCGTCATGGCTTGCGTCACGAGCACCTCGCGAGGTACTCCTTGCCTTGATCTCTCTGCCTCTTCGCGAGTCTGCCTGATGAGGCCGCCCCTGAGGAAGCCTTACGTCGTCCGCCCCGCGAGGCTTGGCCCCTCGCGAGGGTCTTGAACTTGGGTTGATGAATACGGGCCGTACTGGGCCACTGCTTGAGCCACGCCGCAGGCCGCAGGCAGGCAATTCTGGGGACCCCCATTCCCAGAATGCTGACAAACACGTCAATAATTTAGAGTAGGGCATTAGCAGAGTTTATTGCAGAATGCACACCGCTGTAACACCCCGGATCCGACGCGCCAGGTGTCTTCCAGTTATTCGCCGTCATTGCCATGTCATTTGCTTGCGTGTTGCATTTTATCATGTCATCATGTGCATCTCATTTTGCATATGTGTTCGTCTCATGCATCCGAGCATTTTTCCCATTGTCCGTTTTGCAATCCGGCACTCCTATGTCATCCGGCGTCCCCTTCTTGTCTCTTTTTGTGAGCGAGTGTTAAACATTCTCGGAATGGACCGAGGTTTGCCAGGCGGCCTTGGTACACCATCGGTAGACAGCCTGTCAAGTTTCATGCCATTTGGAGTCTGTTTGATACTCCAACGGTTAACCGGGTAACCGCAAAAGCCTCTTTTGTGTGCAGCCCAACACCCCTCCAAAGTGGCCCAATAACCCATCCAAACCCCCTCCATGCTCTCTGTCGTTCGATCATGATCGTGTGGGAAAAATCCGCTCTTCATTTGGACACTCCTAGCTCCCTCTACCTATATATGTGCCCCTCCCCAAAATTTCGCGGATGAAACCCTAGTCATCTTCCTCCTCGCGCCGCCGGACATGTCCATCCGCGCCGGACAAGTCCAGCCTCCGCGTCGTCCGGCCAATCCGAAGCCGCCACCTCAGCACTGCCGCCTCCCGCGCCCAACCAGGAGGCGACACGTCAGCCCCGCCACCCTCTCTCTCCCCTGCGCCCGCCGCGGCCCGCCAGGCCCGCGCTTGGCCCTTCCCGGCCCGGGACGCCGCCGCCGCCGCTCCGCGGGCGGCCGAGCCCGCGCCCGCCGGGTCCCTCCACCGCCCACGCCTCGCCGCCGCTGCCCTTTCTCGCCTCGTCATCGGTGCTGCTCGCCGCCTTCCACCGGCGCCGCCCCACCGCCTGTTCGCCGCCGCCTCGCCCTGGTGCCCCCCCCACCGCCTCGCATCGTCGCCGCCGGCAACCGCCCCGACCCCGCCGGCCCGAGCCCGCCTTGCCGGAGCCACAGCTCCTCGCCTCGCC
>NC_041383.1:309595947-309602806 GCF_002162155.2 Triticum dicoccoides | reverse complement strand
ATCCGAGGCCCCACCCCCAGATCCACCTCTCCTCACCGTCTGCCGGTCGCCGGAGCTCCTCCGGCAGGATCCACCGCGGGTGGATGAGATCCCCCCGTTCAGTTAACCAAACGCGCCGCCCGCGCCCCGGATCTCTCCGTCCCGGAACCGCTCCATCCCGTTGACTTTCGGAGGTTGATTTTTCTCTCAAGTCCCCAGATCTGTGATATTTTCATGCCCAGTTCATCATGCCATAACTCCATGCGTACTGCTCCGTTTTGTGCGTGTAATATATCAAACTGTTCCTCATAAGATTCTCTTCATTTCATTACATTGTGCCATGTTTGTTTGAGTCCATCTTGACGCCCAAATAACCGTTGCAAGAGTGCTATATGATGTTGTCTGCTGTAGTTTAACAGAAGTTGGTGATTTGTCTTTTTCATTGCATTTTGTGTGTGCATCCTATGAGCTTGATGTCTACATGAGTTTTTGATACATCATGTCATCTTTACAGGGGTGCTTGTGTTGTATTTTTTGAGTCTTGTAGTGAGTGCATCGAGCTCGTGAAGTAGGGTACTTGTTGTTGCTGTTTTGCTATGCTGAATCTGCTATATCATGTTGCTATGTAAACCTGCTGCTACAAGTCATTCTATGCATAATCTGGAGATGTTCACCAAGTATGTTTTGTTATACATGTCATACTCTATCCAATCATGCCCCTGGTTGCATTTATAGCCTGCTGTAACTTGTTGTTATCTTGCTCCAAACTTGCTAAATAATGTTGTTGTCAGACTGTTCACATTAAGTTCAATGTTGCCATGATTATTGTTATTGTTCCAAGCATGCTATGAACTTGATCTTGCCATGTTTAGCTTCATCAACATGTCTTCCTACTATTGGTCACATTTCCATGCCATGTATTGCTCTGTGGTGAGTGGTACAAGCTCACCAACATGCCTACTTACCGTTGTTCCTGCCATGTCTGAATCTGTCATATCACTTGCCATGCTTGCATTGATGCTACCATGTTTTCTGTTGATCTTTGGAATTAGTTCATTTAGGGAGTTTTGTTCTTTGTCTTTAGTATTAGCATGCCATGCCTTGGTTTGCCATGATAAGTTCCTGTAGCATGTTTTTGATAGCTCTAAACATTGCAACCTGATGTTATTTCGGCCAAGTCTGAAACTGTTATTATTTGCAATCTTGCCATGTGCTTTTGAGCATATTCTAGTGTTTTTTGGAGATAGATCGGTGTTCATGTTTTGTCATGCTTTACATGTACTTCATATCCATGCCTTTTGTTCTTATGTTGAGGTGTTGTAGCATATTGTTTTGATGCTCGCAAGATGCCTAGTTGCTGTTTTGGGCAGATTGTTGTTATATCTTGTTTCATGTGTATGTGTTGAACCGTTGCTTCGTTTTGAGTGTGCTCTATATGAAACTTGCTTAGAATTGCATGTAGTTCCATATCATCATGTTGCATCCTTGTTTTTAGGTGTTTGCTTGATGTTTGTATGCATTTTGCATCAATGACATGTTTAACTTGTTTTGCTCATATCTTCTAGGCCATAGCTCCGAACTAAATGAACTTTATATGTAACTTGACTAGAATTTCATGTAGATCCTCTTGGTGCTCATTAAATTGCTGTTTAACAACTTGAACATAAGGTTTATTCAGTTCTGGACCAATTTCTAAATTTGCATATGAGGACTTACCGGAATTGTCATATGTTGTTTCCGACCTCATTTAAACTGGCTTTGGTGTGTTGCTCTTGTATGCATCCTCTCTTGCCATGAGTAGCTTCTTGTAGCCTTGTCATGCATCATACTTGGTTGAGCATCATGTCTTGTTCATGTGTGGTGTGTTTACCATGTTGTGTGCTTCTTCTCGATAGTTCCTGTTTCGTTGCGATCGTGAGGATTCGTTCGTCTATGCTTGGTTCGGCTTCATCCGTTCATCTTCTTCATGGACTCGTTCTTCTTCCTTGCGGGATTTCAGGCAAGATGACTGCTACCCTGGATCTCACTACTATCATTGCTATGCTAGTTGCTTCGTTCTATCGCTATGTTGCGCTACCTATTCCTTGTTATATCAAGCCTCCCAAATTGCCATGTCAGCCTCTAACCTTGTCACCCTCCCTAGCAAACCATTGCTTGGCTATGTTATCGCTTTGCTCAGCCCTCTTATAGCATTGTTAGTTGCAGGTGAAGTTGAAGATTGCTCCATGGTGGACAGGATTATGTTGGGATATCACAATATCCCTTATATTATTAATGCATCTATATATTTGGTAAAGGGTGGAAGACTCGGCCTTATGCCTGGTGTTTTATTCCACTCTTGCCGCCCTAGTTTCCATCATATCGGTATTATGTCCCCGGATTTTGCGTCCCTAACGCGGTTGGGTGATTTATGGGACCCCCTTGACAGTTCGCCTTGAATAAAACTCCTCCAGCAAGGCCCAACATTGGTTTTACCATTTGCCTCACCACCACCTACTTTTCCCTTGGGAGTAATTAACCCAAGGGTCATCTTTATTTTATCCCCCCCCCCCCGGCCAGTGCTTCTCTAAGTGCTGGTCCGAACCAGAGCCCTTTGCAGCGCCCCCTCAGGGAAACTTGAGGTCTGGTTTTAGTTGTACGGATTTCTCATCCGGTGTTGCCCTGAGAACGAGATATGTGCAGCTCCTATCGGGATGTCGGCGCATCGGGCGGTCTTGCTGGTCTTGTTTTACCATTGTCGAAATGTCTTGTAACTGGGATTCCGAGACTGATTGGGTCTTCCTGGGAGAAGGAATATCCTTCATTGATCGCGAGAGCTTATCATGGGCTAAGTTGGGACACCCCTGCAGGGTATAAACTTTCGAGAGCCGTGCCCGCGGTTATGTGGCAGATGGGAATTTGTTAATGTCCGGTTGTAGATAACTTGACACCAGATTCGAATTAAAACGCATCAACCGAGTGTGTAGCCATGATGGTCTCTTTTCGGCGGAGTCCAGGAAGTCAACACGGTTTTGGGTTATGTTTGACGTAAGTAGGAGTTCAGGATCACCTCTTGATCATTGCTAGCTTCACGACCGTTCCGTTTGCTCTCTTCTCGCTCTTATTTGTGTATGTTAGCCACCATATATGCTTAGTCGCTGCTGCAACCTCACCACTTTACCCCTTCCTTTCCCATTAAGCTTTGCTAGTCTTGATACCATGGTAATGGGATTGCTGAGTCCTCGTGGCTCACAGATTACTACAACAATAGTTGCAGGTACAGGTTTTGGGATGATCATGACGCGAGAGCGATGTTTGCTTGTTTTGGAGTTATTCTTCTGCTTCTTCTTTGATCAGGGGATAGGTTCGTGGTCGGCATCCTGGGCTAGCAGGGTGGATGTCGTTTGAGTTTCTGTTTGTGTTTCATCCGTAGTCGGATGATGCTCTTGTGTATGATGATGTTGTATTCGTGTGGCATTGTATGCCTCTTGTATGTATCCCCATCTATTATGTAATGTTGATGTAATGATATCCACCTTGCAAAAGCGTATCAATATGCGGTTCTATCCTTGGTGGGACCTTCGAGTCTCTTTAGGATAGTATCGCATATTGGGCGTGACAAGTTGGTATCAGAGCCTCGACCGACCATAGGAGCCCCTTGATTGATCGTGTAGTGGCCATTGTTGAGTCTAGAAAAGAAAACTATTTCTGAGTATAGTTATATCGGAGAGTAGGAATTCTTTTTACTCCTCGGCCCCTTCGTCGCTCTGGTGAGGAATCTTGACGTAGGTGTTTTGAATTACTCCTCTTCCCCTTCAAATTTTTCTTTAGGATCACGCAGTTGGTTTTTCGATCGTTGGTTCTCAGCTCTTTTCATCCGGTGCTTTTCTCGTCAAGACGATTCGACCCTCTTTGTTTTTGCAATTTCAATCCTGAGTTCCCTCTCAACGAAGTTGTTTCTCTGCTCTCAGTTGTCTTCTTTTCCCACCCGCCCACCCTTTTCTTCTCGGAGTCGGAGTCTGTAATCGAGTATCCATCCTACTCGTACGGAGTCTCTTCAGTCTTCCCTCAATTATTTCAACCAGTGTTTCCTATTGAAGTTATTCGTCGGTTTCTCCTTCCAAGTTACCTTTGTTTTCTCGCCCTCCCACCCTTTCTCTTCCCGGAGTTTGAGTCTCTTTCGACCATCAATTTCATTAGTGTGGAGCATCTTCAGTCTTTTGTCAATTATTTCAACCGGTGAATTCTCGTCTCGTTCGTCATTCTTCATCCCTTTCTTTTTCCGGTGCACTCAATTCAAGTTTTTCGGGTTGATCACATTCTTTTCCTTGGTTCAAGTGTTTTCCTTGCTCGCTCGCCTCTCGCCAGTTTATCCTTCCGGAGTGTGCAAGACATCTCAGAAGATCCGTCTGTGTTTGAATTAATTCGAGGGTGTCACCTCATTCAAATATTTCATTTGTTCCGGTGCATCATCTATCTGTTCAACAATCCTTTCCAATGGTGTTTCTTTTTCGTGGGCTCTAACCCACAGGTCTTTTCCCAGGATCTTACCTGACTCTTCTAATTCTCTCGGAGTTATTCTCAAATTCTTTTCAAGTGTGACGTAAGAATAGATCCCATCAGTCACATGCCATCTACAAGACCGCTTTCAAATTCTTTTCATCTTTGGTTCAACCCTTCCTCTTTCTCATTCTCCCGGAGTATCTCAGTAATTTTAGTGGTGTTTATCGTCATTTGAAGATCGAATAAGAGTTTTTCCTCTAAATCTTGCCCGTTCTCCCAAAGATTTGTGGTTCTAGCTTCATATTATCCTCTCAATTTATTCCATTTGTCAGATATTCCTTTTATCACCTATCCAGAGTATTTCAGGAGTTGATTTCTGTTTCTTTTCACCAAGGCCATCATTCCAGAAGAATTCTTCGTCCTCACATTCCAGCTATCGCTATCCATTTATCCCAGCGTATCTATCAAGTGTTCTTTAATCAGCTCATGATCTCTTTGTTCTTTTGCATCTAAATCCCCTCTAGCATATTGGTTCTTCTAATTCTTCCCGGTGATTCATTCTCTTTTATCAGTCATTTTCTAATTCTTACGGTGGTTTGTTCAAGATTATTTTCCCTTGATTATCATTTTAATACATTCGTCTTTCCAAATCCTAATGGTAGTTTATTAAAGACCTTCCTAAAGGTGGCTCTATGCCACTTCTCAAATCTTTTTCAAGAAGAATAAGTAGTATGAAAAATCCATTGCTTGTCACCAATTTAATTTGATGAAGGGTAAGCATACAATAAATCTTCTTCTTATTTCCTCAAAGTGATTAATCCCTTCCTCTGGAGTTTGTTCGTGAGGAATAAATTCTAGTTTCAAGTGTTTTCATCTTTTCTTTTCCGGAGTTCAAATTTCCTCGGCCATTTCGTAGGAACCTCCATCTAAATCACCACAAGGCTCGTCTTATTCTTTCATCCTTCATTCTAGCTCATCATCATTTTGTTACCGGAGTTCTTCATGGTGGTTCTTCATGAGTTAATTCACTCTTCAAGTGTTCATCAAGATTTTTGTAGGCGAAGTTCAAGTATTCTTCCTCTTGCTTCGCGAGGTGCAATTAAATCTTCGTATTCTTTCGAAGTGGAGTTTTGCATTTCTTCTTTCTTCTCAGCTATTTAATATTTTTGTGGCCGGTTATCACCTTATGATCTTGAGATGTTACCTATAAGACCACAACAAGCTTATTCTTTTCGTTGTTGATTTCCTCAACAACTCCGTTTAAACCTTTCTTCTAAAGATGCTTTCAATTCCATTTGTGGCACAAGTTGTCATTTTCTTCTCCGTTCTTTTCATTCAACTTTTTCAATTCTTTCCGGAGGTTTTGTGTCATGTCTTCATCAAGTTTCATTCCATCCTCTCAAGTTTGTGTTCTATTCCTCCATGTTTCAGCCGGAGTGCTGCCTAAATCCTTTCAGTCTTATTCATTCCTTATCTCGTTCTAACCGGAGTGGTTTTAGAGTATATCTGATTCCGTGAGTTTTTGATTCTCGTCATTTTGGTCGTTCCCCTCTTCTTCTCGAGTGCTCTCGATTCTTTGCTTCTTCTCTTGCGTTATTACTTCACCTCTTCCTCTTTCTCTTCCGTCTCGTTCCTAAGATTTCGGGGCGAGATCTCTTGTTAGTGGAGGAGAGTTGTAACGCCCCGGATCCGACACGCCAGGTGTGTTCCAGTTATTCGCCGTCATTGCCATGTCATTTGCTTGCGTGTTGCATTTTATCATGTCATCATGTGCATCTCATTTTGCATACGTGTTCGTCTCATGCATCCGAGCATTTTTCCCGTTGTCCGTTTTGCAATCCGACACTCCTATGTCATCCAGCGTCCCCTTCTTGTCTCTTTTCATGAGCGGGTGTTAAACATTCTTGGAATGGATCGAAGTTTTCCAAGCGGCCTTGGTACACCACCGGTAGACCGCCTGTCAAGTTTCGTGCCATTTGGAGTACGTTTGATACTCTAACGGTTAACCGGGTAACCGCAAAGGCATCTTTTGTGTGCAGCCCAACACCCCTCCAAAGTGGCCCAATAACCCATCCAAACCCCCTCCATGCTCTCGGTTGTTCGATCACGATCGTGTGGGCGAAAACCACTCTTCATTTGGACACTCCTAGCTCCCTCTACCTATATATATGTGCCCCTCCCCGAAATTTCGCGGATGAAACCCTAGTCATCTTCCTCCTCGCGCCGCCGGACATGTCCAACCGCGCCGGACATGTCGAGCCTCCACGTCGTCCGGCCAATCCGAAGCCGCCACCTCAGCACCGCCACCTCCCGCGCCCAACCAGGAGGCGACACGTCAGCCCCGCCACCCTCTCTCTCCGCCGCAGCCCGCCAGGCCCGCGCTCGGCCCTCCCTGGCC
>NC_041383.1:309593246-309595462 GCF_002162155.2 Triticum dicoccoides | reverse complement strand
CTCGCCGGAGCCGCAGCTTCTCGCCTTGCCTCGCCCTCGAGCCGCGCCCCGGCCTCCTCGTCGCCGGATCCGAGGCCCCACCCCCGGATCCACCTCTCCTCACCGTCCGCCGGTCGCCGGAGCTCCTCCGGCCGGATCCATCGCGGGTGGATGAGATCCACCCGTTCAGTCAACCAAAAGCGTCGCCCGCGCCCCGGATCTCTCCGTCCCGGAACCGCTCCATCCCGTTGACTTTCAGAGGTTGATTTTTCTGTGTCCCCAGATCTGTGATATTTTCATGCCATGTTCATCATGCCATAACTCCATGTGTAGTGCTCCGTTTTGTGCGTGTAATATATCAAAATGTTCATCATGAGATTCCCTTCATTTCATTCCATTGTGCCATGTTTTTGTGAGTCCATATTGATGCCCGAATCATCGTTGCAAGAGTGCTATATGTTGTCTGCTGTAGTTTAACAGAACTTGGTGATTTGTCTTTTTCATTGCATTTTGTGTGTGCATCCTATGAGCTTGATGTCTACATGAGTTTTGTACTACATCATGTCATCTTTACAGGGATGATTGTCTTATATTTTTGTGAGTCTTGTAGTGAGTGCATAGAGCTCGTGAAGTAGGGTACTTGCTGTTGCTGTTTTGCTATGTTGAATCTGCTATATCATGTTGCTATGTAAACCTGCCGCTACAAGTCATTCTGTGCATAATCTCGAGATGTTCACTAAGGATGTTTTGTTATACATGTCATGCTCTATCCATTCATGCCCCTGGTTGCATTTATAGCCTGCTGTAACTTGTTGTTATCTTGCTCCAAACTTGCTAAATAATGTGGTTGTCAGACTGTTAACATTAAGTTAAATGTTGCCATGATTGTTGTTATTTATCCAACCATGCTATGAACTTGATCTTGCCATGTTTAGCTTCATCAACATGTATTCTTACTGTTGATCACCTTTCCATGCCATGTATTGCTCTGTGGTGAGTGGTACAAGCTCACCAACATGCCTACTTACCGTTGTTCCTGCCATGTCTGAATCTGTCATATCACTTGCCATGCTTGCATTGATGCTACCATGTTTTCTGTTGATCTTTGGAATTAGTTCATTTAGGGAGTTTTGTTCTTTGTCTTTAGTATTAGCATGCCATGCCTTGGTTTGCCATGATAAGTTCCTGTAGCATATTTTTTGATAGCTCTAAACATTGCAACCTGATGTTATTTCGGCCAAGTCTGAAACTGTTATTATTTGCAATCTTGCCATGTGCTTTTGAGCATGTTCTAGTGTTTTCTGGAGATAGATCAGTGTTCATGTTTTGTCATGCTTTAAATGTACTTCATGCCCATGCCTTTTGTTCTTATGTTGAGGTGTTGTTGCATATTGTTTTGATGCTCGCAAGATGCCTAGTTGCTGTTTTGGGCAGATTGTTGTTATATCTTGTTTCATGTGTATGTGTTGAACCGTTGCTCCGTTTTGAGTGTGCTCTATATGAAACTTGCTTAGAATTGCATGTAGTTTCATATCATCATGTTGCATCCTTATTTTGAGGTGTTTGCTTGATGTTTGTATGCATTTTGCATCAATGCCATGTTTAACTTGTTTTGCTCATATCTTCTAGGCCGTAACTCCGAACTAAATGAACTTTATATGTAACTTGACTAGAATTTCGTGTAGATCCTCTTGGTGCTCTTTAACTTATTGTTTAACAACTTGAAAATAAGGTTTATTCAGTTCTGGACCAATTTCTAAATTTGCATATGAGGACTTACCGGAATTGTCATATGTTGTTTCCGGCTTCATTTAAACTGGCTTTGGTGTGTTGCTCTTGTATGCATCCTCTCTTGCCATGAGTAGCTTCTTGTAGACTTGTCATGCATCATACTTGGGTGAGCATCATGTCTTGTTCATGTGTGGTGTGTTTACCATGTTGTGTGCTTCTTCTCGATAGTTCCCGTTTCGTTGCGATTGTGAGGATTTGTTCGTCTACGCTTGGTTCGGCTTCATCCATTCGTCTTCTTCATGGACTAGTTCTTCTTCCTTGCGGGATTTCAGGCAAGACGACCGCTACCCTGCATCTTGCATCCCTAATGCGGTTGGGTGATTTATGGGACCCCCTTGACAGTTCACCTTGAATAAAACTCCTCCAGCAAGGCCCAACATTGGTTTTACCATTTGCCTCACCACCACCTACTTTTCCCTTGGGAGTAATTAACCCAAGGGTCATCT
>NC_041383.1:309556960-309593078 GCF_002162155.2 Triticum dicoccoides | reverse complement strand
CAGGGAAACTTGAGGTCTGGTTTTAGTTATACGGATTGCTCATCCGGTGTTGCCCTGAGAACAAGATATGTGCAGCTCCTATCGGGATGTCGGCACATCGGGCGGTCTTGCTGGTCTTGTTTTACCATTGTCGAAATGTCTTGTAACCGGGATTCCGAGACTAATCGGGTCTTCCTGGGAGAAGGAATATCCTTCGTTGATCGCGAGAGCTTATCATGGGCTAAGTTGGGACACCCCTGCAGGGTATAAACTTTCGAGAGCCGTGCCCGCAGTTATGTGGTAGATGGGAATTTGTTAATGTCCGGTTGTAGATAACTTGACACCATATCCGAATTAAAACGCATCAACCAAGTGTGTAGCCGTGATGGTCTCTTTTCGGCGGAGTCCGGGAAGTGAACACGGTTTTGGGTTATGTTTGACGTAAGTAGGAGTTTAGGATCACCTCTTGATCATTGCTAGCTTCACAACCGTTCTGTTTGCTCTCTTCTCGCTCTTATTTGCGTATGTTAGCCACCATATATGCTTAGTCGCTGCTGCAACCTCACCACTTTACCCCTTCCTTTCCCATTAAGCTTTGCTAGTCTTGATACCCATGGTAATGGGATTGCTGAGTCCTCATGGCTCACAGATTACTACAACAACAGTTGCAGGTACAGGTTTTGTGATGATCATGACGCGAGAGCGATGTTTGCTTGTTTGGAGTTCTTCTTCTGCTTCTTCTTCGATCAGGGGATAGGTTCCAGGTCGGCAGCCTGGGCTAGCAGGGTGGATGTCGTTTGAGTTTCTGTTTATGTTTCATCCGTAGTCAGATGATGCTCTTGTGTATGATGATGTTGTATTCGTGTGGCATTGTATGCCTCTTGTATGTATCCCCATCTATTATGTAATGTTGATGTAATGATATCCACCTTGCAAAAGCGTATCATATGCGGTTCTATCCTTGGTGGGACCTTCGAGTCTCTTTAGGATAGTATCGCATATTGGGCGTGACAGCCGCCCCCTGATGAAGTGTTGGAAACAGTTATTCCCAGCAAGGAATCACCCCAAGCATGGATCATGTATTTCGATGGTGCCTTCACGCTACAAGGTGTCGGGGCTGGCGTGCTTCGCGTTGCTCCCACCAGGGAGCACCTGAAGTATGTTGTCCAGATGCATTTTCCCTGGGAGGAGGTGACCAAAAGTGCAACAGAGTATGAAGGGCTCCTTGCAGGGCTCGGGATTGTCGTAGAATTGGGAATCAAGAAGCTATCATTCGAGGAGATTCACAACTTGCGGTGAGACAAAGTCAACAAGGACTACCAAAGTCCATTGTTGGAGGCATACGTCGAGGATGTGAGAAGACTGGAGCTTTGACAAATTGCAAACAGAGCACATGCCCCATGATGAAAACACCATTGCTGATCATTTGTCAAAGTGCGCTACGCAGAGGCTTCCTGTGGAACCAGGAACTTTTGTTCTCCATCTTACTCAGCCCTCCGTATCCCCAACAACAATGGCTCGAAAGTGGAGGAAATTGAACACCCGTAAGCCTCTCCTGATAGAACCCCTTGGGGTTCCTAGCAGGGACCATGCAGGAAACAACTCCCCTTCGATTGCCGCGCCTCACCCTCCTGGAGGGCCACAGGTCCCCGCGGTCGAGGGATGCGCCCCCAACGAATGAGGAGGTGCTACTAGTCCTTGTTGTCGAGCCTCAGGCTCCAACTTGGGGAAGGGGCATAGTCCATTTCCTCCAAACCGGAGAACTTCTCGAAGAGTAAGAAGAAGCATAAAGAGTAGCCCGGAGGGCCAGTATGTATCACTTTGTCGATGACACTCTTCACAGAAGAAGGCCAAACGGTGTGAAATTGTAGTGCATTTGCCGGGAAGAAGGAAAGGAACTGCTGGCAGAAATACACAAAGGCATGTGCGGCTCCCACATTGGATCAAGGTCTTTGGTTGGGAAAGCATTCCGGCAAGGATTCTATAGGCCCACAGCCCTCCAAGTTGCGGTCGATCTAGTCACCAAGTGTGAAGCCTCCTAGTTCCATTCCAAGAATATCCATCTGCCTGCCCAAGCACTTCAGACAATCCTTAGTCATGGTTGTTTTTGCTATTGGGGCTCGATGTCCTCGGCCCTTTCCCACGAGCTGTCGGGGGCTTTGAATTCTTGATCATTGCAAAAGACAAATTTACAAAGAGGCCGGAAGTAGCTGCCATGAGAAAGGTGACTACTCAGTCAGCTATCAAGTTCTTTAAAGATTTGGTGTGTCGCTTCAGGGTCCCTGCCCGGATCATCACTAACAATTGCACTGAATTCATGAGTCGCGCCTTCATGCAATATTTTCATGCCCTCGGGAGAAAGATCTCATTTGCTTCCGTTGCACGTCCAAGAAGCAATGGACAAGCAGAGAGGGCGAACGCTGAAGTGCTATGGGGCCTCAAGACAAAAACATTTGAGGAGATGCTGAAGTACGGAAGGCAGTGGATCGATGAGCTGCCGGTGGTTCTTTGGTCTCTCAAAACGACACCAAATCAAGCTACCGGACAGACTCCCTTCTCCCTAGCCTATGGGACAGAAGTAGTTATCCTCACAGAACTCATTTACGGGTCACCTCGAGTACTTGCCTATGATGAAGTAGTGCAGGAATAGCACCGGCGTGATGACGCTGTGCTTCTCAAGGAGAACTGTCGGGTGGTAGGTGCGACATATGCCAGCAGGTGGCTTATCATTGTGGGAGCCACTAAGACGTTGCCGGTGCCTGGAAATGGGATAAGGCGAAGACATGCATGCCGACGAATCTTACCCAGGTTCGGGGCTCTCCTAGGAGATAACACCCCTACTCCTGATCTGCGGGGTCTCCGCATGATCACTAGATCAAAACAAGTAGCTACAAGAGGCTCCTTGAGCGGTTTAGCTAGAGGAAGAAGAAGGGCAAGGCTAGCTCTCCTCTTCTCTCTATGTGGTGTCTAAAACTCTAAGAGATCAACCCTTTGCATGGGTGCCCTGGGGGGTTATATAGGCCTACCCCCCAGGGGTACAACGATAATCCGGCTGGATGTGGGTCCAGACCATCAGTGTTTGTAGTCGCCGGCTTCTCTGCCGGCCGATGGGGCCCGCCAACTGGTGGGTCCCCCCGGCTGCCGGCCTCTTGGCCGATAGGCTGGGCCCACCGCCTAGGGGTCTTGTCGGCTGCTGGTTATTGTAGCCTCGCTCC
This sequence comes from Triticum dicoccoides, assembly GCF_002162155.2. NCBI lineage: Eukaryota > Viridiplantae > Streptophyta > Magnoliopsida > Poales > Poaceae > Triticum > Triticum dicoccoides. Next base: position 309,589,884 of record NC_041383.1, on the reverse strand, counting down.
TGATGACGATGGCTTGGTCGGGGTAAGCATGGCTACAGTGCCGCCGCCTGGCGGGCTTTCACTGTAGCCTTACCCCATCTTATCTGTTTAATGGCGCACAAACTTCCAGGGTGGGGGTGAGCCGACTATTGGGAGTCGGCCTCCCCCCAGGCCGACTGGTGAAGCTTGGCCGCCTTCTGGTATCTCTCTGGCAGGAGGGGCCCGCTGCCTGCGGGCCGTACTGATAGCCTGTCGTGGGTGATGTCATGGTCAACATGCAAACAGTATCACACCGGACGGGTAGTGGCCGCCCCGTACAGCGCATTGTGGCCACGCTTGCTCCGGGATTCGAGGGTGGCAGGCTTCACTGTAGCCATGCCCCATCTTATCACCATTATGTGGGTGCAGACTTTGAGGGTGTGAGCCAGGCCGCCTGGTAGGAGCCGGCCCTCTGGTGGCCGGTTGCTAGGAGTCGGCCCTCGTTGAGTGGGCTCGCAGAGCCTTGCCGCCTTCCAGCAGCCGGCCAGTGGGACAGCCGACCAAGAGAAGGTGGCCCTGCGTCTTGGATGTTTGAGGGCCCAGTCGGCCTGATATTTTTTGAAGAGCCAGGGGGAGCTGGTTAGGCTACCCGTGGTTATTTGCTCTGACAGTAGTCCCCGAAGCTGGCCGGGCTTCGCGGCTGAAAGGGGGACGTGAAGCTGGGGCAGCTTCCTATCTTGAAGAGCCGACAGCTAGGAGCCGGCCTCGATCAGGCGCGCCGTCTGGAAAGGTTTTGGAGTCCGAAGGTGGGAACCAGCTGGCGCGCGCGCCGGGCGGCAAGCCGGCCGCCCGCCGTCCGCGCCCCATGTTGCGTCCTTCAGCTGGACCAGCCTGCCAGGCCACGCGCGTGATGAAACATCGCTACAGGCCTGGGCCCACCACTACCGCGCCTCGGCCCACGTGCGGATCCTCTGTGGCCGAGGCGGACGGTTTGCCTTCTGGCGGCAGTTGCCGCACGCCTTTAAGGCATAATAATTGCGGGTCGTGGGGGAGTGGGCGCAGTTAATCCCACGTTCCCCACGTCTCGCCCCCTCGGCTTCGTCGCACTGCGCCTATAAGTTGGGGGAGGAGGGGGAGCGGCAGACGCACGCACGCTCGCCTCCCACTCCGCCATTCTCTTCTTCGTCTCCTTCTTTGTCGCCACTGCAGCTCGCCGTCGCACTCCTTCTTCGGCAACCTTGCAGTGCCGCAGCTTCGCCGTTGTGGGGGTGCACTTTCGCCGTCACCGCGCCTTCTCCGTCGAGCTTTTGCCGCCATAGCGCGCGGCGGAGCCTGGGATGGCTCCAACGTACACGAGGACCACATCGACTTTCTCCGCAAAACGTGGTGGCTGCCCGGCAAGGATTATGTGTGGGTCCATCTTGCGCCAGAGCGGGAGATCTCGCCGGCGCTGGAGGAGGGCGACCGGGTCATCTTCCGCTTGCACTGCCTATGCGGCCTCGGCCTTCCGGCGAGTGGCTTCTTTCGCTCTTTTCTTGACTTCTACCAACTCCAGCCGCACCACCTCACCCCAAACACGGTGGTGCTGTTGTCCGCCTTTGTCACTCTGTGCGAAGGCTTCCTCGGCATCCTCCCCACCATCGAACTTTGGGGGTAGTTCTTCTACCCCAAGCTCGGCACCGTCGTCAAAAGTGTGTCGGCTCAGTGCGGCGCCTTCGTAGCGGTGCGGAGGTCGGTGCCGACAACCCTTTCCGCCCATCGCGCTGATCCAGTCGGTGAAGATGTGGCAACAGTCCTACTTCTACGTGAAGAGCATCTTCCCGCAGGGTGACTGGGTCAACCTGCCGGCTTACGTAGCTGGCCCACCGACTGGGAAGCGGCCCAACTGGTCTTATCGGGCCAGGTCGATGTCGCCTTCTGGAGCCGCCGCCATCGCGCGGCCCCGGGTGTTGATCAGCTCGGAGTGCCTAACCGGGCCCGACTTGCTAACCGCCTTCGTGGCGCGCCAGGTGCTCCCGCTCCAGGGCCGCCCTCATATGATATGTCAGATGAGCGGGCACCTCGACCCAAGCCGGCTGTGCACCAAGGAGATGCCTCACGCAGAGGTGGCTCACATGGTGAACTATCTTGCGAACTACAAGCTCACGGAGGAGTGGCAGTTCGGCAAGGAACGTATTCACGCGCCGATCCCCCGCCTATGGTAAGTTTCCTTTTCTTCTTTTTTCTTCTGTTGCCGAATTCTTCTTGGCCGACTTGACCAATCAACTTATCTTAACAGAGCCCCCTCCTCCAGCCGGCAACCGGAGCCGCGGGGCCGGAGCGTCAGTTCCTCCCCGACCGGGCGGAGAGCGATGTGGACGACCACGACTTGGGGGCGGCCGCCCTGGACGACAACGCCGTGGGAGGAGGCGGCGAGGCAGGCGGCTCCGGGCTCGGAGCCAGCCTCGAGGACTGGCCGGATGACGACGAGGGGGAAGTCACCCCGCGCCGCCAGCCGGCGTCTGACCAGAAGGGTGCGAGCTCATCTGTCGCGTCGGCTACCCGTGGCGGCGCGCCGAAGCGCCGGGCCACGTCGAACCTATTCGGCAGCCGACCGAAGAAGACCAAGGGCTCGGCTACAGCGCCAAGCGGGACGAAGCGGCCGCGAAGGCCACCCGCTTCCGCATGGTGGTGAAGGAGCCACAGATGGTTTCTGCATAAGTGCTAACTCCCTCCCGTATTCTTTCCTCCTTCTTGTCAGTTTTCTTCTGACTTTTCTTTGTCTTGTTTTGGAAACAGGGCTCCGCTCTCTTTGGAGCAGACTGCCGCTGCCTCCGTGGTTGGGGCGGCAAGTGGCTCCACCAGCGCCCACCGCGTGGACCTTCGCGCCGAGCTTGAGGCGGCGATGGAGCGGAACGCGCGTTAGGAGCGGGAGGCGGAGCAGCAGAGGGCGGCTGTCGCCAAGGCAGCGCAGGAAGCGGAGGAGGGGATGGCAAATGCGCAGGCCGACGCGGCGGCCAAGGCCTAGGCAGATGCCGCAGCCGCGACACAGGCGGAGGAAGCCTTGCGCAACCAGGCTCCATAGCTTGTCATCCCCCTCCGCTCCGTTGCGCCTAAGATCCTAGTGGTGCCGCCGGAGGGGGCCGGTGGCGACTAGCCGGTGATGGAGAGGGAAGAGGGCGACGCCGTCGCCCCGGAGAAGGAGGCGGCTCCATCAGTGCTGACTGAGGCGGACCAAGGCGGCCAGCCCAGCGCACCGCTTGTGCCGCCGGCTGGAGGCGAGCCGGCTGCGAGGGCGGACCTTGTGGTCCAGTCTCCGGCGCGCCAGCGTGCGGGGAAGGCAACCTCGGCGCCGAACCCACAGAAGGACATGGGCTCAAGCTCATCGGCCCAGGATCTGGAGACGGCGAGCGTTAGCTCGCCGGGGTGGACATCGGGTGGCGGGACGGTCGTGCTGAACGCGGCGGCGCAAGACGTCCGGACCTGGCTTTAGTCCCAGGCCGCCATGCTGAAGTAGTACAACCAAGAATTCCTGGTGACGTGGACAGCCATCCGGGTCAGCTTCTTGCTTTTTTGCTTCTTGTTCTTGAATTCTTCAGTGGGGGCGCGTCAGCGCACCCACCTGGTGTAGTCCTCGAGTTCCGAGTCGGCTGCTGAGCAGGCGGCTTGGAACTTCTTAGTATACTTCGGGTGCTAACTTGTCTTTGTTTGTTTATCTGTCCCTTCTTGCAGGACTATCATAATCTCCACGCGGCCGCCTTCAACTCCCATACCCGGGAGCTGACTCAGAAGACCGTCGATTTGTCTGAGAGCCGGAGTAAGTGTTCCATCTTCTGTCTCTCGTGGGGGCGCGTCGACGCACCCACTGGGTGTAGTCCCCGAGATTCGGGCCGACTGCTGAGCAGTCGGGCCGGATTTCTTCTGGCGACTTCTTTCTTATTGCTTTTTCTTCTTTGTCGTCTCTGCAAAGGCCAACGACGACCTGTGACAGCAACTAGGTGAGGCCCAGACTGCCATGCGCGTCAAGGAAGCCGAGTGCAACACCTTGGCCCAGGAGCGCGACTGCCTGGCCAGGAAGCTGGCCGACCAGGAGGAGAGCCACAAGGCGGACCTGAAGGCGGTGAAGGATAGCAAGGCTGCCCTCCAAGCCGAGTACGAGACCGAGGTGGCGAACTGGGCCGAGTCGAAGCAGGCGCTGAGTGAGGGCTACGGCCAGATCGAGGACCTGGTTAACAGTAAGCCGGCTTCCTCTTCGTCCCCTTTCCTGCCACCTACCGCTTGGTCCGCTTCTGACTTTGTGTTTTTTCTCTTTTCCTTTCTTCTTTGTGTAGAGTACTTCCTTGGCTATTCTTTTGCCACCAGCCAGGTCATCAAGGCCCACCGCAAAGCGTAGAGGCAGGCTGGTGCTGATCGTGTCGGACGCTCGCTGGTCGCTTGAGGAGCAGCTCCTGGCCATCCAAGCCCATCTTCAGTCGGCTCACCGCATGCTCCGCCGCCTTCAGCGCATTGGAGCCCAGGTGGTGTCCGCCCTCTGGCCCGGCGAAGTGATTCCCCACACCCCCAGTCGGGCTGCCGACTGGCTGGAGGTGGCGGCTGGCCGGTTCGAGGCTTGGAAGGCTTCCGCAGCTCGGGCAGGCGCCAGGCGGGCGCTGGAGTTCATCCGAGCGTGGTATCCGGGCTGGACTTGACCCAGCTGGCCACATGGCGACAGGAGACCAACGAGGAGCTGGAGGCGGTGTGGTCGGCTATCATCCAGCGCGCCTCGGCAATCGCCGAGTACACCGACACCAGCGCCTTTGTCCCCAAGCTAAACGACGACGACGTTGCTCTGCCAAGGAGTGGTTCGGGCTGAACCCGGCAGACGGTGAAGACTCGGTGGAGGAGATTGACTCCAGCGACGAGGGCGAGGAAGAGGAGGACGAGGACGGTGAAGACGTTGCGCCGGATGGTGGAGCAGCCGACTAGCATCAGCTTGACCGTGCCTCCAGCAACAAGGCACGCGCGAGCACGTCGCCTGCCGCTGGTGAAGATCAAGCCGAGACAAGCCAGACGGCCACTCCTCCAGCCAGCACTGCCGTCTCCACAGACCTGCCCAGCTCACCCGTTGCACCCTTGGCCTGAGCCGCCATCTTTATCTTTGTTTTCCTGTTCGTTTACTTTTTGAACAATATTCATTAAATTCGCGCAGTTCCACCCACTAGGGGTGTATTCAGACTAAGTTGAATGTCGGCCCTTCGAAGGCCTTTTGTGTAAATATAATCTTGCATGTATTTGACTTCCGACTGTGCTTGCTTTTCATATTTTTCGGCTGTTTCCTTTGCTGCCCTCCCTTTGGTCGCCGCCTTCCTAGCCGGACAGCTGCTCTGCAGTCTGTGGCTCGGAAAGTACTTGGTCGTGTGGGAGGGCAAGTACTTTAGCTTTCTTAGATTGTAGCAAGGTGAGTGGGAAGCCGGCCAACCGGCTACTTAATAGTCGGTTGGCAGGGTGGGGAGCCGGCTTGTGTTATGTAAGCCCATTGGTCCTTAGCCATTTTTCATGTGGGCATCTTTCCCTGCCTTTAACTCTTGCCAGTCGGACAGTCGATTCTGTGAGTTGCGACTTTCGACAAGAGAGGGCTTAGGTGTCGGCGCACTACTTGTCTGACTACAGGTGGAACTTAACATAATTCAAGGCGGCAAGTCCCCGGGCCAACTAGTCAAACCCGGTGCCGGACAGAAGAACAAATGTAGTAACACATTCATAGGCGTGATACTCATCATATAGATAAAAGATGGTAGTCCCCGAGTGCTCCTCGGGGAGCCCGATGTCTTGTACTTAATACAAAAGATAGTGTGGTACATATTGTATTTAATTGTAAAATCTTCGGAGGAGATTGGCGTTCCATGCTTGTTCCGACTCCTTGTCGGAATCATCTCTCTTGCATGCCTTGGGCTTATGTGCGTCGATCAAGTAGTAGGAGTCGTTACCCAAGGCCTTGCTGATGATGAAGGGGCCTTCCCAAGGGGCTGAGAGCTTGTGCTGGCCGGCTGTTCGCTGGATCAGCCGGAGCACAAGATCACCCTCTTGGAAGGATCTCCGCTTGACCTTCCGGCTATGGTAACGGCGTAAACCCTGCTGGTAGATGGCAGACCAGCTGAGTGCTAACAGCCGGCCCTCTTCCAGCAGGTCGACATCGTCTTCTCTTGCTTCCTTGGCCTCCACTTCCATGTACATGGTGACTCGAGGTGAGTCGAACTCGATATCAGTTGGGATGACAGCCTCGGCGCCATATACGAGGAAGAAAGGAGTGAATCCGGTTAACTTGTTTGGGGTGTTACGCAAGCTCCAGAGGACGCCCGGCAGCTCCTCGAGCCAGCAGCCGGCCGAGTGCTCTAGTGGTATGACCAGTCAGGGGTTGATGCTGGACAGGATGAGGCCATTTGCTCGCTCGACTTGGCCATTTGACTGCGGATGGGCAACGGACGCTAAGTCCAGTCGGATGCCCTGTGTCGCGCAGAAACGTGCCAATGCTCCTTTGGCAAAGTTCGTGCCGTTGTCAGTGATGATGCTATGTGGTATGCCATACCAGGTGGTGATGTCTGCGATGAATGTCACAGCAGTCGGCCCATTCAGCTTCTTAGTTGGCTTCGCTTCAATCCACTTGGTGAACTTGTCCACGGCGACAAGCAGGTGTGTCATGCCGTCGCGTGCCATCTTGAATGGGCCCACCATATCTAGTACCCAGACGGCAAAAGGCCAGGTGAGGGGGATGGTCTTGAGTGCAGAAGCCGGCAAGTGTTGCCTGGAGCTGAAAACCTGGCATCATTTGCAGTGTTTGACCAACTCTTTGGCGTCTTCCAAAGCAGTCGGCCAGAAGAACCCATGGCGGAAAGCTTTGCTGACGAGTGGTCTTGAGGCCGCGTGGTGGCCGCATTCGCCTTGCTGGATATCCTTGAGGATTGCAATGCCCTTCTCTGGCTCGACGTAGCGCTGGAAGACTCCAGTGACACTGCGCCTGACGAGTTCTCTGTTCACTATTGTGTGTGCTCCGGCTCGGGGTTGAACTTATCTTGCCGAGATCTCGTCAGTCGGCAGCTCTCTGTTCACCAGAAAGTTAAGGATGGGCTGGGCCCATGATGGAGCTGCGACTTCTTATATTGCCAACACGGCTACTGCAACCAGGGCGGGTGGGTTGGGTGGTGAAGAGTTGGAGTCGGCCACCACCTACTGTGTCGTCGTAGTCCCCGGCCCGATTGCTGCAGTCCTCGGGCCGGGTTCTGAAGTCCCCAAGCCGGGTGCGACTACAGCAGTCCCCGAGCCGCCTGCCGAAGTCCCTAGGCCACCTGCTGGGTTCCCCAAGTCGGATCCGACTGCGTCGGGGCCAGGCGGCATGAAGATGGACTCTGATTCTGGAGACAGCTTGACAAACAGCTTGACAGACAGCTTGAGGAGGCACTGGAGGGAGACGCCGGTTGGTATGGCTTGCCGGGTGGAGCCGATTCATGCCAGGGCATCTGTTTGCTCGTTGTCGGCCCGTGGCACATGGAGAAACTCGCACCCTTCAAAGTACCCGCTGAGCTGCTGAACGAGGAAGCGGTAGCTTGCCATGTTTGTGTCCTTGGTGTCCCAGTCGCCAGATGATTGCTGGATCACCAAGTCCGAGTCGCCATAGCAAAGGATCTGGCGGATGCCGAGTTCTTTGGCCAGTCGGAGCCCATGTACGAGCGCCTCGTACTCGGACACGTTGTTGGAGGCGACAAAATGGATTTGCAACATGTATCTAAGCTTGTCGCCCTTGGGAGAGGTGAGGACGATGCCGGCTCCCAAGCCGGTGCGCATCTTGGATCCGTCGAAGTGCATCCGCCAATGGGTGGAGTCGGGTGCCGGTGGCAGGTATTGGGTCTTGGCCCAGTCGACAAGAAAGTCGGCCCGCACTTAGGACTTGATGGCGGTGAGAGGCTGGTAGAAGATGGTGTAAGGGGGCCAATGCAATGGCCCACTTAGCCACCCTGCCAGATGCATCCCGACTGCATATGATCTCGGCAAGCGGGGCAGTGCAAACGACCGTGATGGGGTGATCTTCAAAGTAGGGCTTGAGCTTCTTGGCGGCAAAGTACACGCCATAGCACATCTTCTAGTAGTGGGGGTAATTATGCTTTGAGGTTGACAACACTTCACTCAAGTAATGCACCGGCCTCTGGACCAGCTGAGCTCGGCCTTTATCTGGGCACTGAACCATGATGACAGTGCTGATCACTCGGCTGGTCGCGGCAATGTAGAGGAGCATGGGCTCTTTCTCAGTCGGTGCCGCTAGGACAGGCGGTGTGGTCAACATCTTCTTCAACTTTTGAAAAGCTTCGTCCGCCTGGTCATTCCACTCGAAATGGGTGGATTTCCTCATGAGCTGATATAGGGGGAGAGCCTTCTCTCCCAGCCGACTGATGAAGCGATTGAGCGAAGCCAGGCACCCGGTGAACTTTTGGACATCTTGAAGCTGGGTGGGAATCTCCATCCTCTCTATGGCCTTGATCTTCACTGGGTTGCACTCAATGCCGCGTTCAGAGACGAGGAAGCCTAGGAGCTGGCCGACCGGCACTCCGAACACGCATTTCTCCGAGTTGAGCTTGATCTGAAATCGGCGCAAGCTGTCAAATGTTTCTTTGAGATCTTCCAGCAGGGTGCCATGCTTCTCCGTCTTCACCACAATATTGTCTATGTAGACATGGGCATTTCTGCCGAGTTGCTTCAGGAGGCATTTCTGCATGCAATGCTGAAAAGTAGCACCGGCATTTCTCCAGCCCAATGTCATAGTCAAGTAGCAGAAAGCTCTGAATGGTGTGATGAAGGTGGACTTCAGGTGGTCGGCTGGATCCAACTTGATCTGATGGTAACCTGAGTAGGCATCCAAGAAACTCAACAGCTCGCATCCGGCTATGGAGTCTATCACTTGATCAATCTGGGGCAAAGCAAACGGATCTTTGGGGCAAGCTTTGGTGGGGCTGGTATAATCTAAACACATGCGCCATTTCTTGTTCTTCTTCAGTACAAGGACCGGGTTGGCAAGCCGTTCTGGAAAGAACACTTCCATAATGAAGCCGGTTGCCAGAAGCCGGGCTATCTCTTCACCAACAATTCTTCTCTTCTCCTCCGACAGTCGGAGGAGGGGCTGCTTGACTGGTTTTGCATCTGCTCGGACATGTAGCTTGTGCTTGGTGAAATCCGTCGGGACACCCGGCATGTCCTTGGGGGACCATGCAAAGATATCCTGATTCTCACGGAGGAAATCGATGAGCTCGCTTTCCTATTTGTTGTCCAGGTTTGCACCTAGAAAAGCAAACCTCTCCCGGTGCTCTGGGTCCAGAGGTATCTTCTTTGTTTCCTTGGCCGGCTCGAAGGAGCCCTGAGCCTCCGACTCCTTGGGGTCAGGCGACAGGTTCGGCTGCTTGCCGGCCATGGCCACAACCTAGTCAAGGATCTTCTTCTCAGCAGCAATCACGAGGGACTCGGCCAGCCGGCTGCTGGCTGCAGCACAGGCAGAGGATTTCTTGTAGTCTCTAACTATGGTGATGATGCCCTTGGAGCTCGGCATCTTCATCTTGAGGTAAGCATAGTGGGGTACAGCCATGGACTTGGCCAAGGCAATTCGGCCAAGTAAAGCATGGTAAGGGCTCTCTAGATCCACCACTTCGAATCAGACTGCTTCACGGCAGAAGTGATCCTTGTCTCTGAAGAGGACATCTATCTTGATCTTGCCGATTGGTGAGCACGACAGGCCGGGTACAATGCCGTGGAACACGGTCCGGCTGGGCAAAAGTTGCTTTGTCTTGATGTTCAGCTTCTCCATGGTGTCACGGTACAGGATGTTGATGCTACTACCACCATCAATCAGAACTCGGGAAAAACGAGCAGCTCGCCTTTCTGTTGCGAAGGTGGCATCCAACACCAACGCGTAAGAGCCTGGAGACGGCATCACCTCTGGGTGATCAGCCCGGCTCCAGCTGATAGGCTTTTCAGACCAATGCATAAATTCTAGATCCTTGGAGGCAACTGCATTGACTTCTTGGTGCTGTCGGCGCCAGCTGCACCTGTCCTCAGCTTGGCTTGTGAAGATGACGTAGGCTGCATGCTTGTCAGGGAATTCGTCCTGAACGACTCCGACTGTTGGGTAAGCGGCCGGCTGCTGAGGAGCCGGAGGCGGCTGGCCAGCAGGCGGAGGGGGCAGTAGTCCTTCGCCCTTGGAGATCCGTGTGAGCCAATGACACTTCCGAGTTGTGTGGTTGGACGGCTTTGCGCCGCTGTGGAACTTGCAGGGGGCATCAAGGGTTTGCTCGTAGGAGAAAGCCGGCTGCCAAGCCGGCCTGCCGCCCTTAGGTCGCTTAGGCATGGGCTGCCCTTCAGGTTGCTCGTCTTCGACTGTGGCCACCTGCCGACTGGTGGAAGGCGGCATAGGAGCCTTGCTCTTGTTGTCGTTCTGATGTGGGCGTCGGTTGGAGTCGCCAGCCGGCGTTCTTGGATCCGGAGGAAGCACCTTTCCAGAGGCGTCCACTCAGAGCTCGGTCTTCATCGAGGAGTCGGCCGTGGCGCACTTGTCTGCTATGATCAGCAGTTCGTCTAGTGTAACCGGCTCGTCGCAGAGAAGTCGGTGCTTGTGGAGGGTGCCCTCTCGGCACCCGGCAGTGAAGTACTCTATTGTCTGCACCTTGTGCACGCCCTCGCAAGAGTTGCGCAGCTCAGCCCAACACGTGAGGTAGTCACGAGTCGACTCGCTAGGGCCTTGGATGCACAAGGAGAGCTGGCGGGGCTTGGGAGGTCGCTTGTACGTGCTGGTGAAGTTGCGGATGAAGACTTCCGTGAAGTCTAGCTAGCTGTTGATGCTGTAGGTCTTGAGGTTGTTCAGGCAGGTGCGTGTCATGCCTTGAAGCATGAGGGGGACGTACTTCACGGCAACGCGCATGTTGCCGTTTGCTATGCTGACTGCAGTGGAGTAGTCGATCAACCAGTCTTCCGGCTTCACCGAGCCATTGTATTTTGGCGTGTCTCTTGGGAGAGAGAACCCTTTGGGGAAGGGCTCGTCGCAGATGCGGGGGCCGAAGCAAGGCGGGCCGACATTGTCTTCTTCTTCTAGCGCCAGGGATCGCCCAGGCGGTCGATCCGATGGCGGGCATCATTCTCGCCGATTCCTTCACGGCGGCCTAGTCGGTCATTGAGCGTCGGGTGCTTGACAGGCGGCGGGGTGGGATATCTCTCCCCACGAGGCGGAGGAGGAGGTGGGATACCTCGTCGCTCCACGGCACGGGGGCGTCCTTCTGTGTCACGCTCGATGGAGAGGCGAGTCCGACTGCAGCTAGCAGTCAACCCCTTGTCTTTTAGCTCACGGGCGCCGCCAGCAGTCGGCGTCCGGGATGTCTCATCATGCTCTTGGCGTGGAGGAGGACTTTCAGCGCGGGCGCCGGCTTCATGCCGCTCTGTGGCCGCGTCGATCAGCTGTTGAATGCGTCTGGTCATGCAGTGAAGCTCGTCGCCCTCCAGACCGTCCAGCTCATCTACGGCCTCCTGGCAGCGCGCAGGTTCTCGAGTGGCGTGGCGTAGACTTGGCGGTCAGCACCCAGCATGTTGGCGATGGCCGCGCCATGCTTCTTGTTGACGCCAATCCGGTTGGGTCCGCCGGCAGGTGGCGTGCCAGAAGCGGCACGATCAACCTCTTGCTGGTAAGCCTCGGTGAGGCATCTCATGGAGGCTATCTTCTTGCCGTTCTCGATGAGGGCAAGGCGGCGGGCCTCCAGCATGTCGGCGTTGGCGTCAGCCGGGATGGGGGCGAACAGGTCATGCAGCACCGTCTGCAGGGTGTCGTGGATGTTTTCGCCGGACGCGGCGCCGTGACTGATGACCAGCACCTCGGTGACGGTGTTGTCGCAGCTGTCAGCTCGAGGAAGAGGGTCGTCGATGACCACCACGTTGGTGGGGAAGGCGTCAAGCAATGCCGTGTCGAAGCTGACCGACTCCAAGTCCACAGCAGGCTCGCTGGCGACATGGAGCTGGTCGAGGAGGCTGATGAGGTGGCTCTCGAGGCAATCCGTGCCTGCATCGGACGCAGGCTCGTCGGAGAGGCGGACCTCGCCGAGAAGATTGGCAAGGCAGCTCGCCGCACATGCGTCGTCGACGCCATGCAGCACGTCGGAGCAAGCGCCATCCGGCGTGCCGGGCTGGCTACGCTCGCTGGGGAGGAAGAGGGTTCCCGTCCAGAGCAGGTCTCCGGACGACGGTGCACCTGGCCCCATGGTGGGCGCCAAATGTCGGGTGGTAGGTGTGACATATGCCAACGGTTGCCTTAGCATTGTGGGAGACAGTAAGACGTCTCCGGTGCCTGGAAACGGGATAAGGCGAAGATATGCACGCCGGCGAATCTTACCCAGGTTCGGTGCTCTCCTAGGAGATAACACCCCTACTCCTGCTCTGCGGGGTCTCCGCATGATCACTAGATCAAAACAAGTAGCTACAAGAGGCTCCTTGAGCTGCTTAGCTAGAGGAAGAAGAAGGGCAAGGCTAGCTCTCCTCTTCTCTCTATGTGGTGTCTAAAACTCCAAGAGATCAACCCTTTGCATGAGTGTCCTGGGGGGCCTATAGGCCTACCCCCCTGGGGTACAACGGTAATCCGGCCGGATGTGGGTCCAGGCCGTCAGTGTCTGTAGTCGCCGGCTTCTCCGCCAGCCGCTGGGGCCCGCCGACTGGTGGGTCCCGCGGGTTGCCGGCCTCTTGGCCGACAGGCTCAGCCCACCGCCTAGGGGTCTTGTCGGCTGCTGGTTACTGTAGCCTCGCTCCTGATGACGATGGCTTGGTCGGGGTAAGCATGGCTACAGTGCCGCCGCCTGGCGGGCTTTCACTGTAGCCTTACCCCATCTTATTTGTTTAATGGCGCACAAACTTCCAGGGTGGGGGTGAGCCGACTGTTGGGAGCCGGCCTCCCCCCAGGCCGATTGGTGAAGCTTGGCCGCCTTCTGGTATCTCTCTGGCAGGAGGGCCCAGTTGCCTGCGGGCCGTACTGACAGCCTGTCGTGGGTGATGTCATGGTCAACATGGCAACAGTACCGCGCCGGACAGGTACTGGCCGCCCCGTACGGCGCACTGTGGCCACGCTTGCTCCGGGATTCGAGGGTGGCAGGCTTCACTGTAGCCACGCCCGTCTTATCGCCGTTATGTGGGTGCAGACTTTGAGGGTGTGAGCCAGGCCGCCTGCTAGGAGCCGGCCCTCTGGTGGCCGGTTGCTAGGAGTCGGCCCTCGTTGAGTGGGCTCGCAGAGCCTTGCCGCCTTCCAGCAGCCGGCTGGTGGGATAGCCGGCCAAGAGAAGGTGGCCCTGCGTCTTGGATGTTTGAGGGCCCCGTCGGCCCGATATTTTTTGAAGAGCCAGGGGGAGCTGGTTAGGCTACCCATGGTCATTTACTTCGACAAGAACCGTCTTCGGGCTGCTACGAGTGTTGCACGCTACCAGCAAGCCCTGCATCGCTATCATAGCCGCAGGGTTCATGCCTGGTGTTTTGAGGAAGGCGACCTTGTCCTTAGGTGCGTTCAGTCCGCCAAGGGTACAAACAAGTTGTCGCCAAAGTGGGTAGGCCCTTACCAGGTAGTGCGAGTCACCAGACCCGGCGCAGTCCTTCTGGAGACCGAAGATGGCATTCAATTGCAAAACTCATGGAATATTGAGCATCTCCGCAAATTCCACCCATAAGGCACGGCTGTCGGGCCCTACCCGGCAGCCACCCTTTTGTACAGGCCTTGTCTCAGTTGCATGTAACCCCTTGTACAAAGCCAGGCACAGACCCTGAGCAACAGAGAAATAAATGAAGCACTGGGGGCCCTCGACAAGCTGCATGCATGCATAAACATATCATGAGCATCGCATGTTCATATAGATAAGATCGCATCTGGCATCATTTTCATCTGCATAAGCTGATGGCTCTTATCGTGGACTCAGTCCCCAAGAGGAGATGAGAAGGCAAGCCAGCACTGCGGTCTTCGACAAGCCAAAAAGATAAGTTCTTCCTCTTATTCATATGTGTTCTATAAGTAAAGACTTGTGCATGAGAAAACCATGCTACCCCTTTGAAGCTTAGGTGCTCCCACCCTTTGACTCGAACGCTGCTTCGTTCGGGGTGGTCGTAGTGGCCTTTGATGGATATGGGCCGGCAAAGGGCTGGTACCTCTTTATGGTTTGTGCCTGGTAGGCCTACTCCCCATCAACAAAACAGAAGATACAGGTAGGATAGCCTGCCGGGGGAATTCGTTTAATTAAAAATATAGAGGCATCCCACCTCTGCATGGACATACACATGCACGAGTCCCCGACAAAGTTCATATTTTTCATTAAAATGCTGATCAAACAAGTACAGACCTTATAGGACACAAACATGGATTGGAGAGATTACATCATTTGAACTAAAATTTGGCAAGTGCCTACAGGTTTAAGATTGGAAAAAGATAAAATGCTCGTGATGCCTTCACTGTTTCCTCTCCTTCTTCAAAACTACAGGGAGGGACAAAGAAGGTGGAAGGAAGGCCTGGCTGGGATTTGGCGCCTCCCTAGTATCAGGGTGACACCATCCCTAGACTAGGAGGAAGAAACAGGAGGGCAGGCATGGTGGCCCTATCGGAAGCTCGGCGGAGATGGCAGAGTCACCGGCAGACATGACTCGTCGGAACGGTCGCCCCGTTCTTGACGCTTCATGGGTTGCCGTCGCATTTTACACCGTCGTCGCCCAAAGCTCCCGCCGCGCTCACCGATGGGAATGCCATGCGCTCCGGGAATCGCCACAGAGAGCATGGTCATCCCCGACGGCCCGACAATATGAAGCCACCACCCGGTAGGGAAACCTGCATGAGGATCAAGGTCTCTCCCATGCGCCGGACAGGCGGTGCACAGGAAGATAGAGTCCACCCTCTCCCATGGTGAGCCACCTCTGCGACCTCCCTTCGACACCACGGGAAGAAGGGGGATAGGACACGATCGACTACCATGCCCCTACCCATTATAGGCATCGGCGTGGTGTCGTCGCCCCTCACTAAAATTGAAGCCACGGGCGACCCGGCCATGAGCACACTAGTGTCGCCACCTCCAGTGCTACCTTTGGGCCGCCTAAGCGCCCCCCACGACCTGTGGTAAATACCTGAAGTGGACGTTAGATTGGTCGGTTATCGAGGCAAATCGCTGCAGACACAATGCTTTTTTGCCAGGTGTCTGTGCACTGCTTGGGGCCTAACCCAATGTGCCCAGTGACACATATGGCTCAGGCTCGAGGGCTTATGTTCGGGCACACAAACAGGGGTGTATGTTTCCCCTTGACTTGTGCACAAACAGCATGGGCAACAGGCCCAAGGACAAGATTACAGTACCAAGATCATACCAGGCAAGAAGGATCAATTCTTTGAAGGGTCCAAGTGTAGATCAGGAAGACCAAGATGAACCACGGAAGCAAGACATCACTAAGGAAAGAACCTCCCTTTCCAGGCAGGCGAGCCTCGCGAGGTTGGGCTTGCCCCAGACACAAGCTTCTAGATCATCTCGGCAGGCCTGCCGGGGCTTGCGTAGGCAGGCCACTCCACCGCTCCACCTCACAAGCGACGCAAGTCATAGATCAGTGCGGTGTCAAGCCACAAGGTGACTAAGTGGCTACTTTTCACCACATAGCAGCCGCTTCCTACAACAAAGACCTCCATATGACACCCGTCATGAGACGGGTCAAGCAAGCAGGCGCGAAGCTGGCAAAATAGCCCGGCAAGGGCTACCGGGCACGCTGTGATGTGACACTCAACGGTGCATTTAATGCGCTCTGTCAGCCTACAGAGTTAGGTATGATAGCACTTTTTGCTATCTAATGAGTACGTAAAGACTGGTTTGCCACTGTGGTGACCCCTTCACCTATAAAAGGAGGCCCATGGAAACCGTAGAAAGGGTTCGTGAGGTTGGCAAGCTCAGACCCTCACATATCCATACGCGTGTAGCCACTTACGCTTCGAGGCAACCCTGCCGGGCTGAGTGTGTTGCACTCACCTTTTACACCATCAATCCACCAAAGCAGGAGTAGGGTTTTACGCACCGCAGCGACCCGAACCTGGGTAAAAACTGACTGTGTGATCTCTGTCACGCTGCGCTACGCTTCTCCGCTCTTTGTGCAACGTGTCCATCCCCGCCGAACCAAAAGGGGCTCGTAGCCCCATACGTGGCCGTGGTTCCCCACGCATTAGGCAAATGGTAAAACCAAAGCAGGGCCTTGCTTCAAGAGTTTTAGTCAAAGCAAACTGTCAAGAGGGGCCCGTAAACCCCGACCGTGTTTTGAAGGCAAAATCAAGGAACATAACACAGGTATGAAAAAAACTTGGGCGGCAAGAGTCAAACAAAACACCAGGCAAAAGGCCAAGCCTTCCACCCTTTACCAAGTATATAGATGCATTAATTAAATAAGAGATATTGTGATATCCCATGATATCCATGTCCCAACATGGAACAACCTGCAACTGCACCTACAACTAGCAACGCTATAAGAGCGCTGAGCAAAGCGGTAACATAACCAAACAACGGTTTGCTAGGATGGTGGAAAGCTTAGAGGATTATCATGGCAATTTGGGAGGCTTTATAAACAAGTGGTAGGTAGCGCGACATAGCGATAGCATCGATATAACTAGCAAAGCAAAGATAGTAGTGGTATTCAGGGTAATTATCATCTTGCCTGAAATCCCACTCGGAAGAAGATCGAGTCCATGAAGTAGATGAACCAACATAGTCGAACGAATCCTCACAATCGCATTGAAATCGGAACTATCAAGAAGATGCACAACCGGAAAGAAGCAAACAATATATTAAACAAACAAGCATAAACATGGCATGATGCACAACCAAGTATGATGCAGGACAAAGCTATATGATGCTACTATGGCAAGAGATAATGCATACAAGAACATCACATCAAAGCAAGTGTAAATGAGGCCGGAAACAACATATAACAATTCCGATAAGTCCTCATATGCAAATTTTGAAATTGGTCCTGATCTGAATAAACATTAAGTTAGATTTGTTCAACAGCAATTTAAGATGCACCATGATGATCTACACTATTTTCTAGTCAAGTTACATATAAAGTTCATTTAATTCGGAGCTACGGTCTAGCAGATATGAGCAAAATAAGCTAAACATGGAACTGATGCAGAATGCATGAAAACATGAACCACAAGCACTCAAATCATGGATGTAACAAGATAATATGAAACTACACGCAATTCTAAGCAAGTTTCATATAGGACATAATCAAAACGGAGCAATGGTTCAACACATACACACAACGCAAGTTTAAACAACAGTCTGCCCAAAAAGCAACTAGGCATATTGCAAGCCTCAAAACAACCTGCTATAGGAATTTTATCGGCACAAACTTGATATGCAATTAAATTAGAGATAACATACTTCAATTCATCTTTACTAGTCAGGTTCATAAGCATCATGGTTAATTTACTATGATCCATGCAAAATGCGAAGTTCTGATAGAGATTAGTACTTGGAGAAAAACTGGGCATATACATCAGCAGAATTAATATGATGTCATGGTGGACGCATGAAAAAAAAGATGCTACAGTGCAAGATCATGGCAAAAAAAACATGGCATGCTAGTAAATAACATGGAGCTCAAATAATACAACATGTCATATTGTCATATACATAGGAGCAACAAGTTCATGGGAACCATCAAAACAATATGCAACCGTGAATTTGAAAATCTGGGGACATAAACATTAACATCACGATGCTGAATTGCAATGCACACAACAGCAAGCATAGTAATTTTAGCATTTATTAAAATTACATGGGCATTTAGTAGGCATGTCATACTACCACTTACTCCATGGGCACAACTTCATATGATGCATAGATTAATTACTATGAGCTTTGGAAAATGGAACATATTGTTAACAGGATTACAGTTTTATCATGATGGCAACTTGAGAGCAAGAAAGAGACATGCTACAGCAACTATACATGGCAACCAAGGGCACGACATCAAAGTACACATAACATAGAGCAAATCACATGAAGGAATCATATCCATATGAGCAATGCATTGGTGGCAACCATCAAGACAAGTTTGAATGTTTTAACAATTTTCAGCAAGTGTAAAACAGCAACATTATCATAGCATGTTTGCAAGCTCATGGAAATCACATCATGGCTTATCATGGCATGAAATAAATACAAGAAGCAAGAGGACATAAAAATGCACCAAACACATGCTGACAGCGGCGCGAGATAGCTAATTAGCGCACTGGGCGGGGCTTAGTGGGTGGCTC
Organism: Triticum dicoccoides; assembly: GCF_002162155.2. Taxonomy (NCBI): domain Eukaryota; kingdom Viridiplantae; phylum Streptophyta; class Magnoliopsida; order Poales; family Poaceae; genus Triticum; species Triticum dicoccoides. The sequence continues at coordinate 309,571,640 of NC_041383.1, read as the reverse complement.
ACCATTGGGCCCTTTGGGTCGGTCGGGACGAGGCAAAGCGGGATGAGGGTGTGTTTGGATCAGGGGGTTCGGGATCCCAGGAATGGGGTGGTGCAGGCTGCCGGCTTGGGGCGGTTCAGGCTGGACCGGGTCGAACCAGACCGGGTCGGTGCACCCGGTCGGTTCCCTCCGGATCGACGGCTGGGACAGACGTTGCGGTGGGCTCCGGGGCCTCCTTGCAAGCTCGAGGCGGCGGCGGGGCAATCCAGTGAGGTCGGGTATGATGGATCCAGGGAGGGCCCACCGGATCTGACCCGGGGAGGGATGGAGACGACCGGCGGCGGCGCTCCTAGCGGCGTAGTCGATGGGGAAGTTCTGGCCTGGGGAGCAGATTCGGTCGGTAGTGAGCAGCTTCAAGGCGGAGGTGAGGCGAGGGCGCTGGGGTCCGGAGACGGCAAGGTGTGGCGAGACGTAGGTGGTGCGGGTCGGTGGAGGAGCTCCCGAGGCTGGGCTCTGACGAGGCAAGGCGAGGCCGGAGGTCGCCGGTAGGTGTCGCGGCGGCGCACGGCGGCGGAGAGGGGTCGCGGGAGGAACTCGGGTGCGAGGCCGCAGGTAGCAGCGCGTGTTGGATCGGGCCCGGTGTGACCTGGGCGGGCCGACCGTGGGCCGGGCCTGCCGCGTGGTGGGGGAGGCAGGTGGGGGCAACATGGCCGCCCCTGGTTGGCTGGGAGGCAGGCCGCGGCGGCGCTAAGTGGCAAGGCAGGGTTCGGACGGCGCGGGGAACAAGGGAAGACCAGGTGGGAGGTCGCTGGCGGCGTGGAAATTTAGGAGGGCGGTTAGGGTTGCCAAAATTGGAGGGTTAGGGAGGCTTAAATAGGCATGGGGTCTAGGGTTAGGGGGTTTGGGGGGCTTTCGGAGCCCTCCGATCTTGATTAGACGGCATCGGTCGAGAGGGGGGTAGGCTGGGCCTAGTGGGCTGTGTAGGGGTGGTCTTGGGCTGAGAGGAGAGAAGAGAGAGAGGCCCGGTGACAATTTCCAAATACCGAAAACGTCTGATGTTTGTCCGCCTATAGTGTCGTTATATGTTTAACGGTTGGGCTATCAAACGAGCTCGGAATGCGATGAAATTATGTAGGTGGTCTACCTACAATACAACAAGGCCGCACACAAAATTTCAACCCATTCCGAGAATGTTTTTATCCCACTTATAAAATAATATTTCGGAGGTGTCGCGGGCACGTGCGAGTGTGGTTGGACTCACAACGGACAAAGGAGAGAACTAGGAGACCTGGACAGATGCAAGTTTTGTAAACATGCACATGAAATGCACATGATGACATGGAAAAGTGCAACATGCAAGCGAATGACATGGCAACGATGGCAAATAAACGGAAGACCTCTGGCGCATTGGTCTCGGGGTGTCACACCCCTTTGGTAGTTATTTTCTCCAATATTCTTCATATATTGCAAATCAATTCTCCGTAAACTTTTAGCTCATTTGGAGATGCGCAGAATAGGTAACTCTAACGTAGCTTTTTCAGGTCCAGAATTCTAGCTGCCTACATTATCCCTCTTTGTGTAAAACTTGCATATTATGAGAGAAAAGGCATTAGAAATACTCCAAGAAGCATTATTATGCATAAAGACATTATAAATAACAGTAGGAAAATATGATGCAAAATGGACGTATCACCGACCATTGTCGGAGAAGCTTCGTGCGATTAGTGCGGTGACCGCCAGGCGCTCCGAGTGGGCGGCCTTCATCAGGTCTATGGTGGCCGCTGTGGAACGGAAAGTTGTTATGCCGCTCTCACCAGTTGCTATCCCTGTCATGGATGTTACTACCACCATCTGAGCTGCAAGACCGGCCGTTTGGGCTGTCGCGACCGCCCGATCGCAGATTGCGGTCGCGCTCATGCAGGTTGTTAGCACGCTCATGGCGGTTGCGGCCGTGCTCTCGTCGGAGTGGGGCACCGAAGTTACCCTCACAACATGGGTCCACGTCCCCATCTTTGACCGGCGACGATTGAATAGTTAAATGATATTTAGAGAGCGAGCTAGTGTGCTTGATGCACCGACGGTGGAATTTAGCCGATGAACCTTCTCGCGTAAGCAATATACTATGACTCTGCTCCAATATATTTTGTACTGCATGTCACATGGCTGGTGATAATAAATTTTGTGTGATGTACTTGATTTTTCCTCTTGATTTAAAATACATAATGGGGTCACAGCGGCAAAGGAGGTTGTTTAAATTGTCAGAACTTTATCTGCAGTGAGGATGTAACTATAAGAGTATCGTCCAAAAAAATTGTGTAACAGCCTGATTTTTTGCCCTTTCTTTTTCTTTTGATTTTCCGAGGTTTTTGCCTGAGTTTTCTTTTTCTATGGCTATGTGCTATGGAAGCTGAAGAAGATGCCATCTTCTTTTCTTCCAGAGTGGCTTGTCATACCCAAATCCTTCCCTAGACCTTTCCATTTACATCCTTGGACCAAATCCCAATATTCTTTTTATTGGGAATATTCCTTTTCTGTTAAAGGAATAGCTCAATTTACCCTAGGTTGTGAAGCAACCTATATTTCCCTCCCTCCTAAAATTCCCAAATAATTCTCGTAGATTTCTTGGGTCGTAGCTTCATCAAATATGGCCAGACTTTTCATTGCCATGTTTAAAAATAATCCTCAAATAATTCATTTCCTGTTCTGCCCTAAATGGCACATTGTGAAGCAAGTGTTATTTTCATTTTCCCAATTAACCACAAACTCCTTGGACATCTTTTCTTGTACATATTATTTCCACATGCTAAAATTCAACCTCATTTCCCTAGTAATTATTTAATTACGATTTTCCAAAGTTTCTGTCCAAAAAGAAGCTTTATGAAGGAGGTACAAGCTAGGCATATCCAAACGAGTTGCCATTTTGCATGATCCTCCATATCATCATATAATAGCCCTACACAAAAGTTAAGCTCATGTCATGCCTCCATGTGAGCTCATCTTCAATTCTTTGATTATGTCCAAATTTGCAGTTTGTGAAGCAAGTATATTTTATCTTGCTCCATTATGGCTGCAAATTTTTCTAGGCCTTCTATTATCCATATAACCCATCTCCACCCATTTTGAGCATATTTCATCAAGCCATTAATCCTCTAGAATTTTTGCAAGTTTCTAATCTTAGGAGATGTTTATGAAGCAAGTACCATTTTGGCTTGGCCAATTGGTATGACACTTTCTGAGCATCTTCATAAGACCAAATGACTCTGCTTTGCCCAATTTGAGCTCAGTTTGATACTCCATGTGAGTGCATCATCATGTTCAAATTTCTGGACTATTTTGGTCAGTTGCAAAGCAACTATATTAAACCTTGGTCCATTTCTCCTCAAACACCCCAGGACTGTAGTCCTTCCTAGCCTAAACACCCCAGATATAACAGTTGACATATATCATCTATCTGTTGATCACACTAAGTTGATCAAGTTTGCAACAGTAAACTTTAGAGGTTGATTCCCATCTAACCACAACACATTTAACTAAGCCACCACCTCAGTTGCAACCTGCCCAGGAAGGACTAACCCCCAGATACGTTTTGGCCATACTCCGCGCACTGTGTGCACCCGTGCCAGTGGTGACCATCGTTTTGGCATGTAGTGTTCACGCTCTAGACGTCGTTTGTGTTCGGGCCCTTCCTCCTCTCATCGTCTTCGCGCGCGTGAGCGTGTCCAACAGGTTCCCCGTGTCATCACCATCCTCCTGGAGCCATTCCCCACTCCGGCAGCTTCCTCGCTGGCGTTCGTCGTCGTGCGCCCACGGGTGATCTGTAGCTAGTCGTCGTCTTCTTCCTCTGTTCACTTCTTCCCCGTGCCCCATGGATCCCCTCTGCCCCGTGAGCTTCTCCTTGTGTCTCCTCGTCGCCTATCTCCGAGCCCATGCACGAGCACACACGTCCGCGGCGCCAGCTTGGCCATGCCCTTGCTCGGCTATAAGTAGCCCTTCTCGCGCAGCCCCGAGCACTCCATTACCCTCCCCTCTCTCCGTGGACCTCTCCTAGTCTCTTCCCTGAGCACCGGAGCCTCTCCTGCCCTGCCTCTGCCGCCATGGCCGCCGCACAGCCTCGGCCAAATTTGCCCATCCCCGCCTTCTTAGCTCCACCTAGCCACCACCAGAAGATCACCCGAAGTCTGGCGATCCTCCCCATGCCCTCTCCCCCTCATCAGAGCCACTATGGCCACGAGCCCCAACTTCGGCCGAAGAGCACCTCCGTCGGAACCCAAGACGTCGTCGCCTCGATCCTCCCCGGCGCGCGCGAAGCCCCTAGATGGATGCGCCTCTCCGCCCTGCGCGGTTCGGAAGCCGGAGCCTCACTTGAGGTGCCCGGAGCCGTCCATGGCAGTTGCCGGTGGCACACCACTCCCTCTGCATTGCGGGCGCGAGCGGGAGGAAGGTGTTGACCCAGCCAGGCGGGCCCCAGCCCCACGGACCCCACGTGGCAGAGACCCGGGTGGTCGGTCCCGCCGCTACGCGTTGACCCGGCCTGCCCACGTGGATAAGTGACGGGCCCCAACGCCCATGGGACCCGCACGTCAGCGAGACAAGCCCCGGCCCCGCCACTGCCTAGCTGGATAAGTGGAAACGCATTTTGTTGAAATACGTTTTCTTTAAGGGAAAGCGTACTTTTGTCCTAGTTCAGTTGGAAATGTGTTTTCCTTTTGGGAAAGTGTATTTTCACTTAACTACGGCTAGTAATACGTTTTCTCTGCTGAGAAGGCGTATTCAACTAAATGTGCTTTCTGTTTTTCAGCTCAGGGGCCTGTTTGTAGAAATCTTTTTACAGATTGGTTCCTGGACTTCGTCAGGCTATAACTTTTTGTTCGTAACTCTGTTTGAGGTGAATCAAAAGCCCATTTCTTTGTCTTGTCAAGCCTGTTCTGTTGGTCACACTTTCACCTTGTGTTAACATTCTGAAAATGACCATTTTGCCCTTGCACATAAATAGCCCCCTCCGGGAGAGGACTGTTTCCGGCAAATCTTTTTGCGGCTTCACCGCACTTATTTCGGTGCCTTCTTCATCCCCAGGCAAGCCATAATACCCACTTGCATGATAGTCATGCAATAGCCATGGTTTTTAACTTGAATATTTAATAAATGTTTGTCCGTTTAAAACTTGGTTACCATTGTTCCGATGATGCTTAGAATTTCATGTTCACTCTCGTGTTATGTTGTCTTGCACTTGGTTATCATGTACTAGTTGCTAGTATTCCTTTCAGATGCTTATGCTTGCTAGTAGTACATGTTGATGTTGGTGATGGTCTTCGGTGCATGACTGTCGTCTGCTCCGATTGTCGTTGTTATGCATGATCCATTGCATCCAGTTGGTTAAATGCTTGCATGGTAGCATTGTTCATATGTTTCTTGCATGATATTTATTGTTGATGCTAGTAGTCCTGCCATGTTTCTGAGTAATGTACTTGTGATGTTCATGCTAGTCAGTATGCCATGCTCAGACAGATATATGATTTGTTGTTGTTGATATGTTAAGAAATAATGTTGCAGAACCATGCTTATGTTGATATCCTGCTCATGCATTGTAGTTGCATCATGTTATTTTCATATGACTCAGCTTATTGCATTCAAGTTTAACCGGACTTAATTGGACTTGAGCAACTGTTGGCTGAGTCATGGTGCCACCATATCAAGCTGACAAGTGCAACCACATTTGCCTTTGTATGGGGAGGCCCTGATGGGTCTATTGTCATGCCTCCCGCCGATGCCTCCAACTAGGGAAGGTTGTGGGCACGCACTACCCTGATCAGGTAGGCGGACATAAACCTTGTGGACCTATTGTTGTTGTGTACCCAGGTTGTCCCCATTTCGGATGGTTTTGTTTTGCCACGACATTGGCTGTGTTGCCTTTGGTAGGCTTGGTCACCCAGCACTGAACCCAATAAGGGGTGTTGGTCGGATTGGCTGGGAGAGTGTCATGGCAGTAGATCGGTTTTTTCGAAACGCCGTCGGTCCACCCGAATGGGAGTGCGAGGCCATGGGTTCTGTGGTGTGGGTACAGTGTGCTACCTCTGCAGAGTGTATTAATCTATCGATAGACACACCCATGGATAAGGGCCCAGTTCCTAGTTGGTCACACTATGGGTCAACAGTAATAATAATAATGATATGCTTAATAACAACCCCTGTTCGATGATGAGATAAGTTGGATATGTGATCCATGAATGATCACTGTTTGGTTATGAGGTAACCCGTTCAACCAAATGTGGTTCTGTTTGTGATCCATGAATGATCACCATGGTGTCGAGGATACCCAGTTGTTAGATATTTGTGATGTTGTGCGAGAATCGTGAGTAAAGATCAAGCTCCTTGTGGTCATGTAATGATTACTACAGTATTGTCTATACCAAGCTTGATTTGATCCTAAGATGATCGTGTGATGTCCGAGGTTGGTAGGTGATGCATGTGATGGTTACGAGGTAACCCGAGTAAAATAAGTGGTGCATGATAGTGTCATCATGTTGCATGCTAGTATCATCAGATTCATATGTTCATGCCATGCTCATATTGTTCTAGTTGTACCTTGTTCATGTTGTTCATGCCATGTTCTTCGGATGATATCATGTTAATCATTGTTAACCTGTAATTACCATGTTGTTGTTTGTCTTGAATGCTTCTGGTTATTGTGAGCTTGCAAGTACATTCAATGTACTGACCTGGCATGTTATGCCAGTTTGCAGGTCATGCCGGATTTGATTGCTTGTTTTCCGTGGATTCCTTGTTTGCGAGCTAGGATAAACGTTTCAGCCAGAGTCCCTGTGGAGCGTAGTTCACCACCATCGTCGTTGTTCCGCTGCTAGAAGTTATTCCGCTGCTTCGAGTTGTTCTGCTGCTTGCATAGAGCAACAATGGCAGGCGTAGTGTCGCCATGCTGATGTAACCCTTGTAACCAAATAGATTGTAATAAAGAGCTGATTTGTTCTATGCTAAGAAGTGTCGTATTCCAGAAGACTTCATGTCGGTCTCTGGGCTGGAATACGGGGTGTTCCGGTTTCTCTGAGCCGAGGTGCAACAGGCTTGGTATCATAGCAGGTCTGGCTGTAGGACGCCCTAGACCGCGCGAACGTTAGAATGCGGTAGTATGGATTCCAGTTGGTTTGTTGCACTTGATTGTTGCATTTTTTTGTTGCATAGCATGCATATAGCTTATTATCTTGTCACTAACGATTAGTCTTGTGAGTGTAGGTGGCATTGGTTTTGATCCACTACATGCACCCTCTTTCTTAGCATGCCTGCTCTTTGGTGTTCGGCGTCATCTCTGTCCCAGCAGAGTGATGCCCTGGTACCGAGTGTTCCAGACACCATTTGCAGGAGTTATGCTCAGATATCGTGTCGATATCTTTCTGCCACCCACCCATATTATTTCGGTGATAGACTTGTTTCTATCCCGAATCATGCCCTCCATCTCGTCCCTTTGGCAACCCTTACTAATCTTTGTTATCAAAACTAGGGTAATGCCAGCAAGTCTTGCTCTTCCACCGCTATCTTTCCCCGTCATTCCATTCTTTGGATGTGTACGATTCCTTCGTACGCTTGATGATGACGTGGTCGTGACCGTTGCGTCTCGCTACTTGATCGCCAAGTCCGTCCTCACCTGTGTATCCATCCGGTTGTAACCGGTGTTCAGCCAACACTTGGTGTAGCTTTGGTTACGCCAACTCCTTCCGCACATGGATTTCACTTTCGTGCACACCACCACAACATATTAGACCGTAATGCTGGAGTTTCCGAGAGATTTATGTGCTTAGGTGTGCATGCATATTATTGTTGTGAGTAGCAGTAATATGTGATGTTGCTTGATAGTAGTATTATTTATGTTATTAGTATGCTTGTGTGCTTTTGTTTTCATCGTTTCTTTTGCTTCTTTCTTTGGGCCTTCGGTGTTACATATTTTCCCGTATTAAAGTTGCCCGTCAACCGACACTAGACCCGAAGAGTCAGCAAGGAATGGATATATTTGGAAACTCAACTAAACAAAATGGAGTTATCAGCCCATTGCAGTAAAATTTGGAATATCTCGTCTGAATACAAAAGAAATCCTCGATGGACTATCAGTATCAAGTTTGCATTAGCGTGCACTCCTCACAACAGTATGGAATTCTCAGTCGACTGAATTGAGATTGGGGATATCTGATCATGATGCTGAATATCAAATTTGCCTCAGTGTGCGCTCTTCATAGCAAAAATGATCAAATCGGCAAGAAGATGAATTGTGTGCAAGATTGATAGAATATTCTCAGTCAAAGGTATGGCTCAGTTACAAGTTTGATTCTTCATTGAGGATGATTTCGAAACATGATATGCCCAGAAGCAAGCAAAAATATGGCATTTATTTAATACTGAGAAGGGAGGATAGTCCAGCAAAAAACCCGTTTCATACAAGAATCAACATCAGAAATATTAAGATGGTATGGATATGTGGTAATCGGTCCGCATATCACAATGAGAAGCTTCTGGTGTAAGAAACCCACTTTTCCCTTGCAAGCTACCAGAGAAGCTTCCAAGGCAAGATTCATCTATCTTCCTCAGTACAATAAATGGATGATTTCTCGTGCAAGGTACTCTTCCTTCTTCAGTAAGCAACCGTGAGAAGCTTTCGACATAAGTTACCGAGTCTTTCCCCAGCAAAGTCTTTAAGGGGGTAAGCTTCTGAAGCACGATACCTAGTCTTCTTCGGCAAGCTGTCTGATGAAAGTTCCGAGCACAAGCCATCCAATCTTCCTCAGTAAGGCATTGGTACAAGGTAGTACACTGTGAATTGACAGCATATGGCAGTGAATCCCAAGAATCAGATCCGTAGCAGCTTGGCCAGAAGCAAGAATTAGTCAGAACACACATCTGCCTCGGGAATCAGATTCTCATATATATGCAGTAAGCATACCACCAAGGTCTTGAAAGTCACTCGGACGAGGATCTGACAACCATGTGAGGATTGTTAAGAGAAGAAAGCCAGTATACATCATAGTGTGACAAAGAATTATAAGGATTGACGACATCAATGAGCTCAGTACAAGTACCTGTGAACCTGGAATATGATCCTCATGAGCCCTTGTCTTCTTTCTCTGGGTTCGGATGATCATTTCCTAATGATCAGAACTTGAGAAGTGATAAACCTGTCATTTAAACAATATTACAAAGACAGAAGAATGAGGATAAGTTATGATTGCCAAAGAATTGTACCCGACGGTACCTATGGTCACATGCATAAACAATATGACCAAGCTCTTTCAGCCAAGGATCCAGACCAAGAAAACAATAATGAAGGGGCCAGACCAGAAATACGGGTATGAAAATTGTTGCATGACCCACATGGTGCAAATGCCCAGGACAGTCTGAGTCAGTATTGATCACCATGAATATTCAACTGCGGAGTCTACTCAATTTTGGTAAGGACCCCATATCACGGTAACCTGCTCATTTAACAGTATATGCTCAGAATTGTCAGTATCGAATATCTGAGTCTGTCAAGTTAGACAAAGGGTCAATTCAATAGTTTGACTCCAGCAACTATGGTGAAGCATCACACAGCATACTATCCACATGAGAATGCCGACAGAATGAATAATTTGAAGGTGAAATAACAATCTCGAAGCATGAGCCCTCGCTTATGTGAATCACCAAAGGGTAGCCTTTCTGGAACAAAATTCTTCTGCCAGCACCCACCGTCAGTTAAGTCTAAGGATATTATCAAAAAAAGGGTCATACACCTTCATGCTGGCCACGACAAGCGACAATCAAATATTTGGAATGGATCTGATACTTAAGACAGTGGAGCCAGTCAGGATAATTCAGGAATTCCCGTGATAAGTCAGAATCTGTCAGGAAAACGGTTATGCCTCAAACCACTATTTGGAACCCGAAGGACCTGCATTTAGTGATGAAACCCAATGCAAGGAGTCAGTGCTTGGGTGTTCATCAAGGAAAATCTTATCACAACTTTATGGAAGGTTGTCAATGTTGGATGGCACACCCAGCGGAAATCACTCTTGGATTTGTGAGATGGACATGTATTTCAGACATCATAACAACTGACACTCAGCTAAGTCAGCAGATCTAATAAGAAATGGGAGCCTGTATAAGCATGAACAAGCAAGGTAAGATCTATCAGAATGTGGATACAGTAAACCAAACCACCCAGAGCCAGTCAGGTAAGTCATATAAAAATTCAGTGGCAACAATAAAAAAAGGATACCCGAGTTGGAAACGGTTTCCTTATGTTAGTATATTCATACTTGTTCCTGAGCAACCAAATCTCGAGGACGAGATTTCTTTAAGTTGGTAAGAGTTGTAACAACCTGAGTTTTGGCCCTTTCTTTTTCTTTTGATTTTCTAAGGTTTTTGCCTAAGTTTTCTTTTTTCGTGGCTATGTAGTCTGGAAACTGAAGAAGATGCCCTCTTCTTTTCTTCCAGAGTGGCTTGTCATACCCAAATCCTTCCCTAGACCTTTCTATTTACATCCTTGGACCAAATCCCAATATTCTTTTTATTGGGAATATTCCTTTTCTATTAAAGGAATAACTCAATTTTCCCTAGGTTGTGAAGCAACCTATATTTCCCTCCCTCCTAAAATTACCAAATAATTCTCATAAATTGTTTGGGTCATATCTTCATCAAATATGGCAAGACTTTATTGCCATGTTTAAAAATAATCCTTAAATAATTCATTTCCTGTTCTGCCCTAAATGGCACATTGTGAAGCAAGTGCTATTTTCCTTTGCCCAATTGAACTCAAACTCCTTGGACATCTTTTCTTGTCCATATCATTGCCACATGCCAAAATTCAACCTCATTTGCCTAGTAATTATTTAATTATGATTTTACAAAGTTTCTGTCCAAAAAGAAGCTTTATGAAGGAGGTACAAGCTAGGCATATCCAAATGAGTTGCCATTTTGCATGATCCTCCATATAATCATATAATAGCCCTACACCAAAGTTGAGCTCATGTCATGCCTCCATGTGAGCTCATATTCAATTCTTTGATTCTATCCAAATTTGCAGTTTGTGAAGCAAGTATATTTTATCTTGCTCCATTATGGCTGGAAATTTTTCTAGGCCTTCTATTATCCACATAACCTATCTCCACACATTTTGAGAATATTTCATCAAGCCATTATTCCTCTAGAATTTTTGCAAGTTTCTGTCTAGAGGAGATGTTTGTGAAGCAAGTACCATTTTAGCTCGGCCAATTGGTATGAGACTTTTTGAGCATCTTCATAAGACCAAATGACTCTGCTTTGCCCAATTTGAGCTCAAGTTGATACTCCATGTGAGTGCATCATCATGTTCAAGTTTCTGGACCATTTTGCTCACTTGCAAAGCAACTATATTAAACCTTGATCCATTTCTCCTCAAACTCCCCAGGACTGTAGTCCTTCCTAGCCTAAACACCGCAGCCATAATAGTTGACACATATCATCTCTCTATTGATCACACTAAGTTGATCAAGTTTGCAACAGTAAACTTCAGAGGTTGATTCCCATCTAACCACAGCATATTTAACTAAGCCACCACCTCAGTTGCGACCTCCCCAGGAAGGACTAACCCCCAGACACGTTTTGGCCGAACTACGTGCACTGTGTGCACCCATGCCAATGGTGACCACCATTTTGGCATGCAGTGTTCACGCTCTAGGCGTCGTTTGTGTTCGGGCCCCTCCTCCGCTCGTCGTCTTCGCGCGCATGAGCGTGTCCAACAGGTTCCACGTGTCGTCGTCGTCCTCATGGAGCCATTTCCCCACCGGCAGCTTCCCCGCTGGGGCTTGTCGCCGTGCGCCCACGGGCGATCTGTAGCTAGCCGTCATCTTCTTCCTATGTTCGCTTCTTCCCCGTGCCCCTTGGTTCCCTCTGCCCCATGAGCTTCTCCCTCTGTCTCCATGTCGCCTAACTCTGAGCCCATGCACGAGCACACGCGTCTGCGGCGCCGGCCACGCGTCCGTGGCAACGCCAGCTCGGCCATGCCCTTGCTCGGCTATAAGTAGCCCTTCCCACGCAGCCCCGAGCACTCCATCGCCCTCCCTTCTCTCCCTGGACCTCGCCTAGTCTCTTCCCCGAGCACCGGAGCCTCTCCTGCCCTCCCTCTATAGTCGTGGCCGCCGCACGGCCTCGACCAAATTCGCCCATCCCCGCCTTCGTAGCTCCACCTAGCCACCACCATAAGATCACCCGAAGTCCGACGATCCTCCCCATGCCCTCTCCCTCTCACCAGAGCCACTATGGCCACGAGCCCCATATTCGGCCGAAGACCACCTCTGCCGGAACCCAAGCCATCATGGCCTCGATCCTTCCCGACGCGCGCGAAGCCCCTGGATGGATGCGTATATCCGTCCTGCGTAGTTCGGTAGCCGGAGCCTCGCCGAAGGTGTCCGGAGCCATCCAGGGCAGTCGCCGGCGGCGCGCCACTCCCTCTGCATCGCGAGCGCGAGCGGGAGGAAGAAGGAGTTGACCTAGGCAGGCGGGCCCCAGCCCTAGGGACCCCACCTGGCAGAGACCCAGGCGGCCGGTCCCGCCACTTCGCATTGACCCGGCCTGCCCACGTGGATAAGTGACGGCTGCCACCGCCCGTGGAATTCACACGTCAGCAAGACAAGCCCCGGCTCCGCCACTGCCTAGCTGGATAAGTGGAAACCCATTTTGTTGAAATACGTTTTCTTTAAGGGAAAGCATACTTTGATCCTAGTTCGGTTGGAAATGTGTTTTCCTTTTGGGAAAGTGTATTTTCACTTAACTACGGCTAGTAATACGTTTTCTCTGCTGAGAAGGCGTATTCAACTAAATGTGCTTTCTGTTTTTCAGCTCAGGGGCCTGTTTGTGGAAATCTTTTTACAGATTGGTCCCTGGACTTCGTCCGGTTATAACTTTTTGTTCGTAACTCCGTTTGAGGTGAATCCAAAGCCCATTTCTTCGCCTCATTGAGCCCGTTCTGTTGGTCACACTTCCACCATGTGTTATCATTCTGGAAATGACCATTTTGCCCTTGCACGTAAACAGCCCCCTTCGGGAGAGGACTGTTTCCGGCAAATCTTTGCGTGGCTTCAACGCACTTCTTCTCAGTGCCTTCTTCATCCCCAGGCAAGCAACAATACCCACTTGCATGATAGTCATGCAGTAGCCATGGTTATTAACTTGAATATTTAATAAATGTTTGTCCTTTTAAAACTTGGTTGTCGTTGTTCCGATGATGCTTAGAGTTTCATGTTCACTCTCATGCTATGTTGTCTTGCACCTGGTTATCATGTACTAGTTGCTAGTATTCCTTTCAGATGCTTATGCTAGCTAGTAGTACATGTTGATGTTGGTGATGGTCTTCGGTGCATGACTATCGTCTGCTCCGATTGTCGTTGTTATGCATGATCCATTGCATCCAGTTCGTTAAATGCTTGCATGGTAGCATTGTTGATATATTTCTTGCATGATATTTATTGTTGATGCTAGGCAAACCCATAAGAGCACAACGAGTGCTTCCGCCTACTCGGCCATGCTCGTCAACAGCGAGACAGTGTTGCAAGCGAGGTTGTCATCACACCATCAGCCACCTCTGGGTTGGCACAGCAAGATAACAACCCCACATACTTCCTCCTTCCACGAAATAAGTTTACGTTTGGCATTTAAAATTTGTCCAAAAAATGTACTTCTATTTTCTCAATGCATTTTAAAGTAGAAAAAATGCTTCTGTCTCATCACACGGTAATCAAGATCAATAACATCACATGATGTACTGACTTTCTACATGCATTTAGCTTATTAGGGATGAAGTAATTAAAGAGAAGAGAGATGGTTGGCTTGCACCTTTCCAATGCATTTTTTACTCCACTTCATTATTTGTCCTAAAATTTATACATGTACACTTATTCGTGAACGGAGAAAGTAATTGTCTTTCCCGAAGAGTCCCACGCAACCAGGACTCGACAACGCGACAGCATCACAGGTGAGGTTGTCATCGCCCCATCAGACTACCCATAGTCGGGAGTAACTTAGACTACTAACATGCATATGATACTAGTCTATGTTACTAACTCTATAGTGGAAAATAATGTCATGCAACACTTTATTTATTAGCTTGTAGACTCATCTTGTCTTGGTACTACCTCCTTTCCGGTTTTTATAAGGCTTGCGCGTATCCCTAAATCTATAATTTGACAGTTGTATAGTCTAAAGGTTATACTATTAGAAAGTATACGATTTGAAGTTTCTAATGATATATTTTTTGTGATATATAACATGTATTAGGTTGGTCTATTTATAAACCAAAAAATATAAGCAAGCCTTATAAACCAATAACTAGTTATGTTACTCAGATCATCTCTCTTTATTAGATCATTACCACATCAATAAATTTGCTGAGTTGGCCCTTATGTTATTGTTGAAATTACTCCCGCTATGGGAAGTCTCAGCCATGTTACGGTTGAAGTTAGAGCATCTCCAGTCGTGTCCCCAGCACGGCCTCCCCAAGCAATTTTTTTGAGCCGGCGCGAAAAAAGGCCCAGTCGCGCCCCCGGGACGCCGAATTCCACCGGCTTGGCCCATTTTTGCGCTCGGCGATCGCAGGCCGAACCCGGCGCATTGGGGGCGCTCGAGGGCTCCGGCGCAAGGGAAAAGCGTTCCTGGGGCCACATTGGCAGGCGAAAGGTCAAGTCATTCGTCC
>NC_041383.1:309552956-309556438 GCF_002162155.2 Triticum dicoccoides | reverse complement strand
GCCACCCTGCGCCACCCTGACGTTCCCGGCGCCGTCCACAGCCCACCGCAGCTAGGTAGACCATCTCCCGCCAGGAAAAAGAAGGGGTTTCGCCGAGGCAGCCTCTTCGCCGTCGTCCGGGCACCTTTTCCGGCGTTTCGGCCGCGCAGGGCCTGTACACCGGCGGGCTTGCGCCCACCTCGCCCGCAAGGTGTTCGGTGAATTGCTCGGGCCGGCGATGGACTCCGAAGATGAGGAGGAGCTCACGGCGTTGCTGGAGGAGGAAGTCGAAGCCGACGTCCAGGAGCAGGAGCATCTCATGGTGCTCGCCGCCCTCGCCGGCCTGCTCGCGAGCAGTGAAAAGCCGCGGCGAGGTGGCTCGGCGCTTGGGCAGGTGAAAGCAAAGAACCGGCATCGTCTGGAAGGCTACTGCATGCTCTACTCAGACTACTTCGCCGACGCTCAATTGCACGGTAAGAAAACATTTCGGCGCCGTTATCGGATGAGCCGAAAGCTTTTCCCCAGGATTGTGAATTCCATCCGGGAGTTCGACAGCTACTTCAAGTGCAAGATGGATTGCCCCGGCACACTTGGATTTACCTCGATCCAGAAGTGCACGACAGCTATGAGGATGCTTGCATACGGAGCTCCCGGTGATTCACTCGACGACTATGGGCGCATGGCCGAGTCCACCACCATTGAGTGTTTCTACAAGTTCTGCAGGGTAGTGATGGCAGTGTTTGGACCGCAATACTTGCGAACACCCAATGCGGAAGACACTGCTCGGATCCTAGCACAGAATGAAGCAAGAGGATTTCCTGGGATGCTTGAAACCATCGACTGCATGCATTGGAAATGGAAGAACTATCCATTTGCTTGGCAGGGGTTGTACAAAGGCGCCAAAAGCGGTTGCAGTGTGGTACTTGAGGCAGTGGCCACACAGGACCTCTGGATTTGGCACTCTTTCTTTGGGATGCCAGGAACTCACAATGATATCAACGTCCTGCAGTGCTCCCCAGTCTTTGCCAAGCTTGTTGAAGGTCATTCTCCTCCAGTGAACTTCAGGGTCAATGGGCGGCAGTACAACAAGGGGTACTATCTAGCTGATGGCATCTATCCGAGATGGTCGACATTTGTGAAGTACATCTCAAACCCTATGCCAGGAGGCAATAACGCCTGGTTTGCAAAGGTTCAGGAGGCTTGCAGGAAGGATGTCAAGCGGGCATTTGGTGTGCTCCAATCTCGATTTGCTGTTGTCCGGTTCCCTGCTCTGACCTGGTCGAAAGATCAAATGTGGGAGATCATGACTTGTTGTGTCATCTTGCACAACATGATCATTGAGAGCGAGCAGGAAGAGCCAGTGTTTGACACTGAACCATATTACAAGTAGGGTCCTCTTGCCCAAATTGATCACCAGCTACCAGCAAACTGGACTAACTACCTCAATATGCGTCAGGTGATCCGAGACCCACAGGTGCATGAAGAACTGCAACACGATCTGATGGAGCACCTATGGAGGCTCAAGGGCGATGCCGAGAATGATGTGTGATGAAACTTGAGTTTTTATTTGTTAAACTATATAATTTGTATTGAACTATTTGTTGAACTATTTGATTTTTGTGATGAAACACGTCGAACTATAGTGACGAACTAATTGATTTTTATTTGTATGCGAAAATTCACGCCTAAACACGCCGAACCGCGCCGAATATGGGTCAATTCACGCAGATATCGGGCCGTTTTTGGACATAATTGAACCGAACACTGGGCTGAAATCGACGCCTGGAGGCAACGGCTGGGTGCCGAACCGCCCCAGCGCCGAGTTTATCATCGGCTCACCCCCAGGCCAGGCGCCCTGAGGGCGACGGCTGGGTGCCGAACCGCCCCCAACGCCGAGTTTATCGTCGGCTCACCCCCCAGACCGCCCTTTTTCGGCGCCCTGGGGAGCCGAACGGCTGGAGATGCTCTTACTGCCACTATGGGCAGTCTCAGCCGCCTCTGTGCCGGCACAACAAGAGCAGCAGGCCAGCAGCCCCACGTAGTGGACCTTCAAGAAGAGTCAAACCCAATCAAGGCTCGAAGAGACGGTAAACCGGTTCAGTCAAACCAGCGGTCTATTCTTTTAGCGTTGTATTACAATATATGGGGAAAATGGTCTTTTCATGTCACCTGACACCTTCACTAGTTAAAATGGACGAAAGTGTCACATAGGAAGAAAATTTGCACTTAGTGTCAAATAGGGAAGAAATTCTTATATTGGGCAGAATAGGAAAGCAAATTCAAGAAAGCGCCAAAAGAGGAATTCTCTGAACTATCCGAGGAGCATGGTTATTTCAAGACAGATGCTCAAATCGATTTCTCATTTTGGCTTGACGATAGCAACAGTTAAGATCAAAGTTCATCTAGACTCCAGACAACACAATCCCATCAACTGGAGGCTCCGGCCCTTGATGATAAGACGGATCTTCCTCTGCTTACAGGAACCTAAAATGGAGACCATGCTTCAGTTTTGCATCTTGAATGCCCTTCTCCCGGAACTGTCTTCTTCCATATCCGTGTCTTCCGAAAGTACAATTTCCACGTCCCTGGTATCCCTTTTTAATACATTGCCTAACTTCCCAACTGCTTCGGTCTGCTGTTGCAATGCCTATTTTGTGCAGTTAAAAATTCTCAACTTGACAGAACACAAGGCCATAAAAATGGACAGACAAAGATTAAAACCCGCCCTTACCTCAAGAAGCTCGGTAACATTCTGCTTATCGACTTTGGTTGAACTCGGAATATAGATGGGACCACTAGCGCAGCCGGTGCTTGCAAGAACACGTGAAGTTGAAAGAAGATTATAAGCTCTCTTCGACAGATCACCGCTGGTTCCTTTTATCTGTTTACAGAAGATTCAAATAATCAAAATCCATAATCAACCAAATGCAGAACTAATAGACAGGAAAAAGAAAACTAACCTGCTTTATTATAGCAACCAATCTTTCATATAAATCAGCTTCCTCTTTCATTAACGGAACACGGAAACCCCGGTTTTCCAATGCCTCCACTATTCTCATGATCTTTATCAGGAGTTCAAAAAATATATAACGGTCAGATACAAGACATGAATAATGAATTTGCATTTCCTATGCACATTTTAAGTTATGAAAAAAGGAGAAGAAATATCACCCTTAGGAGGCGCCTCTCAATAACAAGCTCTTGATGCTTCAACCGTTGGATCCAGGGATATGTGTCAGCTTGGAAATGTCTTTGCAGCTACAATTGAGTCTTTTTTTATGCAAGATATTGATTCCTGGACAAATAAATGAAAATGCCACGATATGATTATACCTTCTTAACATTGGAGTGGGTCATGCTCAATCTTTCAGTATCTGAAACAAGAACTTCATCTTGGAGCTGCACAGAAGGAAACAGGGCTAACAGATCTTGTCAAATGTCAACAACCCACCAAACAATATTACTGTGAAGAGTACGAACTTTTTTAGTTTTGAACACAGAGA
>NC_041383.1:309546387-309552540 GCF_002162155.2 Triticum dicoccoides | reverse complement strand
CATGAATGACCACACTGTAACCCACACATTACATCTGTCTGAGTTGCATGAGGACATTTCCTTGTATGCCTGGAGCCCTGGATACGTACTAGAAAAAACATACTCCCTCCATCTACAAATACAAGGCCACTTCATATTTTTATGTCTAACTTTGACTGTTAATTTTATCAACAAAATGAGAGTTATATGCCATAAAACATATGCCATTGGATTCACATTTGAAAGACTTTCCGATGATATATTTGTTATGACATACAACCCATATTTTCTTGACCAAAATTATAAGTCAAAGTTTGACACGAAAACGAAGTGGCCTTGCATACAAAAATGGAGGGGTACAAGTAATAGCTGCGTTAGGGCTGCTAAGAAAACAAAACTGGCCTTAAGCACAGCAAACAATCAAGACAATCAACAAATTGTTCAACTACTGCTGTTAGGTAAATAATATTACAAATTGTTCAGACAGGACATTTTGGTTGGAGGTAATATTCCCACAGCCTGGCAGGTTCATCATCCACCCAGTACTCATAACCAAACGGGTGTATGAGAGTCGAAAACTTGGATGATCCAAACACATCCCTCATCATCCAGAAAACCAAATGGACCCTATATGAGGAAGGAACAGGAAACATACGACGTGGGGCAGTAAGCAACTAAGGTAAGCAGAAATTCAGCAGGATTAAGTGTACTTTTGAAACTTTGCAAGGACATAGGTCATGCACTTACAAAGATCAGTACGTGAGCATGTCATTCATCGGAGCAGCAAATGCGCTATGTTCCATCTTTTAATGCACATGTTATAATAATATGCATACCTACTACACTTCTTTGTACACAATAAAGACATCGTTATTCAATTCTGACGTTACCATAAATGGCATTCAAATTTGATAAATGAATGCCAAGAAAGGTTCTCAAAATACGTATACATGCAAAATGTGGAAGATGCATCCCATGCTGAGTATTCTACTCACGCTGTAAGCTCTTCATAGAGCAAGGAGGGTACCACAGAGATGGATAACATCAAAATAAATGGAATTCTTTCTTTTCTTCAGTTCCATTTCAGATACTCTTCACTCTACATTTCGTATTTTGGTATACAAGACGCAAAAAACAACAATTTTACAGACTTAACTAAGCTTTTGTAATTTTGCAGAATTTATTATTCTCAAATGGGGTCAGCTTTGAGCCCTTATCTTTTTGCCTTGGTGATGGATGAGGTCACAAGGGATATACAAAGAGATATCCCATGGTGTATGCTCTTTGCGGATAATGTGGTGCTAGTTGATGATAGTCGGACGTGGTCAATAGGAAGTTAGAGTTACGGAGACAAACCTTGGAATCGAAAGGTTTTAGGCTTAGTAGAACTAAAACTGAGTACATGAGGTGCGGTTTCAGTACTACTAGGCGCGAGGAGGAGGTTAGCCTGGATGGACAGGTGGTGCCTCAAAAGGACACATTTTGATATTTGGGATGCTGCTGAAGGATGTTGGTATTGATGAAGATGTGAATCATCGCATCAAAGCCAGATAGATGAAGTGGCGCCAAGCTTCTGGCATTCTCTTTGACAAGAGAGTGCCACAAAAGCTAAAAGGCAAGTTCTACAAGACGACGTTCAACCCGCAATGTTGCGCTTAGTGTTGGCCAACTAAAAGGCGACATGTTCAACAGTTAGGTGTGGCAGAGATGCGCATGTTGAGGTGGATGTGTGGCCACACGAGGAAGGATCGAGTCCGGAATGATGATATACGAGATAGAGTTGGGGTAGCACCAATTGAAGAGAAGCTTGTCCAACATCGTCCGGAATGATGGTTTGGGCATATTCAGCGCAGGCCTCCAAAAGCTCCAGTGCATAGCAGACGGCTAAAGCGTGCGGGTAATGTCAAGAGAGGTCGGGGTAGACCGAATTTGACATGGGACGAGTCCGTAAAGAGATCTGAAGGACTGGAATATCACCAAAGAACTAGCTATGGACAGGGCTGCGTGGAAGCTGCTATCCATGTGCCAGAACCATGAGTTGGTCGCGAGATCTGATGGGTTTCACCTCTAGCCTACCCCAACTTGTTTGGGACTAAAGGCTTCGTTGTTGTTGTTGTTGTTGTTGTTGTTGTTGTTGTTGTTGTTGTTATTCTCAAATTGTCATATTTTGGTATACAAGATGGAAAGAACAACAATTTTACAGACTTAAGTAAGCTTTTGTAATTTTGCAGAATTTTATTATTCAAAATTGTCAACCTACTGTGAAGTCCACATCTGTAATTTTCAAGGTTTTAAATGATAAACCTTTGGGTATTGCTGTATTGATAGTTGATGAACACTAATGTTGCATCAAATAAATTGTAAAATTCATCGAAAGAACAAGTACGAAAAGCAACCATACTGATGAAGAACAATAAATAAAATCAGAAGACAAATTAATTTTGAATTATTCTACACACTTCTAATCCATTTTAGGTAAGCTGATCCTTAAGTCATAGGTTGTTGTTGTAGTTGTTTCATAAACGTCCATCCTAATATATTGTATATGGAAGTGGGCAAAAGCCCACAGAGTTACAACCACATCACACAAAATCACATGCCTGAGAAAAAGAAAATATTACAATGAAGCCTCTAGAGGGCACGTGTGTGATGTCAATCCTGATTAGAGGACACCGCATCCTCCAAGCTTCAAGCATCGTGTGGTTGGAGCAGGATTGTGTTGTGTGTGTAGTTACCATATTGCTTGGTATTATCCGCATCAACATTGAAGACCACCTCAGCCGGAGGAGTTGGTCGCCACCACCATCCCTCTCTCCATCAAGCTTATCCCCTCTTCCTTCTAGGCCAAGGATGCCTCTGGACAGGTTGATGCCATTCTAGGCCCTGGCACCGTCCTTCCCAGCCGGCCCCACCAGCCGCCTTAACATCTACTTTGTCGCCATCAAGCCCTTGACGGTCCAGGTCACAGCTGTTTCAAGACCTGTTTCAAGACCTGTTTCAAGCCCTTGACGGTCCAGGTCACAGCTGTTTCAAGACCTGCTAGAATGGCACCCCCACCACCACCGGAGCTGTCCCAGACCCCTGATCCCTGATGTCCTGTTATCTTCGACAGACAGAACTACAGGGACTGGGTGCAGCACACGAAGCTGCACATGAGGGATCAGCTGGTCTAGGAGCGCCTCACAGCTTTTCTGCCCTGTCCTCTGCTACCCACTCCTCCGGCTGAGGTGGTCTTCAATGTTGATGTGGATAATACAAAGCAATGTGAGGTGCTCGGTCCCTTTAAGGAGGCCACTGAAGAGTACCAGAATCAACTCCACCTGTACATGCAATGGACAAATGATGATGCTCGAGCCTCATCTTGGTGAACAGCGCATGGATGTCAATATCACCATGGATGTGGTGGCCCTTATTGCTGTGTATCAGATGTGGGAGCGCCTTCACCATCGCTACAAATCTACGGGGGATGCCATGTATCTCTTTGTTGTTCGTCAAGAGTAACTACTAAAGCTGGAGGTTTGTCACCTCTACGACTTCCACACTTGCCTCCGACCGGAGTTTAAGCAGAGTCATGCTCCGCTGTTGGCATGCCATCCTCGGCTCTCTACTATGGAGGACCTTGCTGAGGTGCGCTCTGAGGAGCTGCATCTACGCAGCACGGGCTTGTTGTCGTCTCTTCAGCAGTCCTGGCTGCCCGCACTACCCCACCGCTGCAAGGTGGGCCTTCTCCTACACCGGTGGCAACGGCCTCCAATAGAGCCTTCAGCACCTACTGGAAGCAGGATGGTCACATGATCATGGAGTGCATTAAGAGGAAGAGACAGGGTCGCTGTGGTGGCCGTCCTCACAAGGACTCAGGTAGCTCCTCTGATTCTCATGAGGGCTCCCTTGAGAAGGTTCACGAGGAAATGCTCACCTTGCTGCGCCACCTTGTTGCTTCTGCACCATCCTCAAGCTCTGCTGGTCAAACGTCTGGTCCACCATCACACTCTTCGTCGGGTACATCTTTGCCCTGGATTCTTGATTCTGGGCCCTCCTTCCATATGACACCACACATAACCTTTTGTGTGGTCAACTTTGTGCCTTCTCCACTTCCCCTTCAGACAGGATGGCACTTCTCTTCCTCTTGCAACATGAGAGATTCTTTTCGCATCTTCTTTTCATTCCTGTTGTTTCTTATGTTCCTAAATGACTGCAAAACCTCTGTCTGTTGGTCAACTTTACTAACTTGGGTTGTCGTGTTATTCAGGATTCTAACTCTTGATGTGTTCAAGATCATCGTACGGGGACTTTCGTTGGGATCGATCCTCGGTGGTACGACTCTCCACGCCTTTGGGAGCTCGACTGGTTGCGCCTTCCTTCTAATGCGTCCTCTAGCCAGTCTGGACATAGCCACCCCTTTTGCTTCAGCTGCCACCGCCACCACATCCTTCGCTCAGTGGCATCATCGACAAGGTCACATTTGTGTCTCTCTCTTGTCTTCTTTGGTTAGGAGTGGGGTTCTGGGTCTGTCTCAAGTGATAGTTCACTAAATTGTATGGGTTTAAGCTTGGCAAGCATATATACAACTCCCATATCCCTCTAGTAATTTTGTTTCTTAGCAACCTTTTCAACTTGTTCACTCTGATGTATGGGGTAATGCCCCCTTTGTTTCGAAAGGGATTCACAAATATTATATAATCTTCATCGATGATTTTCTCACCACACTTGGATCTACTTGATGACATCTCATAGTCAAGTGCTTCAAAGTTACAAGTCTTCCGCTACCATGGTTTGCAATCAGTATGATTCCTCCGTTCGAGTTTTTCGCACGGATTCGGCTAGCGAGTACCTATCTCGTGAGCTTCGTGGTTTTCTTGCTGAACAGGGCACCCTTCCTCGGTATTCCTATCCAGGCGCCCATGCTCGAAATGGGGTGGCTGAACGCAAACATCGCCACATCCTTGAGACTATCTTCTATTGTTCCCCCACACTTTTTTTAGAGAAGACTCGGCCAAGCCCGAGAAGGGCTTGGACCTAACCCGGCTTTGAATTAACAAAGCCATCAACCGGCCAGGATACAATCAACAGTACAAGCTAAACCGAAAAGAAGAACATGGGATGCAACCCCAAACGGCAAGTACAACATAAGGAAGGTAAGCAAACGACTATCGAGCATGAAGCAGAAGCAACAGCCACAAGGTCTCGCCCATGAGTGCACCCGTAGCAGAGGAATCGCCGACACCCCAAGCACGACACACAACAGGAAGCTGTAGAAGGGCGAGGTCGCCTCCGGAGACACGGCCGGAAGAGGAGCACTGCAACCACGGGACAAATCAAAGCTCTCCAAGGCCAGCTGCCCTCGCCACCAACACATCACAGTGGCAGGAGAGGGGACCACTATCCCCTCTCGCCCAGGCTCGAGGGCGCCGCACCGCCGGACTCACTAGAGCACTTGGGGAAGGAGCACACCGCCTGGACGAAACATCTGACCTGCCCGGAGCTGCGACGCAGTAGATCAGACTGGCCGCCACCAGGAACCAGACGAGCTCACCACACACGCCCACCATCCCCATGCCCAAGTCGGCGCCTTCAAGAAGGTGACGATGCTGTGGCGCCGCCGCCGCTTAGCCACCAGGGCTAGGGTTTTCACACGGGCGCAGGGGAAGGAGGGAGGCAGGGGAAGATGAGCCTCGGCGCCGCCACTAAGGAGGGAATGGCGTCCAGGACGCCATCGACGCCGTGACCGCCACCGGCGGCCAAGCTCCCTGCCGCCACCTCCGAACCAGCCACAGCATCAGCAGGCGCGCGCACGCCGGAGATCCAGGACGGCCGGAGGACATGCGTCGCGAGCGGACCAGAACGCCTTAGATCTGACGAGGGGAGCCCGAGGCCTCCCCGCGCCACGACCAACGCCCACCGGGACCTCGCTGCCCGCGCAGCCGAGGGGATCCGGCCAACCTCACCGACGAGCACTCCCCGTCGCCGGAGGAGCGCCGTCCGCACTAGCGAGGCCGCCGCCTCAGATCCAGGCCCTCACCACCGAAAGGTTGCGGCCAAAGGCCTCGCCGCCGCCCTCACAGGTAGCCGCACGGGGGCCCCGGCGACCGCCTCCGGCAGCGGCGAGGAGGAGGGAGAGGTGGCGGCGCGATGGAACCCTAGGTCGCCCCCGAGTCGCCCTCAAGAGAGCGACGG
>NC_041383.1:309537744-309545976 GCF_002162155.2 Triticum dicoccoides | reverse complement strand
GTTAGTGTTCCCCCACACTTTTGGGCTGAAGTTGTCTCTAATGTTGTTTATATCATTAATATTAAGTCTTTTGCTCTCAGGGGGATACGAGTAGATCATCTAGGTGATGTCCAGCTAATTATGGGAAAACTTTGTTTTTGCCACTCTAGTTTTTGCCAACTTCGCTTATGCCACTCTGGAATTTGACATCTCACATTTGCCACTCTTAGCTTTTGACAATACATCACAAATGCCATTCCGTGGCAAAAACGATAGTTTTTCATTTCACTTTTGCCACTCTTAGCTTTTGACATGTATCACAATTGCCACTCTAAAATTTTTGCTTTTGCCACGGAATGGCAAGTGTGATATATTGTCAAAAGCTAAGAGTGGCAAAAGTGAAATGTCAAATTCTAGAGTGGAATAAGCAAAGTTGGCAAAAACTAGAGTGGCAAAAACAAAGTTTTCCCGCTAATTATAGTGCACTACGCCTTTTTGGGGGTACCTGTTTTGTTCTTCTCTTGCTTATCCTTCCCTTGCTCCAGCTCTCTTTAGCTTCAGACCTACTGTGACACGATCTGGCCACAATGATAGCCGCTCTCTCTCTCAAACCTATTGTGTTTTTCTTGGCTCCTCTCTATCAAGAAGCAGACTGGTGTATCTCGCTCCAATGTTGAGGCCGAGCTGCGAGTTATGGCGTCCGTGAATGCAGCGATCACTTGGCTATGTTGGCTTCTTCAGGACTTTGGTGTTTCCGCAGCTGCACCGACCCCTTTGCTCTTTGATAACACTGGGGCGCTCGGCATTAACCGTGATCCTGTGAAGCATGAGCTCACCAAGCACGTTTGTGTTGATGCCTCCTGCATGCGTCCTCAGGTGCAAGAACAAGAGAGGATGGTGGCCCTAAAGTATGTGCCCTCGAAGCTTCAGCTTGCTGCTTTTTTGACAGAAGGTCAGACATGGTCACAACACAGCTTCTTGTCCAAACTCAGTGTCCAAGATCCCCCTTGAGTTTGAGAGGGGAGGGGGGGTAGAACAGGGTTGTGTTTTGTGTGTAGTTGCCATATTGCATAGAGGCTTCTTTGCTTATTTCCCTCTTGGGTATATGTACTGCTTGTTGGCCTCATTCAATAAGAAGCTTAGTTCGTAACACCCGCTACCTACTTCAGCTTGGTGTTTTTATATAAGATAATAGACTAGAACTTGCGTTCTTAGTTTTGAACTAGACCCATATGCTGCCATATCAGCCAATATTTGCGTGGAGCGATATTCAGCTCGGCGCGTTGAAGTAGTTCCTTCACCAATAGTGTTGTACACTCTGCAGCAGCAAGGTGGAGTTGTTCCTCCACAACCTTGTGCTACTTGAGGTGATACCAAAGCCTTGTTGATCAATAGTAGTTCTCGGTGTCCTCTTTGAAAGTGAGTTGTAGCAAGTGATGGAGCAACGGGAGAAGAGGATGGATGCAGTGTAACAACGCACTAAAACACTACATGAGGATCCTAGCGGAGATTTGATCAGCTAGTTGAGATGATAAGAAAGGATGTTCCATACGTTGCCAATGAAAATGTTGTAGCCGACGTCGGCTACGGAGGTTGCGGAGTGGGATACTCAAAGAACACAAGGGTTGTCGCCGTGTAGGCGTCGTGGTAAAGTAGAAGGGTAGTGGGGAAAGATTGGAGAATTAGAGGGGTAGAAGAGAAGAATAGGTAGGAACTAGGTATTTCATTGCTTGCCTCCTTACAAGGGGGATACATCCTTATATACGCCCTTTAGGTACTTCAACACACCCTGGATACTTCTAGACTAGGCTGGATCCATCTAAGAGACAACTAGACTGCCCACAAATAGAGTCTTCTACTAGGACACATACACCCTGGATCTTCTAGACTAGGTTGGGTTCATCAAGGAGATAACTAGAGTCTGCCCACAAACAAATTCTTCTACCAGGACACACACACAACCTGGATTCTTCTAGACTAAGCTTGAAGACAACTGGACTCTAAGATGACACAACATTACTCCCCCCTTGCAGATACAACTCGTCACCCAGATGTAGTTCATGGCGGATCTTCCTCGTCATCGCCATCGTCATCGCCATCATTTACTTCAAGGTAAAGAAGGCGTGGGCGACGACGGCCTCTTGAGAATCTTTCATCGCAGTTTGAAATACAATTTGTTTTCCCTTATTGCTGTTATCTCTGCACTTAGCAATCGGTGAACGTGTGTTCTTCCCCAAAGGAGCTTTAGCATTCCGTACCTTGTTATTGTTCACTAGGCATGGATGACTTGTCATTGGAGGCCATAGCTATGATGGTTGCTCGTTCATACACGTTGACTCACGTTCCACATTGTAGGCCAGAAGGGTTATGTAGTTCCACATTGACTCAGTAGTAGATCAATCAACCTGGACGTGAAAAGTTGAACCTGCTACGGCATTGAGAGGGGGTCAACACGACAAAGTAGTGCTTGAAACCTCTCTATGTATTTTGCAACAGATCCCATTTGTTTGAAGCGCGCAAGTTCTCCTAGTGGATTGGTCCGAATAGGAGGACCAAACCGTAGTTGACACCGCTACTTCTTCAATGCTTTGCCCCTAAAAATTGCTCACACCAGTTCAACCAAACAAGCGGGTCATCCTCACCACTAAATGTTAGAAAATCCAATTTGTCGTACCGAGGCACTCTCGCGGTGTTAGCAACATGAACCACCGATGGAGGAACATGTGGTACACCAGACTTGGGGGGCCTAGGTGGCATTTGTTGCAGTGGAAGCAAAAATCATGTCTGTGAATTGGGAGGCACTGTCCGTAAGCCTTGCATCCCACGCGATGATGTCTGGGAGCATGGCACTTGGTGTTGTGCCAAGATTGTGGGCGTTTGTGTCGTTGTTGTCACTAGGTTGGCGGCCAAATCTGCTGCTTTGTTGCCGTTTAGGAAGGGTAAGGATGGAGGGCGCTACAAGATGCCATCGCCTCCTCCCAGCACACCTGACCTCTCCTCCAGTGCCTTGACTCGTAGATTCAGCGATGCAAACTCCTTGGTGAATTTGTCGCTCAGCTATGCGCTGCCAAGACTTCATCATTAGAATTGATCTTTCTTTCAGGCACATCATCAACCATGGGCTCTGGCACTGATACCAGATGTTGTTGCTTGGCTACGGAGGTTGTAGGGTGGTATACTCAGAGGACAAGAGGTTCGTCGCCATGTAGGCGCCGTCGTACAATAGAAGGGTAGTGGGGAAAGATTGGAGAATTACTAAGGTAGAAGAGAAAGCATAGGTGGAAACTAGATATTCATTGCTTCCCTCCTTACAATGGGGATACATGCTTATATGGACCATTTAAGTACTTCAACACACCTACTTCTAGATGGGTCCATCTAAGAGACAACTTTCATCTAGGAGATGAAAGGACTCTTCCCACAAACAAATTCTTTTACCAGCACACACACACACATTGGATACTTCTAGATTAAGCTTGACAGACAACTGGACTCTTAAGATGCCATTCATTACAAGAGGAAGATGTTCGACAACGAAGATGGGGAGTTATCTTGGAGCAAGAGTACCACAACAACGTGCAGTTTAGCGTACTTCAAGAAGGCCACTTTTGATGATGCCTTGAAGAACCTGATCTCTATGCATATCCTAGAGTACCCAACCCTACATATGCAAGAGAAAGATATAAGGTGAAAGTTGAGGTCCCTACTTTTAATGCGGTGTTGATATTGAAGTGTGCCTTGATTGACTATATAAAGTGGAGACTTTCTTTAAGGTCATGAATATTCCAGAAGATCATAGAGTTCCTTTGGTCGCAAACAAGCTAAAAGGTTAGCAAAGTATAGACTAAGAACTTGAAAGAGGTTTGCTCAATCTACCTTCCCCTAAGGGGATCAAGACCTCCATCTGGGAGAAGAATTCCCAATTATTACAAGCCAGGCCTCCTCTCTTTGGGTTGGGGAAGAACTATCTCTCAAGACCTCCATCTCTTTTAGATTTGGGGATGAACAGCCTCGTCTTGCCTTTTATCATTGTTTGCTTGTTGGATCTAAGTTGCACATCATGTATTGACTTTGTGCTATGAGTGTACTTGGTAGTGCATTTTTGCCTTGTGGGTGTTTCCTCTTGTTCTTTATGTTCAATTGTTCATCCATGAATCCAGCTCCAATTGTGAAGATCGGTCGGCCCTACGGCTTGCCTCGTATCAGATCTTGGACTAGAAATTATGTTCTAAGAGTTCTGGACTGAACTTCTGCTGCCACATTGGCCTATATTTGCCTCTTGAGCGATATCTACCACAACACTTTGAAGTAGTTCCTTCAAGACTTGTGTTGTACACTCGGTAGGGGCAAAGTGGAGTTATTCCACCACAAACCTGTGTTGCTTTAAATATTTGACGTTTCATAAAAACCAAATCAACACCATAAAACCATTTTGATGTGTCATCCAAGTGTGGCATGTAATCGCTCTTCAAGGTAAAATGGTATGCTACGAAAAAAAACTAATGTTACCAACAATGAGAGTAATAATGTTAATATCCTCTCCTGTATTGAGCACTATGCTAGTTATCATCTACATTTCCAAGTACATATTGAACAAAGCTGAGTTAGAAAGTTCATATATAAGCATTTTTGGTCAACTTTTTACAGCTATCAACTTGTTTGCGAAAGTATGCCTACATATTGAGGCTGTAAAAATCAGTACTTTGTCATGGACAATTCGTCACATCCAATGAAAGGTGTATAGTTTCAATAATGGTTGCTAGTATACCTTAAGCCGGCAGGAGAGATCTTTAAACCCCTGCACAAGTTGAGGCCATAGCCTCTCCCTGTCCGCACTATCCATGCACTCAAGCTTACCCATCGCCTCTGCCCACATGATCTACACCCACAAGACCACAATTAACACGATCATGTTATGATATCCAGGAACAGCACCACGAACAGCAAAAACATGGATTGAACTAATTTATCCAACTACGCACATCAGATGCTGCTACAGGCTTCACCCTTTGTGAAGGATCTGTCACGCTAAACAACAGATGCTGCCATCAAAACAGACAGAAAAGCATAAGACAAGTCACATTAACCAGAATCTTTGCAACACAAATACCAAAGTTGCTAGGAGAATCTCACCCTAAAAGCATAGCGAGGGTTGCCTGGGTCCTCCTTGTACGCATCCACCATAGCCTATAAGAACTTAAAAATACCAAGTTTTCGAACCGTTCCTTCCTCAAACCATTAAAAAGGGGCCGACATTTCTACTAGGGTTGCGGACCTGAATGTCGCGGTCGGAGGGCGAGAGCGGCAGCGGCGCAACTGGGGCCATCTGGGTGGTAATCTGCCCGCCAGCCCCGCCGCTGAAACCAAAAGGCGAAGGGGACGGAGTCACCTGCTGCTGGAACCCAAAGGGTGACGGCGATGACGACGGCGGCGCTCCGAACGCCGGCGTCGACGATGGCGTGCCAAACGTCGGGCTCGAAGTGGGCGTCCAAAACGCCGGCGTAGAGGAGGGTGCGCCGAAGGCTGGGGTGGATGAAGGGACTCCGAAGGCCAGGGTGGACGACGGCGCGCCAAATGCCGGCGTGGAGGAAGGGGTGCCGAAGGCAGGGGTAGTGGAGGGAGTTCCGAAAGAGGGCGTAGAAGAGGGCGTCCCGAAGAGGGAGGGAGAGTTGGGGGTCCCGAACATGGCGGCCGACGCAGGGGACCAGCGATCGCCGGCGGCGAGGGTCACGGGGTTTAGGGTTTCTCGGGGAGCGAGCGGATCGACCGGAGCGGAAGCCGGGGAAAGGGGCGGCAATACTGGAAAAAGAAAAAGGCAATGCTATATGGGAACGTCAGATTTTTATTTTTTATTTTTTTGAGCGGTACGTCAGATTTTTTAGGTTTCGCAGCGAACGTCCCGATGGCCATTGGATCAAATGCACTGATCTTAAAGCAGTGAAACTTTTCAAGTCATCCATAACCACCATTACTCTCAGTGAATGACATCACCATTACTCCTCCGTCGCCCTCGCTCTCATCCCATTCCCCTCACTCTCTCTCCCTTTCTCTCTCCCTCTCTGAGTAGTTCGCGACCGTGAGCGAGCATATCGTCCCCGGCTAATGGTGTCTTAGGACTAGGGGTTACTCTCCGGCCGATGTTGTCCAAGACTAGGGGTTACTCCCCATGACGTCTCGCGGCCAGGATGGTCGGGCCGAGAAACCCGTGGTGGTTTATTAACGGGCCACTTAGAGCAGCCCTTAATAACACATACAAAGAAGATTCCAGAAGCCTTGTCATACAAGACAAGAAAGAAGAACTCCTAATTCGTGAAGGATTCCTCTCCACCGACATAGCAAATTAGACTCATGTTATTCTCTGCTTCCAATGCACTATATAAATCAAGGTGTTGATGCAATATTTGCCCTCTTGTGTTTTGGAGATTGTTGACAGAAACATGCATGGACTAATTTGTTTACTAGTGTACACAGAGAAAAATAGTCCATGCGGAACCGAAGAGAATGTTGCCTTCGGTGTCAAGTTTGAGGAACTTCACCGAAGAATATATGTGTTGCAGAGAAGAATGAGCTACATCTATTGAGAACATGTAGACGAGAAGATTGATGTGAAGGAGTTAACCCCTTGAAAGTTTATTGCTGAAGTGAAGCAATTGGTTCGAAGATTCTGTCCAAAGAAGATTGACTGCAGCGAGTGGAAGTCGAAGACAAAGTGAGGACGTAGTATTCATTTCGTTGTTCTTCTTTCATTTATTTGAGTCATAGGACCTCTGTACTAGAGGGGTATAGGTTCTCGAAGCTTAGATCCATTGTGATGCTTAGCTCAAAACCTATGAAAGATGCGAGAGAAATCTCGTTATGCTTCGAATGATCACCTGGCAGCAGTAGACGTTGTTCTTCGCACTGCAGGAGATATCTTTTAAATTGAGGAATTAAAATTACTTGCGCCGCAAAGAATGTTACCGTTGTGCTCAATTTCCGACCGTTGGACTCGTGTTGTTCGGCCATTGGCTGCTCCACATGTCCAATTTGGTCATTTCCCTTCAAGGAAGGTTGCGGCTATAAATAGCCACCCCGCTCCAACGCTACCCGTCAGCTGCTCCTCTTAGGATTTCTGAGAAGGTTGATTGAGTATCCCTCTCCAAGTGATTTGAGTTTAAGATCCACTGAGAGAAAATCAAGAGCCCAAAACTTAGACAGTGGTTTCGCATCACAGTATAATGTAGGGTGGATACCCTAAGGCCAATATTTCACGATTTGGAGGGGAATTCCCTAAGAACACGAAGAACACATGAGAGGGGAAACAAGAGGAAACACTCAAATCAATGGGAA
The DNA here is from genome assembly GCF_002162155.2 of Triticum dicoccoides. Taxonomy (NCBI): domain Eukaryota; kingdom Viridiplantae; phylum Streptophyta; class Magnoliopsida; order Poales; family Poaceae; genus Triticum; species Triticum dicoccoides. Next base: position 309,538,668 of record NC_041383.1, on the reverse strand, counting down.
ACGGTCACACATGTGCTAGATCCATGAACACAAAGAGTGATACAAGATTCAAACACAACAAATGAAGGATACAAGTAGCTAGTTCTTCTCCAAGAGGTCTTGAATCCACTGGGGGATCTTCCCTTGCGGGGGCTTGAATCCACTTGGGATCTTCTCTGCTGAGGCCTCGGTCTTCAATGGAGTATGTATCAAGTGGATGAGTAAAGATCTATCTCTCATATGAGCTAAACCAATGCTAACCCTATAAAGATGGAGGTGGAGTCGTATATATAGTCTAGGGGGTCGAAGGGGGCACATGGGCCTCGGCCCAACACACTATGCGCAGACAGACGTTGGTCGTCCGGCAGCTACCGGACGTCCGGTGGCTCGTGAGGGTCCGGACGTCCATAAGGCGTCGGTCGTCCGGTGGCCGTTCGTCCGGAGGGTTCAGACTTTTGTTAATTTCCCTTCTGTTGGGTGGCACCGGATGTCCGGAGGGGCTCAGTCATCCGGACGCTGGGGGGTGTCGAACGTCCGGTCCATGTCAGTCATCCGGCCGACGTAGCATTCGCTGGCTGGGACTTGGGCTGGCTGGGACTTGGGTTGGCTGGAGCTTCAGGCGTTAGACGTCCGGCCTGGTCCCGTCGCCCGGAGGCTGTAGTTTTCCTAGTAGCTCTTCTTCTTGGTTCTTGTACTTGGTGTCCTTGCCATCTAGGTCGTTGGATGTAGTTGTTTTGTGGCTTCCCTCTAAGTACCTGATCGCACATAGGGTTTCCGCTTGAGGTAGTAGACATGTCTCACATGTAGAAAGTGGTAGTTCGGAGAGGAGCGGGTTCACCTTAGTTTCAATAGCCCTTGCTCGAGCTCTAGTCATTGGTCCATGTGGTGCCATAAAAGATGAAGGTAGGTCCATGGGGATGACCGTAGGATGCTCCGCATCATCTC
>NC_041383.1:309508483-309537548 GCF_002162155.2 Triticum dicoccoides | reverse complement strand
CTTGTAGGCGTTGTTGTTGTAGCGTTCGAGCACCTTGAAGGGTCCATCGGCTCGTGGTAGAAGCTTGGACTTGTGTCCGTTGGGTAAGCGGTCCTTGCGGAGGTGTAGCCACACAAGATCTCCAATGTTGAATATCATGGGGGCTTGTTGAAGTTGATCTTCATCACGAGGCATTGTACTTGGCGCTCAATGGTGTGCCTTGTATCTTCATGCACCTTCTTGAGATAGCTCGTTCGTGCACTCGCGTCCATGTTGATGCTTTCTTGTAGAGGTAGCGGTAGAATGTCCGATGAGGACAACGGGTTGAAGCCGTAGATGAACTCGAAGGGGGACTTGCCCGTAGTTGAATGTATTGCACGGTTGTAGGCGTACTCGGTGATGGGTAGACACTCCTCCCACTCCTTGATGTGTCTTCTTGATCAACACACGTAGGAGAATGGATAGCGTCTGGTTCGTGACCTTCGTTTGGCCATCGGTTTATGGATGGTATGTCGAAGAGAAGAGGAGCTTGATTCCGAGCTTGGCGCATAGCGTCTTCCAAAAGTAGCTTAGGAACTTGATGTTGCGGCCTGACACGATGGTCTTTGGGCACTCCATGTAGACGCAAGATTTCCCTGCAAAAGAGATTTGCAACATGTGAAGCATCGTCTATCTTGTTGCATGGGATAAAATGTGCCATCTTAGAGAAACGGTCCACAACAAAAAACACAAAATCCTTTCCATTTCAAGTTCTAGGCAAAACAAGCACAAAGTCCATACTAATATCTTACATGGGTGATACAGAATAGGAAGTGGCATATAGAGACCATGGGATTGAGTTTTAGACTTAGCTTTGCGACATGTAGAGCATCAGTTGGTGTAGCAGGAGACGTCGCGTAACATCTTGGGCCAGCAGTAGTTTTCGGAGAGCATAGCGAAGGTCTTGTCGCGTCCAAAGTGTCCCATAGGTCCTCCTCCACGAGATTCTTGCAAAAGTAACAAATGAAGAGAAGACTCGAAATACATAGTTTGTTAGCTCTCATAAGATAATTATCCTTGATGTAATATCGTTCCCAAGATGTATGCGTCAAACATTTGGCATAAGGAATAGCAAAAGTAGGATCATGTGCATACAAGTCTTTTATGTGCTCAAAGCCAATGACATTCAATTCGAGTTTAGTAACAAGCATGCATTTGCGTGAAAGAGCATCAGCCACCTTAGTGTACTTGATGACATGAGGAAAAGACTCAATAAACTCACTCCATTTGGCAGGTCGCTTGTTCAATTTAGTTTGACCCTTAAGGTACTTAAGCGTTTCATGATCCGTATGGATGACAAATTCATGAGGCCGAAGATAATGTTCCCCCACATGCAACACTCGCACTAAGGCATATAACTCTTTGTCATCAATGGGGTAGTTAAGTTGCGCTCCAAAAAGTTTTTCACTATAATAAGCAATGGGGCGCTTCTCTTGCATTAACACACCTCCTATACCGTTGCCGCTAGCATCGCAATGAACCTCAAAGGTTTTGTTAAAATTGGGCAAAGCAAGCAAAGGAGCATGGGTAAGCAAATTCTTAAGCTCATGAAATGTGGTATCTTGGGATGGTCCCCAAACAAATGGTGCATTCTTTTTACTAAAAGCATGCAAAGGAGATGCAATGGTGCTAAAGTCCTTAACGAATCTACAATAGAAACCGGCTAAGCCAAGGAAACTTCGCACTTGTTGCAAGTTGGTTGGTTGTGGCCAAGTTTTAATAGCATCAATTTTAGCTTCATCTACATGAACACCCTTAGATGACACAACGAAACCCAAGAAAACAAGCTTGTCAACACCAAAAAGGCATTTGTCCATATTAGCATAAAGGCGCTCTTTTCTTAGAGTTTGCAAAACGGTTCTAAGATGGGTGACATGATCCTCTAGAGACATGCTAAATACAAGGATATCGTCATAGTAGACCACAACAGATACGCCAATGTATGGGCAAAGAACATAATACATCACACACATAAAGGTGCCAGGTGCTTCGGATAAGCCCATAGGCATGACCAACCACTCATACAAGCCAAACTTGGTTTTGAAAGCGGTTTTCCACTCATCACCCTCTTGGATGCAAATTTGGTAATAGCCACTCTTAAGATCAATCTTACAGAAAATGGTGGCTCCTCTAAGCTCATCTAGCATATCATCAAGGCGTGGAATGGGATAGCGATAACGAACGGTGATAGCATTGATAGGACGACAATCAGAACACATGCGAAAACTACCTTCTTTGTTAGGCACAAGAACAACCGGTACGGCACAAGGACTTAAGCTTTCACGTACATGCTCGTTGTCAATGAGTTGTTGTACTTGTCATTGTATTTCCTTGGTTTCTTCGGGGGTTGACGCGGTATGGTGCCTTGTTTGGTAACGGTGCCCAGGGGATGAGGTTGATTCGGTGTTCGATGTCGTATAGAGGAGATAGTCCCGGAGGTAGCTCATTGGGGAAGACGTCCTTGAATTCTTGCAGTAGAGAAGATAACACTAAAGGTAGGTTATGAGAGGTGTTAGTCCTTGTCACTTCATCCTTGCACAAAAGGACATGGTGCATAACACTTGATGGGTTCTCACACACTTCTCTCATATCACTTTTGGTAGAAAATAGCACTAAGTTTTTCTTGTCACTCATCGTGGAGGCACTCCACTTTGGCTTGTGGCGCTCACTCTCTTTTAGGTGGCTCACTCTCTCACTATTCTCTCCATGATGGGTGGTTTCTTGCTTGTCGGCGATCACTTGGCTTGGTGACATAGGTCGTAGCACGTACTCCTTTCCCTTCATTTTGAAGCTATAGTGATTGGTTCACCCATTGGATGACGCCTCAATCGAATTGCCAAGGTCGTCCAAGTAGGAGATGGCAAACGGACATTGGAACCACATCACACGCCAAGCTATCTTCGTATGCTCCAATCTTGAAGGAGACTTGAACGGTGGGCTCCACTTGAATGGTGCCAAAGTCGCTAAGCCATTGGACCTTGTAGGGGCGAGGATGCTTCATCTTGACCAATTGTATCTTGGAGCATAGTTCTTCACTTGCCAAGTTGTGGCAACTTCCTCCATCGATGATGACATTTACGGACCTTCCATTGATGCCCGCCTTGGTGTGGAAGATGTGGCAACGTTGATCTTCGTCTTGTTGGTGTTGAAGCGTCAAGACCTTAGAGACAACGGGAGCGGGGCTCAAATCATTATCACAGAAGGCTTGGTCATATTCATCTTCATTCACGTGCCAGTGCATGGCCATGTCCTCAAGCGCTTCCATTTCTTCCTCACTCGTCAAGTCATAGGTGTCGTCGTTGTTGGCGATCATGGTTCGCCGAGTGGGGCACTCGAATGTCTTGTGGCCTTGGCCTTGAAATGTGAAGAATTTGATGGAACTTGTCTTGATGGTCTCATCTGGTGGAGTTGTAGATGATGAAGCTCTCGTCTTGAAGTTGCTTGTAGTAGGAGGACGACTTGAGGTTGTCGAAGTTTTCTCGTAACTTAGCTTGTCGTCGTTGCTTGTAGAAGGTTTGGTTGAGGTAGAAGGCGGTGTAGTCGTTGAACCATGATTGTATGAACCGTATGGCTTGGAAGAGTACTTGGCATACTTGTAGTCATCTTGCATTTGTCGCTTCGCCTCGGTAGCTTGGTGCACTAGCTCGAGGAGGTTGGAATAAGGTTGGAAGTCACTATCTTCTTGATTGGATGGTTGAGGCCATTCAATAAGTGTGCCATTGTTTGCTCCTCATCTTTATTGACATTCGCTCGTATCATGGCAATCTCCATTTCCTTGTAGTACTCTTCAACCGACTTTGCTCCTTGCTTGAGGAGTTGTAATTTCTTGAAGAGGTCGCGGCTGTAGTACGTGGGTACAAAGCGCGCTCGCATGACATCCTTCATTTGAGCCCAAGTTGTGATTGGTGGGTCACCTTTTGCTTCTCGCATCTCAGTGACTTGCTCCCGCCAAATGAAGATATAGTCTTGGAACTCAAGTGATGCCATGGCGATCTTCTTGTCTTATTCACGGTTATGCAAATGGAAGATCTTGTCAACTTCCAATGCCCATGAAAGGTGGTCTTTGGGGTTGTTGCTTCCGGAACTTAGGCATGGTGAACTTGAGCTTGCCGTAGCTCTTCATTGTGTTGGGGTCGATGGTGATGATGATGACGCTCTTGTCGTGTAGGAGGGTCTTGAGCCACTTGCTCCTCATGCTCCGTTGATTAGCTTGACGTTGAGGACGTGGAATTTTTGCATGGTTTCTCATCTCTTGAAGTTCCTCAAGGCATGCGGCTTCTTCTTGGCGCTCACGTCAGATAGCCTCGTCTTGTTCTCGGTTGCGTGCACGGATGGCTTGGGTTGATGCATGTAGAGCTTGTTGTGCTTCAAGGGCTTGTTCATCGTGACATTGTTTCTCTTGTCGAAGGGCATCACCATCTTGTTGTTCTTGTCGATCTTGGCGTATTGGAGCTTGCTCTTGGACCGGAGTTTCATTAGCTTGTTGTCATTGGCGTTCACGTTCACGAAGACAGCCTTGTAAACCATTGCCATGGAATGGGTTTTGTGGAGCTTGATGAACATCATGGTCTTGGCGATGATGTGAACGAGCTCGTGGAGGACTTGCATCCGAAGAAGATTGCGAAGAATGTCGACTTGAGTGGCTCCATCTTGAGTAGGACGAAGAGGTAGAAGAGCGTTAACCAACAAGGCACGAATCTCGTCCATCCTTGCGTTGCTCTCTTGTTTTTGTGCATCGAGCTTGATGTCAAAGTAGTCTCTTTTACGTTGCTCGGATTGTCGCAAGTCGGTAGCGAGTAGGTTGAGGCGTTCGATCAATGCTTCATTCTCTTGATGCAAAGCTCTTTGCGCGCCGAAGGGGTGGTTCCTGGTGACATAGTTTTTCGGGTCCTCGTCTTGCTCGATGAAGAGTGGGTTGGCAGAAGTAGTTTGTCTATCCATCATCGCAAGCAAATATGTGAGTCGGAGAATGGAAAGAACTATACCAAATGTACCTTAACCGATGTTGAGAATGGGTCAATGATCACTCAATAATGTAACAGGAAAATAGCACAATTGGTACCGGATCTTGTCGATTCTCACACCTACACAAGTAAAGCTTTTGGTGGAGCTTGGTTAGGATGGTGGCACAAAATTTATGCAATTGTTTATGAGACTCAATAATGTTGCAAAAGATTCACAAATTCGCAAATGCAACAAGTAGAACAATAGCAAAATGGCACACGGAAACACACACACGGATAGATAAATGGGGTCGTGCAACCATGGATGGAGCTCAAAATGTGGAATCCACGGAAAATGCTCTTGTTGCACAACACTAGAGAGACGCTAGCATGATTTCTCAATAGGCAGATACGAGACTTGTGCACAACCTACAAAGCAAAAATGCAACAACTTCTATCCCAAGTATGCTATATGTATGATGTTTCCATGATACGATCCAAGATGATCGAGTATGACAATCTTAATGTAGTATGATGCTACGGTTCTTGCTTAAAAGCTCTTTGGTTATCTTTCCTTTTGCTTAGAAGCTTATTGGCTCTTTCTCTTTTGAGCTCTTTTGTTGGCCACTTATGCAAAACTTCACAAACCAAGATAGCAATTGTGTATATGTGATGACAACCTTGTGACACAAGAGATGATATCAAGATGCTTGTACCAAAATGATATGGTATGTATGCAATGGGAAACTATTACCACTAATGTGCACAAGTAACATTGCCGGCAATACTCAAATGGCTAGTCTCGATAGGAAAGGTATGCCAAATGGGCTATGGGGTTATCAATGTAGTGGCAAGGGAATACACAATGGTGTCGTCGAGTTTATTGTCCATTGCTTACGGAGGATGGTGTCAAAATTGTGAAGTGGATGTTGTCGATGACGAGTGTGTGGCGAAGATGAGCGGCGGTGATGCCATTGTCGAACCGTTCCTAAGTACCCGAAACACGTTAGGAAACGGAAACCGCAACTCAAATTCTCAATGACCAAAATGTGTCAAAATTGTCAGAGTTAGTAGCGGGTAAGCAGTGGTGGTTGTGGAAAATGTTGGTGGTACGCGGAAATGCAATGGGGGTATTGGAGCGGCAATGCGGAAGTGTGGGCGGTGGCTGAAAATTTTCGGGCGAAAAAAAATTCAGTTTAATCAGGAAACGTCGGACGTCCGGTGGTGTTCGGACGACCGGTGGTTTGATGACCGGAGGTTGTCGGTCATCCGGTGCGTGGGCGATTTCAGGCACTTGATGAACTTCTAGGGTTCGTGGTGGAGAAGCAAAATTTGGTCAAAATTGGACGAATTTGTGGATGGAAATGGGGTAAACGGTGGGGGAAAGCTAGATCCACTCATGGCAAAGCAAATCCATGGATCAAATCCAACAAAACTTCATCACACCAACAAATCACAAAAAAAATTGGGGCTATTTTTGGTGGGGATTTTCGAAATAGGGACAAAATCAACAAAATTAGGCTAGAAAACGAGGGGTAGGGACTCCAAATTCGTGATCAACCTTGGCTCATGATACCAAGATGATATAGGATGGATACCCTAAGGCCGATCTTTCATGATTTGGAGGGAATTCCGTAAGAACACAGAGAACACACGAGAGGGGAAATGAGAAGAAACACTCAAATCAACGAGAAACGATCACACATGTTCTAGATCTATGAACACAAAGAGTGATACAGTATTCAAACACAACAAAGGAAGGATACAAGTAGCTAGTTGTTCTCCAAGAAAAGGTCTTGAATCCACTAGGGGATCTTCCCAATTTTCGTACGCTCACTAAGATCAATCTAGGAGATGCACATCTACAAGAGGAGAGATTGGATCTACATACCCCTGTAGATTGCTAAGCAGATGCGTTAAGAAACACGGTTGATGTAGTCGAACATCTTCGCAATCCAATCACGATTCGTCCACGAACTCCTGATCAAGTGCCAAACGGACGACACCTCCGAGTTTAGCACACGTGCGGCTCGGCGACGTCCTCTCCTTCTTGATCCAGCAAGCGAGAGAGAGGGGGTAGATGAGATCAGGACCAACACGACAGTATGGTGGTGTTGCGGCAGCGGACTTCCGGCAGGGCTTCGCCAAACGCATACCGGAGAAACATGCGAGGAGTTTAGAGAGGTAATGGGCAAGGGTCGAAGGGTGGCTGCCCCCAATGCCTCCCTGCTACTTCTTGAGCTTGCGTTGGTTTTTCCCTTGAAGAGGAAAGGGTGATGTAGCAAAGTAGAGATAAGTATTTCCCTCAGTTAAGAACCAAGGTATCAATCCAGTGGGAGATACAAGCAAGTCTCCAATCTATGCACGTGCACAAACAATCAAACACTTGCACCCAACGCGATAAAGGGGTTGTCAATCCCTTCACGGTCGCTTGCAAAGGTGAGATCTCATAGAGATAGATATAAAAGATTCTAAAACTTAAAATAAAATAAAACTAAATAAAACTCAGCGAGGTATTTTGGGTTATAGATCTGAAAATATATGATAGAAAATAGACCCCGGGGGCCACAGGTTTCACTAGAGGCTTCTCTCCTGAAAGAAAATAATACGGTGGATGAACAAATTATTGTCGAGCAATTGATAGAAAAGCGCAAAGTTATGACGATATCCAAGGCAATGATTATGAATATAGGCATCACATCCGTGTCAAGTAGACCGACTCCTGCCTGCATCTACTACTATTACTCCACACACATACCGACTCCTGCCTGCATCTAGAGTATTAAGTTCAAGAGAACAGAGTAACGCTTTAAGTAAGATGACAAGATGTAGAGGGATAAACTCAAGAAATATGATGAAAATCCCATATTTTTACCCTTGATGGCAACAATACAATACGTGCCTCGCTACCCCTACTATGTCACTCGGTGAGGACAGCGCAAGTTTGAACACAAAACTAAGCACCTCTCACATTGCAATAAATACCAATCTAGTTGTCCAAACCAAACCGATAATTTGAAGAGAAATACAAAGATATCAAATCATGCACATAAAAATTCAGAGAAGATTCAAATAATATTCATAGATAAGCTGATCATAAATCCACAATTCATCGGATCTCGACAAACACACCGCAAAAGAATATTACATCGGATAGAACTGCAAGAACATCGAGGAGAACATTGTATTGAAGATCAAAGAGAGAGAAGAAGCCATCTAGCTACTAGCTATGGACCCGTAGGTCTGTGGTAAACTACTCACGCTTCATCGGAAGGGCAATAGAGTTGATGTAGAAGCCCTCCATGATCGAATCCCCCTTCGGCAGAGTACTGGAAAAGGCCTCCAGATGGGATCTCACAAGGTCAGAGACCTGCGGCGGCGGAAAAGAATTTTGGTGGACGATTCTGGTCGTTTAGGAATATTTCTAAATTTATAGGCCAAAGACTAGGGTTGGAGGACTCCCGTGGGGCCCACAAGCCAAGGGGGCACACCGCCCCCTAGGACGCACCATGAGGGCTTGTGGAGCCCTTGAGACTCTTTTGACTTCCTCTCCAAGTCCTACATGTGTCTTCCGGTCCAAGAAAAATCATCGTAAAGTTTTATTCCGTTTGGAATCTGTTTGATATTTCTTTTCTGTAAAACTCAAAAACAAGGGAAAAACAGAAACTAGCACTGGGCTCTAGGTTAATAAGTTAGTCCAAAAAATAATATAAAATAGCATATTAATGCATATAAAACATCCAAAACAGATAATATAATAGCATGGAACAATAAAAAATTATAGATACATTGGCCAAGCATCCCCAAGCTTAATTCATGCTCGTCCTCGAGTAGGTAAATTATAAAAACAGAATTTTTGATGTGGAATGCTACCTAACATGTTTAGCAATGTAATCTCTTTTATTTGGCATGAATATTCAGATCTGTATGATTCAAAACAAAAGTTTGTTGACACAAAAACAATAATACTTCAAGCATACTAGAAAGCAAAATCATTAAGCTTAAAAAATAACATGGCTAAAGAAAGTTAACCCTACAAAATGATATAGTCTTGTTATGCTCCCTCTTCTCAGCACAAAGTATAAATCATGCCCACCCCGGTGTCAGCCAAGCAATTGTTTCATACTTTTTAACGCGCTTCAGCTTTTTCAACTCTTCAAGCAATACATGAGCATGAGCCATGGACATAGCACTATGGGTGGAATAGAAAGTGGCAATAGACAAAATAAGGGAGAAAGTCTCACATCAACTAGGCAAATCAATGAACTATGGAGATGTCCATCAATTGATATCAATGTGAGTGAGTAGGGATTGCCATGTAATGTATGCACTAGAGCTAGAAGTGTATGAAAGCTCAAAAGAAAACTAGTGGGTGTGCATCAACTTGCTTGCTCATGAAGACCTAGGGCATTTGGGGAAGCCCATCGTTGGAATATACAAGCCAAGTTCTATAAAGAAAAATTCCCAGTAGTATATGAAAGTGACAAAATAGGAGACTCTCTATTATGAGGAACATGGTGCTACTTTGACGCACAAGTGTGGAAAAGTATAGTAACGTTGTCCCTTCTCTATTTTTCTCTCATTTTTATAGACTCCTTTCTTTTATTTTCTTTTTTGAGACTATTTTCTCTTTCTTTTTTATTTTGGGCACTCTGGCCTCTTTTATTTGGGCTCTTTTGGCCTCTTTTATTTATAACCTCACATGGTACAATGTTCTAGTAATGATGATTATCACACTTTTATTTACTTACAACTCAAAATTGCAACTCAAGGAAAACTCAAACTCATAATGACGGAACGGTGGAGTTACATGGCAATATATCTCGTAATGGCTATGAAAATGCCATAATAGGTAGGTATGGTAGCTGTTTTGAGGAAGGGTATAAGGTGGGTTTAATGCACCGGTGAAAGTTGTGCGGTACTAGAGTGGCTAGCAAAGGTGGAAGGGTGAGATTGCGTATAATCCATGGACTCAACATTAGTCATAAAGAACTCACATACTTATTGCAAAAAATATGTTAGCCCTCGAAGCAAAGTACTACTATGCATGCTCCTAGGGGAGAGGTTGGTAGGAGTTAACCATCGCGCGCTCTTGACTTTCACACAAAGGAAGACAATCAAGAATAAATTGCGCTCCAACTTCATCACATAACTAGAAGACCATACGTGCATGCTACAGGAATCACAAACCTTAACACAATTGTTTCTTTGACTCCATGATTTACTACCAGCATGACTTCATATCTCAAAACAAATGCAAGGAATCAAACTTTTCATATAATCAATGCTCTTTATGAAAGTTTTTATTATATCTCCCTTTGTTGCCTATCATATTAGGACTAAATTCACAGCCTAAGCAAATTATCATGCTGTTTAGAGACTCTGAAAATAATATAAGTGAAGCATGAGAGTTAAACAATTTATATAAAATAAAGCCATCGTCGTGCTCTAAAGAGATACAAGTGAAGTACTAGAGCAAATTGCCTAGCTCAAAAGATATAAGTGAAGCACATAGATTATTCTAACAAATTCACGATTAACGTGTGTACGTCTCAAAAGGTGTTGTACAGTAAGGATGATTGTGGCAAACTAAAAAGAAAAGACTCATATCATACAAGACGCTCCAATCAAAACACATATCATGTGGTGAATAAAAATATAGCCTCAAGTAAATTTACTGATGGATTGAAGACGAAAGAGGGGATACCATCCAGGGCACCCCCAAGCTTAGATACTTGGTTGTCCTTGAATATTACCTTGGGGTGCCTTAAGCATCCCCAAGCTTAGGCTCTTGCCACTCCTTATTTCATAGTCCATCAAATCTTTACCCAAAATTTGAAAACTTCGCAACAGAAAACTCATGAGATCCGTTAGTATAAGAAAATAAATCACCACCTTTTGGTACTTTTGTGAAGTCATTCTTTATTTATATTAGTGTAATATCTACTATATTCCAAATTCTCCATGGTTCATACCCCCCCGATACTACCCATATATTCATGAAAATAAGCAAACAACACATAGAAAACAGAATCTGTTAAAAGCGGAACAGTCTGCAGTAATCAGGAAACTTCATATACTCTGTAACTCCAAAACTTCTAAAAAAATAGGTCAACCTGGGTAATTTATATATCAAAAATTTGTAAAAAAATTCAGATAAAAACACGCTTATGTGATTTTTTAAAATTGTTTTATTGGGCGCAAAATTTTCTATTTTTCAGCAAGATCAAATCAACTATCAATGTAAGCCATCCCAAAGGTCTTACTTGGCTCAAATACTAACTAAAACATGAAAAAACATCTAACCTGAGGCTAGATGATATAATTATTCAAAAACAGTAACAAAAAAGCTAGAGCAAAAATGAAATTAGGTTGTCTCCCAACAAGCGCTATCGTTTAACGCCCTTAGCTAGGCATAAAGCATTGATCTAGGTATTGCCATATTTGGTATGCAATCCATAAGTATATCTCATAATAGATTTATATGACAACTTAATTTTCTTTCTAGGAAAGTGTTCCATGCCCTTCCTTAACGGAAATTGAAATCTAATGTTTCCTTCTTTCATATCAATAATTGCACCAATCGTTCTATGGAAAGGTCTACCAAGAATAATAGGACATGTAGGATTGCAATATATATCAAGCACAATAAAATCTAAGGGCACATAATTCCTATTTGAAACAATAAGAACATCATTAATCCTTCCAATTGGTTTTTTAATAGTGGAATCCGCAAGATGTAAATTTAAAGAACAATCATCAAATTCACGGAAACCTAGCACATCACATAAAGTTCTTGGAATCGTGGAAACGCTAGCACCCAAATCACACAAAGCATGGCACTCATGATCCTTAATTTTAATATTAATTGTAGGTTCACACTCATCATAAAGCTTTCTAGGGATAGAAACTTCCAATTCAAGTTTTTCTTCAACATATTTCATCATAGCATCAACGATATGTTTAGTAAAAGCTTTATTTTGATTGTAAGCATGAGGAGAATTCAACATGGATTACAACAAGGAAATACAATCTATCAAAGAACAATTATCATAATTAAAATCCTTGAAATCCAAAAGAGTGGGTTCATTGCTACTTAAAGTTTTGACCTCTCCAATTCCACTTTTATCAATTATTGCATCAAGATCTATAAACTCTGAATCATTGGGACGCCTTTTAGCTAAAGTTGACTCATATCCAGTCCCATTTTTATCTAGATTTATATTATAAAACAAAGATTCAGTAATAGTAACATCAATCACTTTAATATTTTCATCATTATTTTCACAAAAAACTAGAAGAACACACTTTTACAAACCAATCTCGCTTAGCACGCATCCTAGTGGTTCTTTCTTTGCATTCATCAATAGAAATTTTAATAGCTTTCAGAGATTCATGAATATCATGCTTGGGTGGAATAAATCTAATTTCCAAAGAATCAATCTCAAGAGAAATTCTATCCATGTTCCTAGCCAAATCATTAATCTTAAGCAATTTTTCTTCAACCATAGCATTGAAATTCTTTTGAGAACTAATAAATTGTTTAATATTGTTCTCAAGATAAGAGGGAATATTATGATAATTTCCATAAGAATTGTTGTAGGAATTACCATAATTATTAGAGGAATTACAAGGAAATGGCCTAGGGTTGAAATTACCTCTATACGCGTTATTACCAAAATTGTTCCTACCAACAAAATTCATGTCCATAGATTCATTATTAATCTCAATCAAAGTAGACAAAGGCATATCATTAGGATGAATAGGAGCACTCTTACTAGCAAACAATTTCATAAGTTCATCCATCTTTCCACTCAAAACATTTATTTCTTCAATCACATGCACTTTTTTACTAGTGAAGGATCTTTCGGTATGCCATTGAGAGTAATTAGCCATGATATTATCTAGGAGTTTAGCATCTTCCCCTAATGTGATTTCCATAAAAGAACCACTTGCGGCCGAATCTAAAAGATTTCTAGATGCATAATTCAATCTGACATAAAATTTTTGTATGATCATCCATAAACTTAAACCATGAGTAGGGAAATTTCTTATCATCATTTCATCCTCTCCCAAGATTGTGCAACGTGTTCATGATCAAGTTGCTTAAAATTCATTATATCATTCCTAAGGGATATGATCTTAGCGGGAGGAAAGTACTTGGAAATAAAAGCATCTTTACACTTATTCCATGAATCAATACTATTTTTAGGAAAGATGACAACCAAGTTTTAGCACGATCTCGTAGTGAGAACGATAATAGCTTCAATTTGACAATATCATTATCCACATCTTTTATTTCTTTTGCATATCACACAATTCAACGAAAGTATTTAGATGGGACACGGCATCTTCACTAGGAAGGCCGGAAAATTGTTCTTTCATAACAAGATTCAACAAAGCGGCAATAATTTCATAAGATTCCGCACTAGTGGTGGGAGTAATCGGAGTACTAATAAAATCATTATTATTAGTATTGGAAAAGTCACACAACTTAGTATTCTCTTGAGTCATCATGACAAAGCAAGCAATCTAGCACACAAGCAACCAAAAAGCTAACGAAAAGACAAATAGAAGAAGGGCAAATCTTTTTGTATTTTTCTGAAAATGTTTTAGAAGTGGGGGAGAGGAAAACGAGAGGTAAATGGAAAATAATGTAATGCAAGAGACGAGAGTTTATGAGGGTACTTGGTAGGCTTGATGTAGATCTCCCCGGCAACGGCGCCAGAAATTCTTCCTGCTACTTCTTGAGCTTGCGTTGGTTTTTCCCTTGAAGAGGAAAGGGTGATGCAGCAAAGTAGAGATAAGTATTTCCCTCAGTTAAGAACCAAGGTATCAATCCAGTAGGAGATACAAGCAAGTCTCCAATCTATGCACCGGCACAAACAATCAAACACTTGCACCCAACACGATAAAGGGGTTGTCAATACCTTCACGGTCGCTTGCAAAGGTGAGATCTGATAGAGATAGATATAAAAGATTTCTAAAACGTAAAATAAAATAAAAGTAAATAAAACTCAGTGAGGTTTTTTCAGGTTTTTTGGTTTATAGATCTGAAAATATATGATAGGAAATAGACCTAGGGGCCATATGTTTCACTAGAGGCTTCTCTCTTGAAAGAAAATAATATGGTGGATGAACAAATTACCGTCGAGCAATTGATAGAAAAGCGCAAAGTTATGACGATATCCAATGCAATGAATATGAATATAGGCATCAGGTCTGTGTTAAGTAGACCGACTCCTGCCTGCATCTACTACTATTACTCCACACATCGACCGACTCCTGCCTGCATCTAGAGTATTAAGTTCAAGAGAACAAAGTAACGCTTTAAGTAAGATGACATGATGTAGAGGGATGAACTCAAGAAATATGATGAAAATCCCATCTTTTAACCCATGATGGAAACAATACAATACGTGCCTCGCTTCCCCTACTATGTCACTGGGTGAGGACACCGCAAGATTGAACCCAAAACTAAGCACCTCTCCCATTGCAAGAAATACCAATCTAGTTGGCCAAACCAAACCGATAATTCGAGGAGAAATACAAAGATATCAAATCATGCATATAAGAATTCAGAGAAGATTCAAATAATATTCATAGATAAACTGATCATAAATCCACAATTCACCGCATCTCGACAAACACAGTGCAAAAGAATATTACATCGGATAGAACTCCAAGAACATCGAGGAGAACATTGTATTGAAGATCAAATAGAGAGAAGAAGCCATCTAGCTACTAGCTATGGACCCATAGGTTTGTGGTAAGCTACTCACGCTTCATTGGAAGGGCAATAGCGTTGATGTAGAAGCCCTCCGTGATTGAATCCCCCTCCGGTAGAGTACTAGAGAAGGCCTCCAGATGGGATCTCACGAGGTCAGAGACCTGCGGCGGCAGAAAAGTATTTTGGTGGACGCTTTTGGTCGTTTGGGAATATTTTTGAATTTATAGGCCAAAGATTAGGGTTGGAGAACTCCCATGGGGCCCACAAGCCAGGGGGCACCCCCTAGGGCATGCCCTGAGGGCTTGTGGAGCCCTCGGGACTCTTCTGACTTCCTCTCCAAGTCCTACGTGTGTCTTCTGGTCCAAGAAAAATCATCGTAAAGTTTTATTCCGTTTGGACTACGTTTGATATTCCTTTTCTGTAAAACTCAAAAAACAAGGAAAAACAGAAATTGACATTGGGCTCTAGGTTAATAGGTTAGTCCCCAAACCAATATAAAATAACATATTAATGCACATAAAACATCCAAAACAGATAATATAATAGCATGGAAAAATAAAAAAATTATAGATACGTAGGAGACGTATCACTCCCCACCTTTATATAGGCATGGAGGGGGCTGGTGGCTTGCCCTCCAAGGCCCTGGGGTCATTGACCAAAGGGGGAGGAAGGAAATCCCACCTTTCCTTCCCCACCGATCGCTATCCCCCCTTTTTAGAGATCCTGGTCTTATCCCCTTGGGTTATGATACTATTCCATTTAAGGGAGGATCTTAGTGCGCCTAGACCAGGGTTGTGGGGACTTACCCCACTACCCACGTTCATGTGGGTCCCCCATGCAGGTGAGCCCCACTCGGAACCTTCTAGAACCTTCCAAAAAAACTCGAAGTTTTTCTGGAACCCCGATAACAACTTTCCATATATGAATCTTTACCTCCAGACTATTATGGAACTCCTCGTGATGTAAAGATTCAAACAACCTTCGGACTTTCCACTATTAATATATCAATACTACCATAGCACAACCAAACATTAAGCATGCAACCCTACGGGTTCGAGAATCATGTAGACATGACCGAGACTGCTCTCCAGTCAATAACCAATAGCGGGACCTAGATGCCCATATTGATTCCTACATATTCCACGAAGATCTTTATCGGTTGAACCATGATGTCAAGGATTTAATTAACCTCGTATGCAGTTCCCTTTGTCCATCGGTATGTTACTTTCCCGAGATTCGACCGTCGGTATCTCCATACCTAGTTCAATCTCATTACCGGCAAGTCTCTTTACTCGTTCCGTAATACAAGATCTCATGGCTAACTCTTTAGTCACATTGCTTGCAAGCTCATTGTGATGTTGTATTACCGAGTGGGCCCTGAGATACCTCTGTGTCAGATGGAGTGACAAATCCCAGTCTTGATCCGTGCCAACTCAACAGACACCCTTGGAGATACCTGTAGAGCATCTTTATAGTCACCCAGTTTTGATATGACATTTGATACACACAAGGTACTCCTCCGATGCCAGTGAGTTGCATGATCTCATGGTCATAGGAACAAATACTTCACATGCAGAAAACGATAGCAATAAACTTGATACAATCATATGCTACATTTATAGTTTGGGTCTTGTCCATCACATCATTCCCCTAATGATGTGATCCTGTTATCAAATGACAACTCATGTCTATGACTAGGAAACCATAGCCATCTTTGATCAATGAGCTAGTCCGGTAGAGGCTCACTAGGGACATGTTGTTGTCTATGCATCCACACATATATTTGAGTTTCCAATACATACACTTATAGCATGGATAATAAACGACTATCATGAACAAGGAAATATAATAATAACCACTTTATTATTGCCTCTAGGGCATATTTCCAACATCCTCCTACTTGCACTAGAGTCAATAATCTAGCATTACATGGTAATGAATCTAACACCCATAGAGTTCTGGTGTTGATCATGTGTTGCCCGTGGAAGAGGTTTAGTCAACGGATCTGCAACATTCAGATATGTATATACTTTGCAAATGTTTATGTCCTCCTCCTTGATCGCATCGCGAATGGAATTGAAGCGTCGCCTTATATGTCTGGTCCTCTTGTGAAACTTTGGTTCCTTGGCTAGAGCAATTGCACCAGTGTTGTCACAGAACAGAGTCATTGGGTCCAGTGCACTAGGCACAACTCCAAGATCTTTCATGAACTGCTTTATCCAGACACCTTCCTTCGCTGCCTCCGAGGAAGCTATGTACTCCGCTTCGCATGTAGAATCAACTACCACACTTTGCTTGGAACTGCACTAGCTTACCGCTCCCCCATTTAGAATATATACGTATCCGGTTTGAGACTTAGAGTCATCTAGATCAGTGTCAAAGCTTGCATCGACGTAACCCTTTACGACGAGCTCTTGATAACCTCCAAAAACAAGAAACATTTCCTTAGTCCTTTTCAGGTACTTAAGGATATTCTTGACTGTTGTCCAGTGTTCCAATCCTGGATCACTTTAAACTTTCCAACCATACTTATGGCAAGGCTGACATCTGGTCATGTGCACAACATCATGCTACTTCTTGAGCTTGCGTTGGTTTTTCCCTTGAAGAGGAAAGGGTGATGCAACAAAGTAGAGATAAGTATTTCCCTCAGTTAGAGAACTAAGGTATCAATCCAGTAGGAGACAATGCACAAATCACCAATACCTGCACAAAAAATCAAACAACTTGCACCCAACACGATAAAGGGGTTGTCAATCCCTTCACTGTCACTTGCAAAAGTGAGATCTAATAGAGATAGATAAACAAAAGGTAAAAAAATTGGGTTCTTTGGTTTATAGATTGGAAAGTAAAAGATTGCAAAATAGTAGATCGGAAATTAATATGATGGAAAATAGACCCGGGGGCCATAGGTTCCACTAGTGGCTTCTCTCAAGATAACAAATAATACGGTGGGTGAACAAATTACTGTCGAGCAATTGATGTAAAAGAGCAAAGTTATGATGATATCCAAGGCAATGATTATGAAATATAGGCATCATGTTTGTGCCAAGTAGACCGACTCCTGCCTGCATCTACTACTATTACTCCACACATCGACCGACTCCTGCCTGCATCTAGAGTATTTAGTTCATGAAGAACAGAGTAACACACTAAGTAAGATGACATGATGTAGAGGAATAAACACAAGCAATATGATGTAAACCCCATCTTTTTATCCTCGATGGCAACAATACAATACGTGCCTTGCTGCCCCTACTGTCACTGGGAAAGGACACCACAAGATTGAACCCAAAGCCAAGCACTTCTTGAAAAACCAATCTAGTTGGTCAAACTAAACTGATAGCTCGAAGAGAATTACAAAGATATCAAATCATGCATATAAATAATTCAGAGAAGATTCAAATAATATTCATAAATAAGTTGATCATAAATCCACAATTCATCAGACCTTGACAAACACACCGCAAAAGAAGATTACATCAAATAGATATCCAAGAACATCGAGGAGAACATGGTATTGAGAATCAAAGAGAGAGAATAAGCCATCTAGCTACTAGCTATGGACCCGTAGGTCTGAGGTAAACTAATCACGCATCACCAGAAGGGTAATAGAGTTGATGTAGAAGCCCTCTGTGATTGAATCCCCCTCCGGTAGGATGCCAGAAAAGGCCCTTAGATGGGATCTCATGGGAACAAAAGGTTGCGGCGGTGGAAAAGTGTTTTCGTGGATGCTTCTGGTGGTTTGGGGATATATGTGAATATATAGGACGATGAATTAGGTCAGGGGAGTCACAAGGGGCCCACAAGGGAGGGTGCGTGCACTACCCCCTGAGCGCGCCTTCCCCCATGTGGCTGCCTCGTGGCTCTTCCGACTTGATCTCCAAGTCTCCTCGGTGTCTTCTGGTCCAAGAAAAATCATAGCGAAGGTTTTATTCCGTTTGGACTCCATTTGGTATTCCTTCTTTGTGAAGCTCAAAAACAAGGAAAAAGTAGAAACTGGCACTGGGCTCTAGGTTAATAGGTTAGTCCCAAAAATAATATAAAATAACATATTAATGCATATAAAACATCCAAAACAAATAATATAATAGCATGGAACAATCAAAAATTATAGATACGATGGAGATGTATCAAGCATCCCCAAGCTTAATTCCTGCTTGTCCTCGAGTAGGTAAATGATAAATCAGAATTTTTGATGTGGAATGCTACCTAACATATTTATCCATGTGATTTTTATTTATTGTGGCATGAATGTTCAGATCCATAAGATTCAAAACAAAATTTTAATATTGACATAAAAATAATAATACTTCAAGCATACTAACAAGGCAATTATGCCTTCTCAAAATAATATGGCCAAATAAAGGTATCCCTACAAAATCATATAGTCTGGCTATGCTCCATCTTCATCACACAAAATATTTAAATCATGCACAACCCTGATGACAAGCCAAGCAATTGTTTCATACTGCTGGTGTTCTCAAACTTTGTCAACTTTCATGTAATACATGACCGTGAGCCATGGACATAGTTCTATAGGTGGAATAGAATATGGTGGTTGTGGGGAAGACAAAAAGAAGGAGACAGTCTCACATCAACTAGGCGTATCAAAGGGCTATGGAGATGCCCATCAATATAATCAATGTGAGTGAGTAGGGATTGCCATGCAATAGATGCACTAGAGCTATAAGTTTATGAAAGCTCAAAAAGAAAAATTAAGTGGGCGTGCATCCAACTTGCTTGCTCATGAAGACCTAGGGCGATTTGAGGAAGCTCATCGTAGGAATATACAAGCCAAGTTCTATAATGAGAAATTCCCACTAACATATGGAAGTCACAAAATAGGAGACTCTCTATCACGAAGATCATGGTGCTACTTTGAAGCATAGGTGTGGAAAAAGGATAGTAACATTGCCCCTTCTCTCTTTTTCTATCATTTTTTTCTGTTTTGTTTGGCTTCTTTGGCCACTCTTTTTTTTTATTTCCTCGCATGGGACAATGCTCTAGTAATGATGATCATCACACTTCTATTTACTTACAACTCAAGAATTACAACTCGATACTTAGAACAAAATTTGACTCTATATGAATTCCTCCGGCGGTGTATCAGGATATGCAATTACTCAAGAGTGACATGTATGAAAGAATTATGAACGGTGGCTTTGCCACAAATACAATGTCAACTACATGATCATGCAAAGCAATATGACAATGACGAAGCGTGTCATAATAAACGGAATGGTGGAAAGTTGCATGGAAATATATCTCGGAATGGCTATGGAAATGCCATAATAGGTAGGTATGGTGGTTGTTTTGAGGAAGGTATATGATGGGTGTATGGTGCCGGCGAAAGTTGCGCGGCACTAGAGAGGCTAGCAATGGTGGAAGGGGGAGAGTGCGTATAATCCATGGACTCAACATTAGTCATAAAGAACTCACATACTTATTGCAAAAATCTATTAGTCATCGAAACAAAGTACTACACGCATGCTCCTAGGGGGATAGATTGGTAGGAAAAGATCATCGCTCGTCCCCAACCGCCACTCATAAGGAAGACAATCGATAAATACCTCATGCTCCAACTTCGTTACATAATGGTTCACCATACATGCATGCTATGGGAATCACAAACCTTAACACAAGTACTTCTCTAATTCACAATTACTCACTAACATGACTCTAATACCACCATCTTTATATCTCAAAACAATCATAAGGAATCAAACTTCTCATAGTATTCAATGCACTTTATATGAAAGTTTTTATTATGTCCCTCTTGGATGCCTATCATATTAGGACTAAATTTATAACCAAAGCAAATTACCATGCTGTTGAAAAGGACTCTCAAAATAATATAAGTGAAGCATGAGAGTTCAACAATTTCTACAAAATAAAACCACCGACGTGCTCTAAAAAGATATAAGTGAAGCACTAGAGCAATATGAAGGAAATATGCCCTAGAGGCAATAATAAAGTTATTATTTATTTCCTTAATTCATGATAAATATCTATTATTCATGCTAGAATTGTATTAACCGGAAACTTAGTACATGTGTGAATACATAGACAAAACATATTACCCTTAGTATGCCTCTACTTGACTAGCTCGTTAATCAAAGATGGTTATGTTTCCTAACCATAGACACGTGTTGTCATTTGATGAACAAGATCACATAATTAGGAGAATGATGTGATGGACATGACCCATCCGCTAGCTTAGCATTATGATCGTGTCAGTTTCATTGCTACTGCTTTCTTCATGACTTATATATAGTTCCTCAGACTATGAGATTATGCAACTCCCAAATACCGGAGGAACACTTTATGTGCTATCAAATGTCACAAGGTAAATGGGTGATTATAAAGGTGCTCTATAGGTGTCTCCGAAGGTGTTTGTTGGGTTGGCATAGACCGAGATTAGGATTTGTCACTCTGTGTTTTGGAGAGGTATCTCTGGGCCCTCTCGGTAATACTCATCACTATAAGCCTTGCAAGCATTGTGACTAATGAGTTAGTTGTGGGATGAAGTATTACGGAATGAGTAAAGAGACTTGCCGGTAACGAGATTGAACTAGGTATTGAGATACCGACGATCGAATCTCGGGCAAGTAACATACCGAAGACAAAGGGAACAACGTATGTTGTTATGCGGTTTGACCGATAAAGATCTTCGTAGTATATGTAGGAATCAATATGAGCATTTAGGTTCCGCTATTGGTTATTGACCGAAGACGTGTCTCGGTCATGTCTACATAGTTCTCGAACCTGTAGGGTCCGCACACTTAACATTCCATGACGATTAATATTATGAGTTTATGTGATAAGATGTACCAAAGGTTGTTAGGAGTCCCGGATATGATCACGGACATGACGAGGAGTCTCAAAATGGCCGAGACATAAAGATTGATATATTTGACGACTATATTCGGACACCGGAAGTGTTCCGGAGAAGTTTCAGATAAAACCTGAGTGCTAGAGGGTTATCGGAACGCCCAGGGGAACTAATGGGCCTCGATGGGCCTTAGTGGAGAGAGAGAGGGGCGACCAGGGCAGGCCGTGCGCCCCCCTTTCCTTCCCCCTCTCCCTCTCCTTCCTTCCCCATCTTCTCCTCTTGGTGGAATCCTACTAGGACTAGTAGTCCTAGTAGGACTCCCCTCTTGGGGCGCACCTACAGGGGTCGGCCGGCATCCCCCTTGCTTCTTTATATACGGGGGCAGGGGGTACCCTATAACACCCAAATTGATTGTTTAGCAGTGTGCGGTGCCCCCTCCACAGATTTCCACCTTGGTCATATCGTTGTAGTGCTTAGGCGAAGCCCTGCGCCGGTAAATTCATCATCACCGTCACCACGCCGTCGTGCTGACAAAACTCTCCCTCGACCTCAGCTGGATCTAGAGCTCGTGGGACGTCACCGAGCTGAACATGTGCAGATTGCGGAGGTGCCATACCTTCGGTGCTAGGATCGGTCTGACCGTGAAGACGTGCGACTACATCAACTGCATTGTCATAACGCTTCCGCTTTTGGTCTACCAGGGTACGTAGACAACACTCTCCCCTCTCGTTGCTATGCATCACCTAGAGATAGATCTTGCGTGATTGTAGGATTTTTTTTGAAATTACCGCGTTCCCCAACAGTGGCATCCGAGCCAGGTCTATGCGTAGATGTTATATGCACGAGTAGAACACAAAGAGTTGTGGGCGATAATAGTCATACTGCTTACCAGCATGTCATACTTTGATTCATCGGTATTGTTGGATGAAGTGGCTCAGACCGACATTATGCGTACGCTTACGCGAGACTGGTTCTACCGACGTGCTTCGCACATAGGTGGCTGGTGAGTGTGAGTTTCTCCAACTTTAGTTGAATCTAGTGTAGCTACGCCTAGTCCTTGTTGAAGGTTAAAATAGCACACTTGACGAAAAATTGTTGTGGTTTTTGATGCATTGGTAAGAACGGTTCTTGCTCGAAGCCCGTAGCAGCCACGTAAAACTTGCAACAACAAAGTAGAGGACGTCTAACTTGTTTTTGCAGGGCTTGCTGTGATGTGATATGGTCAAAGCATGATGTGATATAAATTGTTGTATGAGATGATCATGTTTTGTAACAAAGTTATCGGCAACTGGCAGGAGCCATATGGTTGTCGCTTTATTGTATGCAATGCAATCGCCATGTAATTGTTTTACTTTATCACTAAGCGGTAGCGATAGTCGTAGTAACAATAGTTGGCGAGACGAAAACGATGCTACGATGGAGATCAAGGTGTCACGCCGGTGACGATGGAGATCATGACGATGCTTCGGTGATGGAGATCATGAGCACAAGATGATGATGGCCATATCATGTCACATATTTTGATTGCATGTGATGTTTATCCTTTATGCATCTTATTTTGCTTAGAACGTCAGTAGCATTATAAGATGATCCCTTACTAAATTTCAAGGTACAAGTGTTCTCCCTGAGTATGCACTGTTGCTGCAGTTCATCATGCCGAGACACCACATGATGATCGGGTGTGATAAGCTCTACGTTCACATACAACGGGTGCAAGCCAGTTTTGCACATGCAGAATACTCGGGTTAAACTTGACGAGCCTAGCATATGCAGATATGGCCTCGGAACACTGAGACTGAAAGGTCGAGTGTGAATCATATAGTAGATATGATCAACTTAGTGATGTTCACCATTGAAAACTACTCCATCTCACGTGATGATCGGACATGATTTAGTTGATTTGGATCACATGATCACTTGGATGATTAGAGAGATGTCTATCTAAGTGGGAGTTCTTAAGTAATATGATTAATTGAACTTTAATTTATCATGAACTTAGTACCTGAAGTATTTTGCATGTCTATGTTGTTGTAGATCAATGGCCCGTGCTACCCTTCCTTTGAATTTTAATGCGTTCCTAGAGAAAGCTAAGTTGAAAGATGATGGCAACAACTACATAGACTGGGTCCGTAACTTGAGGATTATCCTCATTGCTGCACAGAAGAATTAAATCCTGGAAGCACCGCTGGGTGCCAGGCCTGCTGCAGATGCTACTGATGACGTTAAGAACGTCTACAGCAAAGCTGATGACTACTCGATAGTTCAGTGTGCCATGCTTTACGACTTAGAATCAGGACTTCAAAGACGTTTTGAACATCATGGAGCATATGAGATGTTCCAGGAGTTGAAGTTAATATTTCAAGGAAATGCCCGAGTTGAGAGATATGAAGTCTCCAACAAGTTCTAGAGCTGCAAAATGGAGGAGAATAGTTCTGTCAGTGAACACATACTCAGAATGTCTGGGTACCATAACCACTTGACTCAGCTGGGAGTTGATCTTCCAGTTGATTGTGTCATTGACAGAGTTCTTCAATCACTGCCACCAAGCTATAAAGGCTTCGTGATGAACTATAATATGCAAGGGATGAACAAGACTATTCCCGAGCTCTTCGCGATGCTAAAGGCCACAGAGGTAGAAACGAAAAAGGAGCATCAAGTGTTGATGGTAGATAAGACCACCAGTTTTAAGAAAAAGGGCAAAGGGAAGAAGGGGAACTTCAAGAAGAACGGAAAAAAGGTTGCTGCTCAAGAGAAGAAACCTAAGTCTGGACCTAAGCCTGAAACTGAGTGCTTCTACTGCAAAGGAACTGGTCACTGGAAGCGGAACTGCCCCAAGTATTTGGCGGATAAGAAGGATGGCAAAGTGAAAGGTATATTTGATATACATGTTATTGATGTTTACTTAACTAATGCTCGCAGTAGCGCCTGGATATTTGATACTGGTTCTGTTGCTCATATTTGCAACTCAAAACAGGGGCTACAGATTAAGCAAAGATTGGCTAAGGATGAGGTGACGATGCGCGTGGGAAATGGTTCCAAAGTTGATGTGATCGCGGTCGATACGCTACCTCTACATCTACCTTCGGGATTAGTTTTAGACCCGAATAATTGTTATTTGGTGCCAACGATGAGCATGAACATTATATCTGGATCTTGTTAAATGCGATATGGTTATTCATTTAAATCAGAGAATATTGCTTGTTCTATTTATATGAGTAATATCTTTTAGGGTCATGCACCCCTGCTGAGTGGTCTATTTTTGTTGAATCTCGATAGTAGTGATACACATATTCATAGTGTTGAAGCCAAAAGATATAAGTTTAATAATGATAGTGCAACTTATTTGTGGCACTGCCGTTTGGGTCATATCTATGTAAAGTGCATGAAGAGACTCCATGCTGATGGACTTTTGGAATCACTTGATTATGAATCACTTGGTGCTTGCGAACCGTGCCTTATGGGCAAGATGACTGAAACTCCGTTGTCACGCCCAATATGCGATCCTATCCAAAAGGAACTCGAAGGTCCCACCAAGGATAGACCCGCATATTGAAACGCTTTTGCAAGGTGGATATCATTACATCAACATTACATAATAGATGGGGATACATACATCAGGCATACAATGCCACACGAATACAACATCACAATACATAAGAGCATCATCCGACTACGGATGAAACACAAACAGAAACTCAAACGACATCCACCCTGCTAGCCCAGGCTGCCGACCTGGAACCTATCCCTTGATCGAAGAAGAAGCAGAAGAAGAACTCAACGCAAGCAAGCATCGCTCTCGCGTCATGATCATCGCATGAACCTGTACCTGCAACTGTTGTTGTAGTAATCTGTGAGCCACGAGGACTCAACAATCCCATTACCATGGGTATCAAGACTAGCAAAGCTTAAAAGGAAAGGAAGGGGTAAAGTGGTGAGGCTGCAGCAGCGACTAAGCAAGTATGGTGGCTAACATACGCAAATAAGAGCGAGAAGAGAACAAATGGAACGGTCGTGAAACTAGCAATGATCAAGAAGTGATCCAGAACTCCTACTTACGTCAAACATAACCCAGAAACCGTGTTCACTTCCCGGAATCCACCGAGAAGAGACCATCACGGCTACACACGCGGTTGATGCGTTTTAATTCGGATCTGGTGTCAAGTTATCTACAATCGGACATTAACAAATTCCCATCTGCCTATAACCGCAGGCACGGCTTTCGAAAGATTATACCCTGCAGGGGTGTCCCAACTTATCCCATGACAAGCTCTCGCGATCAACGAAGGAATAGACCTTCTCCCAGGAAGACCCGATCAGACTCGGAATCCCGGTTTACAAGACATTTCGACAATGGTAAAACAAGACCAGCAAAGCCTCCCGTTGTGCCGACAAATCCCGATAGGAGCTGCACATATCTCATTCTGAGGGCACACCGGATTGTCCATACTTCCGGTAGGCCAGCCCAGAGTTGCCCCTGGTGGCCACCGGCGGCCGATAGTTTGGACCAACACTCACAACGAGCACTGGCCCGGGGGGGATAAAATAAAGATGACCCTCGAGAGCGCGACTCTCAAGGGAAAAAGGGCTAGGTGAGGCAAATGGTAAAACCAAGGTTGGGCCTTGCTGGAGGAGTTTTATTCAAAGCGAACTGTCAAGGGGGTCCCATAAATCACCCGACCGCGTAAGGAACGCAATATCCAGGAACATAACACCGGTATGACGGAAACTAGGGCGGCAAGAGTGGAACAAAACACTAGGCAAAAGGCCGAGTCTTCCACCCTTTACCAAGTATATAGATGCATTAATAATATAAGAGATATTGTGATATCCCAACCAAAATCCTGTCCACCATGGAGAAATCTTCAACTTCACCTGCAACTAGCAACGCTATAAGAGGGGCCGAGCAAAAGCGGTAACATAGCCAAACAACGGTTTGCATAGGAAAGGTGTCAAGGTTAGAGGTTCATGGCAATATGGGATGGCTCGATAAACAGGTGATAGGTAGCGCAGCATAGCGATAGAACGAAACAACTAGCATAGCAATGATAGTAGTGAGATCTAGGGTAACGGTCATCTTGCCTGAAATCCCGCAAGGAAGAAGGAAGAGTCCATGGAGAAGACGAACGGATGAAGCCGAACCAAGCGTATACGAACGAATCCTCACGATCGCAACAAAACAGGAACTATCGAAAAGAAGCACACAATATAGTAAACACACCTCACATATACAAGACATGATGCTCAACCAAGCATGATGCATGACAAAGCTACATGAAGCTACTCATGGCAAGAGATGATGCAAACAAGAGTAACACATCAAGGCAAGTTTAAATAAGGCCGGGAACAACATATAACAATTCCGGTAAGTCCTCATATGCATATTTCAAAATTGGTCCAGATCTGAATAAACCTTATGTTCAAGTTGTTAAACAGCAAGTTAAGATGCACAAAGATGATCTACACGAGATTCTAGTCAAGTTACATATAAAGTTCATTTAGTTCGGAGCTACGGCCTAGAAGATATGAGCAAAACAAGGTAAACATGGCATTGATGCAAAATGCACCCAAACATCAAGCAAACACCTCAAAACATGGATGCAACATGGTAATATGGAACTATATGCAATTCTAAGCAAGTTTCATATAGAGCACACTCAAAACGGAGCAACGGTTCAACACACACACACTATACAAGTTATAGCAACAATCTGTCCAAAACAACAACTAGGCATATTGTAAGCATCAAAACAACATGCTACAACACCTCAACATAATAACAAAAGGCATGGGCATTCAGTACAGGTAAAGCACAACAATACATGAACACTGAGCTATCTCTAGAAATCACTAGAACATACTCAAACACACATGGTAAGATTGCAAGTTAAAACAATTCCAGACTTTGCAGAAAATAACATCACGATGCAATGTTTAGAGCTATCAAGCAACATGTTACAGGAACTTATCATGGCAAACAAAGGCATGGCATGAATCTACTAAATGCATAGATCAAAAGTCCCTTATTGACCATAAGCCAAAAAGGATCAGAAAATATGATGGCACCCACGTAAACATAGCAAGTTATATTACACATTCAAACATGGCAGAAACATAATTATGAAGGCATGTAGATGAGCTTGTACCACTCACCACAGAGCAAAACATGGCATGTCAAGGCAACCAACAGTAAGAAGACATATTTGTGAAGCTAAGCATGGCAATATCAAGGTCATAGGGTGCATGGATCACTAGCAAAACACATGGGAACAAGTGAACTTAATGTAAACAGGCTGACAGCAACATTATGAAGCAACTTTGGAGCAAGATATGAACAAGCTACAACAACCTATAAATGCTACCAGGGGCATGAGTGGATAGAGCATGACATGTAGATCAAAACATATTTATAGAACATCTCCAGATTATGCATAGAATGATTAGTAGCAACATGTTTATATGGCATCACGAAATAACAGATTCAGCCTAGCAAAACAGCAACATCATGAACCCTACTTAACAAGCTTGAATCACTCACCACAAGTCATTGCATGACAAGATAAGCATAGCATCATCAAGAAGACATTTTTGTGAAACAAACCAAGTCAAGAACAAGTCCATAGCATGCAAGGATCAACTATAGCAAGCTTGGCCAAATTGAATAACATGTAAACAATCTGCCAGGAAACATTTTGAAGCAAAAGTAGAGCACTCAAATGACATGCTAGACTACCCCATAATTGCAACAAAGGGCATGAATGGATAGACAATAACCACATGTTCAAAACACCCTTACTGAAGTATCTCTAAATATGCATGGATCTCTCTGTAGCAGCAAGTTTACATGGCATCAAAATAACAACAGAATAGGGACTAAAATCAGCAACATCACGATGCCTAGTTTGCATGCTTGTGCTAGTCACCACATTGATCACAAAAATACATGGCATACACCCCTGTAAAGATGGCATGGCATAGTTCAAAATACATGTAGACATCAACCTCATATGATGCACACATCAATCATGGCAAAAATGACAAAAGAGCTCGTTTTGATAACAGACAACAGAAAACATTATGAAGCACTCTTACAACGATGATTCAGGCATCAAGATGACCTCAAATGAATATGATGCAATGGAATGAAATGATGTACTCGTTGAGGCGAACAATTTGACATATTATACGCACGAAACGGAGTAAGGATGCATAGATACGGCCTGTCGAACATGGCATGAAAATTACTGAATTCAAGGACTTAGTCGTTTTCAGGAAAAAAAAACAGGTAAGCGCTAAATGACTATATGTCGCACGAGCGGGACTTTGGGGGGGTATCTCACCACGGGCTTCGGCCCAGAGAGGAAGGGGAGGCTGCAGCAGGCTGGGCTGGTGGGCCGGTCGGGAGGGGCCCACGAGGCCCACGCGGGCGACAGGCGGAGGCGCTCGACCCCGACCTCCTGCCGAGGCCGAGGTGAGGCGCAACGGCACGGACAACGCCGGCGACGGCGGCGGATGGGGACGGCTGCTCCGGCGAGCTTCGGAAGG